>NC_134415.1:11050325-11355143 GCF_030867145.1 Opisthocomus hoazin | reverse complement strand
TGAGGGCGTGTCAGAGCTTTGTCCCAACATTCTATGCCAGTGCTGGGTGTGCTCTCTATCGAATGTGTCACCTCTTCTTGGTCACATGCTCAGATTTATTTCCAGCACGGTGGCATGATTGACAGTTTTCCATTTTCAGTGATGGGACCGAGTTCCCAGCTCAGGTTGAAACTGCATTCTTCTGTCAAATGGAAGGGACTTTTTTCCTAGTTGAGTAGAAATGCTGCCTGCCAACTACTTTCAAATCACTTAAAACCAAGACGATAGAAAATTAACCTTCGGCCTTAGGTGACAGCAATGTAAAACCCACACAACCGTGGGACGTAGGCCAGGCACAAGAGATCCGTGTGCAAGACACAAAGTGACTCACCGGAGAATGGTGAAGAGTTGAATCTAGGAATTTCAAACTACCATTTATTCAATAAAAGTGTCTATAGAAGGAACAACAGTTATAATGAAACAGTTAATCTCAATATTTAATCTGTTTGAATTCAATTACTCTTCAAAAGCAGTTTGCCATTTTCAAAATAACAGGGAATTCAAGTAAGAACACTTATTGTGCTGCCCCCCCTTTTTTTTTATTTCTGACATCCAAAGATGCTGTTAATTTAAATTTTGCGTTTATTCATTCTCAGATAGTTTAGGCTGACAGAGTTTTGCTGACTTTCTGAGAATACAGTGCTTTATCATTTGTATTAATCTTTTCTATTTAGTATTTCCCAACAGCAGCGTAGATCCCATGATCTTAGCAACAGGGAAGGAAAAAGTGGAACTCGGAGCAGAAGCAGGACCATGTTGGATTTGGGTTTCACTCAATTACTTTTGATTTTAACACAGCAAAGCTGTGAAGCCTCTGCACTGTATTGGTAGCCAAGCCCGCAGAGAGGATTTTGGCTCAGGATGCACAAGGGTACGTTGCAATTTCTGGTGAAGTGTGAGCTGAGGTACACGCTTTGGCAGTTTCGGGGGACTTTTATACCCAAGTAGGTTTTGTGAGAGAAGAGCCAGGCAGTGCTGCTGCCTTCTCAACCTTTTCAGCATTGGGTTGTGTTTTTGGTTTACATCAAAATGACAACTGAATGGGGTCTGTAACACTTAGTGAATCTGTGATGAGCGCTACTCCTGTAATCCCATTATAGCAAAGTCTGCTGCAACAGTCACATTGAACAATACTATGTGAAGCAGCACTTTTACCTTTCTCCAGTCTCTATGTCTCTCTCTCGCCGTCAGTGATTGTCACTCCCCTCAGCACGCCCTCCCCTCCTGCTCCACCACCACAGGCCACCGCTTGGCTGGTACCTGTACCTGGCACGGGACTGGCACGCCTGTCTGCTCAGCAGGTCTTGGTGAGAGGTCAAGAAGAGCTGCACAGAAGGCAGCCTTAAGATGATGCTGTGTATGACTGGAAAAGATTCACTGAGCATTAGGTGATATCAGATGAAAACACAAGGCAGGTTTGCAGTAGGGGTCGGTTAAGACTGATAACCAAGTGAAAAGGAGCCGTCTGTTTGGAATTCAGGCTAACCAAATCATTAGAGCACATTTTGTGAAAAGATGAGTTTACCACTGTAAATAGCTGTGGTCTGCTGTAAGGTGCTAATGAATACATTGTATATTACTTTTCTTTAGAAGCTACTGAAAATCCCAGATCCTTTTAGGCCGTAGTAATTGATTTATCAGTATAGCATGCTTTTTGTTACTCCATTACTCACCCCTGTTGTGATTGTGGTTTTGTTCAGTCGCTCATTTGGAAATTAATCATTAAAATCACAGGATTGAAAGGATAATTAAATACATTTTCAAACACAGGCAAATGGGAGATGCACACACAATCCTTTATATAAAAAGTCTACTTAGTAAATTTAGCATGCGACAGACTACCTGTAGAGAATCCAGAGTTTCTGTAGCACAGGCAATGGATGCCCGGCACCTGCCGGCGGCTGGAGCTTTTGGGCAAATGGCGGTTAATGCCCAAGGAGAGCTGCCTGCCGTTTTCAGGATCAGGCTCAAGTGTAAGCAATTACTAAAAACTTTTTCTTTAAAAGAAGTTAACAAGGAGTTTTCTAAAGCCTCCTGCTACATTTGCAACAATTCAGATATTGCAAGCTGTGAACCAGATTGTGCCGCTCTTACGTAGGTCAAATAGTACCTTGCTTACGCAGTGGGGTTGTTCTTAGAGTGTGGCTCAAGGTAAATATGAAACGCGCTGTCTGGCCTCCACAGTGCAGGATAAGGACACGCCGTACGCCCTGTCCAACCCATGATCCAAATGTATTTGAAAAGTCCTGCTAATGCTGTTTCTCAGTTTACAAAACTTACAGTGTTACGGGTCCACAACCCACGTTGTTCAGGTTCTTTTCCTGTGTTTTTCTCATTTTGTATACGACGCCTACAAATATACAAGGGAGAAGAATAAGCAGAAATTCCTGCTTGTGAAATCCTGCTCTTTGTCCAGTCTAGTAGGGAATTCCTCCTCTTGCCATAAACATCAGTGTTTTTCTAGCTAGCCCATATTTGTTATTTTTTGTACTTTAAATGATTTGCGTAGTTAAAGCATCATTGTACGGTGGCTATAAGCCACCATTTCTTGAGTCTTGTGTAGCCATTCCCTTCTCTGGTGCTTTAAGAAAGCTGTATTGGCAAGAAAGACAAACGGTGATTTGGTAGCCTTTAATAGTTGCTCTGCACAAATGTAAATGTCATGGGGAACAAGGAAAACCAGCTCTCACGTTTTTCATTCTTTGAGAAGAGCACTCATGGTGACTCCTAACAAAGAGGGAAATAAACCTGCTCATGAGAGGACACAAGGTTCTCTATCCTGAAAACCATTCCTATCCCCAGCCCCTGGCACAAGCCCTGAAAATGTCACTCGCGAGCAACTCTGCAATTTTTAACATCCAAATATTTCAGTTCTATTTTGAGGTAATCAAATTTGTGACTCTCTATTTTCATTTCAGATTTGTCTTCCTTAATTTTGTTGAGGTTTTGATTTCTTGAGATCTTCTTCACTTTAAATTCTCAGTGATATTTTCATTACTGTGTGAGCTGCTTGTAAAACTCGAGGTGAAGAAATACTTCCCTTGCCTGAAGATCTCTTGCCCTGAAGGATTTTACTTTAACAGATACCTCAGATGATGCTTAGCTACAGGTTTCAGTCAACGCAAGCCAGGGAGCAACATGCAGATTTTGATTCTTTCGGTATAAATATGTTTTTCTGCTTCTCTTGAGACTGTTAAAAAAAAAAAAAGTCTGCAATAACAGCAGCTGAAACCGAAAAGAAGGTCTTTTCCCTTATCTAGATGACATACCACTTCATACTAAATCTGTCACTAGCACACCCTTGCTGCCCACTCTCTGCAGTGCCTCCAGGATGACAGGCTTTGTGATTAACTGGAAAAGAGCAGTCTCTTCTCACCTCAGAGTATGGGACCACAAATAGGCCTAGCATAGAAAACGCTTCTGAAACAGAGTGTTTTTTTGGTCTCCAAAACTATTAGGGCTGTTCTAGAAGAGACACGGCTGGGGTTTTGCTGCGTACACGTGTGCGCTGTTTGAACCGTTTCCGTTTCAGGGTGATGCATCATGTGTAAGCCAGGATGGGCGTGAGGTGACGGGCTGACATCTAACCTGGCTTCCCTGGGAAACGAGGTCTGCACAGTCAGCACCGGAGTCGCCGTCTGCCCTCTTCCAGTAACTCTGAATCTAGTTTCCAGGTTCAGGCAGATCTGAACTTCAGTTCATAGAAGCGTAATGAAAACAGGCAGCTGGGTAAAGAGGAAAAACTGTGTTTTCCCCGAGAGGCAGAGGAGGAGCCAGGTCCTGTACCGTGTATCACAGAGTCCACATGGGAGAGAGCTCTTGTCATGGCTTCAGAAACGGGAAAAGCTGTGACCAGCACTTGCCTCCTGGGAAGCCATCTGCAAGACGCAACGCCATGGGGAGCCGGGGTTCATTACTACCCCGTAAATACATCTCTTGAAACGACTTCGTTCCGGTCTGTAGCGGCTGCGAGAGGGTGAGTGGCAGGGCCACAGCCAGGCATCGCCTTGGAAGTTCCTCTGCAGAACGGGCTGGTCCCCACGCGCGGCTGTTGGTAGGGAGAGGCTGGCGGCGAGGCACAGCTAACGCTTCGTCGCCAGGCAGGCTGGGTGGCGAGCTGCAAAAATTGCACGTAAAAAAACCCCATTAGTGTCCACTGGCCTCCTCCCCATCTCTGTACGCGAGGAAGCACTCGGGCAGAAGGGCAGTCCTGTAATTCATGGCGAGAGGACGCACTGCAAGCGCTCCTGCTCCGAGGAGGGCTGCTCACGCAGATGCCGTCCTGGCCGCCTCCGGTGTGCCGTGCGGACACTATTTTATCTTTACTTTTAATGGAAAGGATGAAGTGGAATAGTAATAACGGGACTGATAAATGAAAGGAAAACTGTAACCACATAATTATGTCAGAATCAACTAACAGCCATGAAAAGCCTATTAAACCACATTATGCAGATACATGTAACGGAATACTATTAGTACGTCCTTCGCAATGGCATGCCTGGCAATTAAGAGAACAGTATTGGCAGCCCACAGTGAAAACAGTGATAATGTACAGTTTAAAATGTTTGGAGACAAACAGCGCAGAGAGTACAAGGACAGCCTGGAACTGAATACAGGAGCGTCCTCCGAGATCACAGAATCATAGGATGCTTTGGGTTGGAAGGGACCTTTAGAGGTCATCTAGCCCAGCCCCCCTGCAGTGAGCAGGGACCGCTCCCAGGGGAAAAAGATGCCAGCACCCAGGGGAAAAAGCAAAGATGTTATTCCAAATAGACCGTTTGACTAGGATGTTGGGCATAGATTGGAATAATTTATCATCAAAATGAATTTACTGGCTTATCCATAAGTGAAAGGCTGCAGTGCAGCAAGTACTCTGTATTTTCCAACTATCTACAAATTTCAGGTTGTGCAGGCTAATGAAGGAATTCCATATTTTTTCTGAATTAAAGAAGCTTGCAGAAATACTCTGATTTAGGCAGTAAGAATATTAGGTAATGTTCCTGTGGTTGCAACTATTCAGTAAATATTTGGGATTGTGATTGCTCAGTGTTGTGTGTTCTTATGTATGTGGCATTTCCAGCTTGGGGACCTGAACAAAGTGTCACCCATCGAGTTTCTTTCTCATTGGAATATTGGGATTTGCTGTTTCTTCTCACCCACCATAGAAAGCAAGCTGAAGGTTCAGTTCAATTCTTTGCTTCCCTTCCTCTGCCCAGTTCTCATCTGCAGTCATGGAGAATTGCGCAGGAACAAGCTCTGATATAACGTCAGTGGGGATTCAGGGTTCCCGCAGGCTTTACAGGAAGACACACTCCTACCAGAAACTACTCCATGTGACTGTGGAGATCTCATCTAAGGGAGTAAAACCAGTGGGGATTTTTTGGCGCCCAAGGATGAGTATGCTGGAGAGTTCGTACTCCCCTTATTTTCTTCATCGTGCCAGACAGACTTCAGAGACATGCTACCGAGGGAGTTTGCTTGCAGAAAACGAACATGGATCCTTTAAATACTTATCCTGTGTATTGTTTTCCAACATACACATGCAGGTTTCCTTCTCGCTTTGTTTTTGGGGATGGGTGAACTAGTGTGAAATGCAGGTATTGAGAGGTCAGCAGCACCTCTGCCCGCAGCAGTGCTTTCCTGAGCAACTGTAAAGCAAAGGAAGGGAGAGAGTGTGCGTGCGGTTACGCTTTGATTACAGAAACCAGGCAATAGGTTTATAAATTAATTCTGTCAACAACTTCAGTACTAGGGATGTGCAATTAATGAAATCTCTGCCAGACCAAGATTTATGATGAGCAGGAGACATGCCTTTACTTAAATGGAGAAGTGAGACTGTGTCCATAGGTTAAAGCATTCAGTTGTGCTATGATGTCTATATTTACTTGGGCTGTTTCTCCTCATACCTTACATGTAAGAATGTTGATGCTCACAGAGTACTGCTCATGAGAGGAGACTATCATGATCTCCATTGTAACATGTGAAGAAACTGACACCCAGAAATTTGGAGTACCCTAGGAGAGATACCATACCATAGCAATGGGGGAATTAAGTACCCAACTTTTCTGTGTCCTAATTGGGTATACTATATACTGGATCATGCTGGATTTAATAGCACAATTTAGCTACCAATTGTATTAAACACCTGGCTTTTCATCCTTTTAATTGAAGCTGGAGTATCATATTCCTTCTCCAGCAGAGAAATAACCTAAGTCCATTTCTTTCACCTTTTCCAGAACTCATAAAAAACAAATTGCTTCTGAAGTAAGAAACTGTCACTGGTAGCAGTGTGTGCTCCTACAGCACCCAGCAGAAAGGATGCTTCTCCTGTAAACAAAATAGTATAAAAATAATAAATAAATAAAAACCACTCCAGCCAAGAGTAGCAAACCGTGGGCAGCACCTGTAACAAAAACAGTGCCTGTGACAAATGGGTGTCACTCCTACGTCGTGTGCGTCCGTCAGGTGAGTTGTATTCTGTCAGGGCATGCGGCTCTGACAGGCACTGAGCGTACCAACCCCGGTACAGCTTTTGCCTCCTCTTAACTCTGAAGATTCAGCTTACGTGCTTGCCTTTAAAAGAGCATTGTTAGGAGTGTTCTTGTGGTTGACAGTGCTACCACTGAGCTGAAGGCACACTTCTGGAAGATACCCTCAGGCACTCTTACGGTCTTGCTGCGTACTTCCACAGAGCCATCGGCCAGAATGCCACTAACGAGACGAACTTTTCATTTCACAGATGAAGGAACTTGGCGTCATCGTATACAACTGTAGCTGCTTGGTCCTGGATTTACAAAGGATATTTGCCCTGTATAGCTCATTAAGATACAAGAATAAAATACCTCCAAGTTGGTCTAAGAGACTATATGGAGTGTACGATACTCAAAATAAACTGACACTGCAGCTGAACGAGACAAAATCAGAAGCTTTCGTGTCGGTAAGTTCTGAAATAAGTTGCAAAGAGGGAGGGAAGGGAAGGAACTTTTTTAATGCACCAGATTTTTGGAAGACCTGGGAATTTAACATCTGCTTACTCTCCTGGTATTGTCCTTTATAACTACGGAGTAGCGAGACCAGGTTAGACAGATGTTAGCAGCAACTGTGAAAAGAATCTCAAGTGTCTTTTCACTGATACGGAGATGTTCACAGTTCCCTGCAAAAAGTCCCTTACAGTGCTGTGTTCTCCCTGACAGATGCTGTCAGGGGGAAATTACCATGGATGGTAATTTCCATGAATAGGAATCTATAGGGTGTAAATTAAGCCTACGCTTAAGTGTTTTCTAAATTGGCCCTAACTGAAGAAGATGCACATTACCGCTATGTCCTTAACCAAAAGCAGCTACTAAAATTGAGACTCATGCGAGTGACTGGAAACTCAACTACAGAGATAAGACCACCACAGCTGTCACCTACACGAGATAGAGCTTGACTGATAGTCTCATAATGCTGGGAAACCAAATCATTCTGTTCTCTGGGAAAATGGTTATTCCAATAGGTATTCTTTTGTGGGGAAGTCTGTAATTGGAAGGTTTTAAAAAAGTTATTTGCCTTTGTCTATGGTGCAGAAGAGACAACTTGCAATATTTTTTTTTTTCATTCTGATTTCTGTGACATTGTTCTTACACGCAATTTGCCAGGACTGAAGATGCTGCAGAACTGCATCTGAGCATTATTCTTTTTCCCTTTCTTTGTAATGTTACTGCTTTTCCTCTTGCATTTAAAAAATGATAGGGAGGGTCTTCAAATTCGATTAATGATTTACACTGGTAGATATAAGGTGAATGACTTGACAGTAAATGAACTGTTAGTCAGACATCTAAAATGATACAGAATAAGCTTGATATCAGAGCTTGCCTTTTTATCAATGTAATTTATAAGGAGTAATCCTCTTCACCCTGTTCCACTGAAAGCATTCATACTTCTGTAGAACATTATCTACTTTAGTTTTATTTTTAAATGACATTTTAAGACTTCTAAAATACAAGCAGCTATCCTCATGGAAGCCCTGTCTGTGTGTGTATTTTTAATGGGAAGAGATGGAGCAGTCCTCCATCTCAGCAGTGATGTAGCAAAACTGGAAAAAAGTACACGGAGCAATAGAGATGCTGAAAGATGTGGAGCATCTTTCATTTTGGAAGTAATCACCTAAGTAAAAACAACCACTTAAAAATCAGGCGTATAATGAAGTTGCTAAGAGCTGTTTACCATTCTGTATAAAACAAGGGGCAGAACCCCGTTGCTTTATAGCCAGTTATGTCTAAATCAACACAAGGCGTGTAGCAGATGAGTAAGTTGTACGGCCACCAGCGCAGGACGTTGGTGCAGACGAGTGGTTGCACAGGGCAGGGTTTACCTTCACCTGCTGGGAGCCAAGCAACATTCAGGTGTCTGGGATTTTTTCACACTCCCACGATCGGCGGAGATTTTGGAGTGAAAATCTGGAATTGCCTAAGACAGCCAGAATTAACAGCCTTCTGAAAATACATGTGCTTCCACTGGTTCTGGAGAGCCTTAAGGACTAGCTTAAATTAGAGACTGACTGTTGGTCAGTTAGCTAAGGAGCTGTGAAATGAATTCCTCCTCCCTTCTAAGCAGTCTGTAAGAAATGGAGAAACGCTGCTGAAAGCCAGTCCTGGAGGGGCACAGTAAGGAAAGCTGGGCAAGACCGACTTTGAGGAACGCGAGATCCTAGACCAAGACCAAGTGGAGCGAGGCTCTACAAAAACTGCTCTTCTGCAGTTTGCAGAACGCTGACTTCCTCCCTGTGATTTGTATTTTCCTTTTGTGTGGGCAACAAAGGCCTCTTCTCTTGAAATTCCACTTCAGAAGACAAAAGCAAGGAGTCACTGGTCCTCCAGAAGCTCAGATCAGCGCAGTCCAACTCCAAGAGCTACCTGAATTTGTAGCGACAGCTAGTTGGGCTTGTTCCTTCTTCCTGAAAACAGGCTTTTCAATAAATTTCTTACCTACCAGCAAATTCTCAGTGTTTGCCAGCATGCCCCTCTGAAAGGCAGTCGTGGACTGGTTTGGTGGAACCAAGTCTTAACATCGCTGTCTGTTCCTGAGCTAGTGGCAAGAAGAAAGTCCCGGCGAGCCAGGCAGGGCGTTGGAGGCTCCCCCCCTCGCCCCGCATCGCCTTGCTCTCGGCAGCAGCCCCCCGAGCAGGGCCACGGCAAGGACCGGTGCCCAGGGAGAACACGGGCCTGTTTCTGGCAGGTGAAGAGATGTCTCAAGCGAGGATTTGATCAGAACAGCAAGCACTGTGCAACCAGTGCGGAGGGAAGTACTGAAATATTTCTTTCTGAGCACAGAGGGGGTCAGCCGTGGCACCGGGTAACGAGCGGCATGCCCAAACACCAGTGTTACAGTGAGAACTTTTAACAGGTTTTCTTCTAATTATCTTCTAAATACCTTTCACTTTCTGGTCTTTATGTCGAATGCATCTGAAAAAGACAACGCGTAAGAATTCTGTTCTTTAGCTGTTCTGTAACTTACAACTTCTATTCAAGAAAACAGTAAGAGCGTAAGAATAGTCTCGGTGCAGCAGCCTCTTCAAAGTCTCAGACAACAGAAGTTATGTTTAACAAAATCACTTTACAGTTTTTCTCGAGTCAAAACTCATTCTTAGACAACGTATTTCACTTCCAGTGTTTGTGCAGTGTAAAACAACAAGTGTAACACGCAGTCATTGAATTTTTTTGTTATGCTCGGGAATCGTGGCTATAATGTTGCTTAGCAACAAAATCGTCTTCCAGACTGGCTGAGTAAACCGAAGAGGTTCTGGTTGTTTTTCTTAGTGCTCAGGAATGGATCTGGAATTGTGGCCTTAATCTTGCTGTTAATTTTCTAGTATTTTCTGAACTTGTAGTAAATCCTTAAGAACACCATTCAATGATTAAGAAACCAGTGTGACAGGCATTGGATTGAAAGAAAAAGACTAATCAAAACCCCAGGATCTGTCCCTAAGGAAAACACACTAACCTTGACATCGGATGTGACCCCAGTAGATAACAAAGGTGAGAAGGTGACAGAGCAGCAGGAAGGGAGCGGTCTGGCCAGGCCAGCAGTTCAGAAAAGGACAAGCGGCGCCTGCTCCAGCGCTGTAAACTGCCTTTAACAACCCCTGCTCCCAGGAACTGTGCTGTTGCCTGCGAGCAGCTCGGCAGGCGGCTCCGCTTCTCTCTCCCTGCTCGGGCTGAAGGGCAGAAAGTCCTGGGCCTCCCTGCCACAGACAGGCGATTCCTGCTGGCTTGGCCTTCCTGACGGACACAGTCGACAGCCCTAGGCACACGGCAAAAAACCTGACATCTGGGCTTACCACTTACCAGCGCAGGTAAAGAGCTAATCTATGCCTGAAGCTAGGTTTGTTTACAGATCATCTTCTTGCCAAACTGCAGCATCTCCCTGAGACAGTGACTGAGCAAGTGGTGACTTTGTGTGGAACTTTAACCAGGACTGACACAACAGACTTCATTCCTGGTAGCAAGTGATGGGTCAGGCTCGTGTGGAAAGAGCACAGGTATTACTCCGTCTGATAGTAACCACTCCTTGGACTCTTCGGAACAAAATCCTCTGAAATGTAACTTCAACTAGAGCTTCTCTGATGGCGGTGGATGTTTTGGAGTTTGTGTCTTCTGCACGTTACCCACAGTTGCATTTAAATGGTGAGGCTTGCAAGGGGAAATTAAGCAAATACCTCTCCTTTGTACCTTTGAATATTCTAGCAGGACAGCTGAAGGTATCAGTTACTATTCTCTACTAAAATAAAGGGTACTGTTTGCCATCTCAGGCATGAGGGGGAGAGAAAATAAATCACATATTTTAAATGCCGTATTTGAATTTTCCCTTCACAGAATTCACCTAAACTCTTCTGCCCAAAGGACAGAGTCCTGGATATTGAAGCTATATACAGTGTTATCGATGACGCGAAACAGTTTGTATACATAGCTGTCATGGACTACTTGCCGATCGTCATTGACACCAATGCTAAACGGTGAGTGTCCATGTCCAGGACTAGCACGTTACCATAATGCCAGTAAGGTCTGTTGGAGAGAGAAAATGAACCCACAGGAGAGTAGTTACTGCTGTGGACCAATTTCTTGGGGCCTGATTCTGCTCTTATTGAAATCAGTGAAGTTCTGCCATTGACTTAAATGGGAGCAGAATGGGGACCTAAGAAGACATTTCCAGTTCTGGGTCCTCAGCTTTGGATCTGCCTGTTGAAGGAGATCAGAAATTGTCTAGTCTGGCCATCTGCAAGTGACTGAGACCCAGGAATACAAGAACCTGCTTATACACGAATCCTATTTCCTACTCCATTTTATTCACTATTTCTGTACCACAGCTACTGGCATTTTCTGAGTATCATACAGATACTCGAGAGAGAGAGTTTGTGTGTGTGTTTGTGTGAAGAGAGAAATAACCTGTTGTCAGTTCTCGCATACCACATGGCAGATGTCATTAGTTTGTTGAAATATACATATACATGAAAATTCCAAATGTAGCACAGATCACATTTAAATTAGATCACATTTTGGTTAACTGAGAGTTGCTAAAACCAAACAAAACCAAGTAATTTTTCAACACAGTTTGTGTGGACCATTAAAAGCACTCATGACCAAAACTGGAGCCCCAGTGTAATAAAGCCATCCAGCTCAGCAGGCCGGTATCCAGTGGTCCCTCCTGCTCTCAGTAACGCTCGCAATGAATCGAGCATCCAGTAAAGCTGGCCATTCCATCCATGCACTTTATCTGAACGTAGTTAAGCCAAATTAAACACGTCGTTATGTACTTTTTTCCAGTTTTGCCTAATTAAAGAGGTTTTGTTCAAATTTAAAAAAAAAAGACTATCATTTGACTGATATCAAGCCTAAGCTGTTTCAAATCTACAAGAGGGCTTTTCCGATAAGCTTGTGGCGTACAACCTCTGTCGCAGCAGAAGAATCATGGGTGGTGCTGTGGGACCCTCAGTTTCACAGCCTTCGTGCCTCAGGTTTCTGCTTTATGTTGGAACAGAACTTGGTACATAGAACCGTTACAGTGTTGCCGTTGATGCTGCCTCCCGGCTCCTCCTCACTTTGTTCTGGTGCCTGAAAAATTCGGAGATCCGTTGGATGAGGGAGATCCAGGGAAGCCACCTGTGGGAATGGTTCAGCATTTTTCCTACAGCATGGCTTTGTGTTTGAGGCACTGCCATAGCTTCCCTACCTTGTCAGCTCCCAGATCTCGCTGCAGGTTACCTTCTGGCGCTGCAGAGCTCAGACTTCATCAGTCAGAATGCTTTGATGCTGCTGGAATAAAGAAAACACGCATTTTCTTTGTCTAATTCTCCCTGTCCTGACCTGCTCCCACTGAAGGTCAGGAACACACAGCTAACTAGTGGTTGTGAGAGTAGCACTGTGGAAGCTGCCATCCCATTCCTGGCAGAATTTCTGCGATCCTCATCAGGAAAAGAGGTAGCACCCTCCTTAAACAACCCACCTTCCTCTGCTACGAAGGACGCAGGGCCCTACACAGAGGGAAGATGCACTCCACCATCCACCACCTCGCTGTCCCCACAGTGAGTTTTGGCGCAGGGCAGTGACAGACAAAATGACGCTGGCAGATCTGTTTAGGGGAAACCCCTTTAAATGGGAAGGGCATTCCTTCAAAGAAAGGAAAATAAAATTCACCTGTGTTTGCTTTTCTCTATGATGTCTAGACTTCGCTGCATAAAACCCCAAAATGTGTTGAAGTTCTCTGAATATGCTGTATTCTTTCTCCACAGATACTGGCCGTATTTAGATGGGAAGATAAGAGAGGCGCTGGTTTTACGAAGTATTAAAGTACGACTTCTCATAAGTTTCTCAAGAGATACGGATCCCCTTACCTTTAACTTTGTTTCGTCTCTGAAAGCTATTTGCACTGAAGTTCCAAGCTGTAGCTTGAAAGTTGTAAGTATAATCCACATTGCTTTGAAATCTAAGATACGTCCCACCCCCCAAAAGAATCAGAAAATTTCACAATTGAGAAGTGTTTTCTGATAGTAATCAAAAATTTACATTTCATTAAATAACACGGGAAATGTAATATAATGAACTGAATTTATTCCTAGTAGTAACAAGCACAGAAATGAAGACAGAAAAATAGGATGCTGCCAAAAGGCAGTCGGTGCAGTGGACAGCCCGTGTAAAACACTGCAGCTGGCCTTTCACAGCAAAACTGACAGCGAACCGCGGTCATATGGCTTCTTTATATTGGCTGATAAATGGGACAGCACAAAAATGTGTTCTAGTCAGGATCCATGTACCCTTGCTGTTTACCTGCATCAGCATCTGCTTTTTCTTTAATCAAGTACAAAGTACAAGAAAAAATAATGAGGATTTTTCATTAAATTCAGGCTAAAAATTCAGAATTGTGAAGACCAGAACAACCATTATGTGACCACATTAGCCATGCAGTACAGGAAAGTGAGAGATGCCATATACATTGCATTTGCGTTAGAGAACAGAGTGCATGATAACTGCTGCTTTCAGTTTGATGTAGTTTATTTTCGTGAAATTGAGGCACACTGGAAATCAGTCATCTTAGAACAGTTCACCTTGGATCAATTTCTTTTTGTTTTTCTTTTTTTTCAGATAACTGTCTTAAATAATCTGCTAAATTATTTTGACTTCTTAAATTGATAATCCACTAAATCATTTTGGCTTTTTAAAATTGACAGTAATTGCAAAAAACAAGTGGTGTTTGTGCTGTACACACAAAGTGCTATTTTAGCATATCTAGAAATATGGATTTTTGTTGTAACGTACACAGCTATTACAAGTTTCCTAGGTAAAAAGCAGCCTAAAACGTGTTGGTAAGTCAAAGAGCCCATACATGGCTGACACTGCTAAAGCCACTTCAATTTTGAGTTACTTCTAGTATGTTCCTTGTTATTCATCAATATTCTATTTCTGTGTTCAAAATTATTTTTTATTTAAGCAGCACCTAATGCTCTACATTCTCGTATCCGTTTCCATCTATTTACTGCAGGTAATCTTTAGAACAGAATTTATCTTGTCAAGAACTAAATGCCAAAAGGAAAAAACAGTATTTCTAGATGCCTATTCTAGGTAGATAGTCTAGCTAGCACATCTGCAGTTAGAAAATACAAATAAAACTTCCAGTAGAAGCATCAGACTGCCCCAGCTTTCAGTAGCCGTAAAGGTGCAGGCCGCCTCAGTTACCTGGGTGCTGCGCATCCCGCGTTCCGCTCACTGGGTAAGTCCCGGCCGTAACTCAGCCTTGGGACGAGCGCCCGCCCAAGGCTCAGAGCTTACTGGTATCGGTGTGATTCCAGCGGACGCCGTGCTCCAAGGCTTCGTCACGAAGCCCTCCTTTCCCTCACAGAAGACGGCAGGTGAGCGCTCTTTTTTGTAAACCGCATTTCCTGCGCGTTCATCTGTTCCAGCCAGGGTCACAATGAAACAAAACTTTGTGTGTGTATGGGCGGGAAGGAAGAGCAAATACTTGTTAAGGCAAAAAATAAACCTTTTGAATTGCTGGAAACATTTGCTCTTCCCTTCTGGTTCTGCTTTGGGTATGAGAAAAAGTCAAACTAAACTCTGCACAGAAGATACTGTCATGCAGACATGTATTGTATGTGTTTATACACAACAACAGTGAAATTTTAAGAGAATGTTAAGCTACAAGTTCTGATTAAAATTATGCATCAAATTGCTAAGCTGTCCCAACACCTCAGTCTTGGTCTGACAGAAATGGCAACACACACACACCTCCCCCCTCCATCTTCTGTTCTCCTGGGAGTATACAGTAAGTTTTTTCTTTCTTTTAGCTTTTGATCCCCATGATACGCCTTGTTGTGATTGTTTTCTTTTTTATTTACGCCCAAGGACAGACCAGCGTGGCCAGAGGTTCCCAGGAGCACCCACGGCTCGCTCCAGCGGCAGGGTACGCCGCTTTCCCCGCGGCAGCAGCCTGAGGCGCACAGTCGCCTCGGGGAAGGCCACAGACAGAATTCCCCTGTCAGATGGGAATCCCCTCCCCGTTCCCCTGGGCTTTGGCACTGCCGAAGTGCAGGTGCATAGTTAGGAACCGGGCGCTGCGGGCCCATTATGCCTAGCAGCGTCCTGATCCAGGCCAGCTGCTGGGCGCGTGATTTTTCCGTCTGCGGCTGAGGTCAGGAAGGCAGGGACTGCAAGACGCCATCTCCTACTTCCCAACACTGAATGGTATCGGTGTGCTCTATCTAGAAGCAGGGTTTTTTTCTCTTTTGCCACAAAATTTTAACAATACTGGGCAATTAACATCATCGATGCAGTCAGAAAACGATTAGTCCCTAATTATGCGTTCCTTAGCAGCTCAGAGTCCGGCTCACGTAAGCATTAATAATTATTGGATTCAACTGAAACTGCTTTTAGAGCACAAACTCAGTACAAGTACTCTGAAAAAACAATCACTGGGAAGAAGTCACGAGGAAGAAGCTTTGTCTGAGGACTAAATACATGCTCTAAGCACACAGCCAAATGTCAAGCTGCGTAGGCAGCTGCTGCTGGTGCAGGGAGCTCTGCCCTGCACTGAACCACCAGCGGCCATGGCGTCAGAAGCTCGAATCACACAGGGTAAACTAAGGTGAAGAGCTCATCGTTGTGCTTCTCGGGACCTTAATTCCAGTACTCCTGAAGGTTTGTGTGCTCACCCCTGTAAACGTGTCTTAGGTGCCAGAATGCTCAGTGTAACTCTCTAAGGAGCAGTAAAAAGGGGCCAGCTCTGGTGGGTGCCACGCTGCACAGGGAAAGGTGCGTGGCTTTGGAGGGACTGCAGAAAGTGTGAGCTGGAACAAAGCGTCTCCAGACAGCTGGAAGCCAGGAGGGAGTGGCGTGGACCAGACAGAGGTAGCTACAGCACAAGTTGTTCTCCAGCCTCCCCACGATTCTGTTTTGAAGCTGTGCAGGTGTATTCCTGCTAAGGTGGGAGGAGGAAAAATTGAACCTTTAATTTCTTCTCAGAAAGCCAGAAATGCCCTAAGAGTAAATAAAGCATTATGAATCAAATTTGAAACCTTCGCTCCTAAGCACTAATTTAATTTTAGAGCTATAAACTCCTAAAGTAAGGATGGAAAAGATTAATGAAATGGTAGCAGGAGGTGGTGTCTCATTAACACAGCACTGCTGCTGAAGGCGCGTGTCAGAGAATGTTAGGCTGTGCTGCTTGACGCGGCTGCTGGGTCCCTTGCTCATCTAAGCTACGTCTGTGTGTTCCGTTTGTGAGGGCAGATGGGTTTCCCTGCTGGTGGCTGCCTTGTCAAGGAGTCACCAGCTTCTCTGCGGTTGCTGGAGAACACATTACCTTTTCAAACCTTCCACCTCTTTCTGTCTGCATCTGAAATTTTCTCTCTTGCAAAGTTGTAATACAAACAGAACAGGAACGTAGGATATTTCAGTTCAGCACATCTGCTGAATCCATCTCAGTTTGACAACTCTAAGCTTATATGATTGTTGTGCTTCACTATTTTCACATCAAGCTGTGTAACTTTTTACTAAATCTCCTAACGCTGGGCAGAAGCCAGCTTGTTATGTTCTCTTTCCTAGCACTAAATATTTTACCAATTTGCCGGTTTTAGACTACTCGCTGCAGTATTAGCATTAGTCACACAGAACCTTCCACATCCCTGTGAAGAGTTACCGCCAGTGCCCTGTGTGGGCAGATACTCTGCTCCTGTTTTGTTGCCCCAAGAAAAACAAGAACATTTTCTTCTGGCTTTATCCAAAACTTCAAGACCCTGCCGGAAAGATTGCCATCCATCTCTGGCTTGGGAAGCACATACTTTCTGTGGGGGGTGCACGTTTGCAGAGCAGTTCCTCGGGCATGCAGCTGCAGTCCTGATGTTGTCCAAGAACTAACACCTAACACCTGGTAAACTTTCCTTTACAGCTGCTAAGATGGTTTGTTCTAATTGTTTAGAAAGCGTAATGCTGTAATTGTTAGTGATGTTAAAAATCTGTAATTAAATCTATTTCTTCATGCAGCTTAGTTAGATGTGAATATACAATATAAATCTCATTTAAAGGACAGCCACTACAGTTTTAAATGCCCTTTATAAAGCACTCAAATAGTTTGGGTTGTTGTTTTTAAATTCAAAAAACTATCCTTGGAATTTTGCTAGTATTTGAACTCATTACAAAAATTCAGCTATGGAAGGCGACACTGCCACGTACAGGTAGGTAAGCATGCAGTGACAGACGCAGTTCAGAGACTGTTCAAGGAGACAACTTTGTGATGATTATTGGTCATGAAACTGCACCACGGTGCCATCCGGTATTTGGGCACTGAAAAAACATGAACTCTTTGAATTTTATTTCTAATGGACTAAAAACCTCCTTCAGTCCTAATAAACTTTCATCATGGGGGGGGGGGGGGAGCTGTCAGTCCAAGAACAGAGACTCTCCTGGCCTCGGTGTTTTACAGAGAATTCTTCCAAGCAACTTCAGCGCAGCCTCTGACAACATAAAATTTACCCCAATGTGTTTTCCAGTGGGGAAGAGAGAAATTCTGACAGAGTCCAAAGCATAAAGAGTTAGATAGGGCTACTCTACCTTTTGTCTGCAACTAAACCATTTTAATTAGGTTTGGTAATACTAATTGCAAATAAGCCTGGTCAGAACTCAGAGGAGACTTCTCCAAGGAAAACCAAACTGTAACGATCAAGACTGATGATGGAGAGGTTTTTCTGAACGAACATTTATATGCAGTTCTGAAGCAACCGGTGGTGTGAGACCGGATGCCGGCGTTCCCCGGGGTCAGTGATAACGTGTTTTGCAATAGGCGAGCAGTTTACTGCAAACCAGCCTGAAACCTGCCTACGTCATCAGCTGGGTACAGAACGCTTTCTACAGCTGCCTGCCTGCGTGCTACGCATACGCCCTCATCTGACTGAATCAAACCGATGATGTAATCTACCACCAAGATCAATACATTTCAGTAATGATTTTAGTTTTTTACAGTTGGGTTTTCAAAGTAGCACGATTATTCTGAAAGACATCTCCATAATCTAAAGGGATTTGTTGAAGGTTTGTATCAAAAACGAGCACTGGTTTGAGAGATGAATTTTGCATTATGGAAAACAGACACCCAAGAATGATCAAGGAGTTTTGGGGTGGGTGTTTATTAAATAATTTCAATGTCCTAAGTGGGTGCAGTGTATAGCCGGTTACTTTCATCAGTAATATATTGTGAATTAGGTTTGTTCTGAGGATCTACACCATCCCCTCAATCAAAGTTTCCTGGTCATGCAGTAAATACTTCATTTCTCCTTCATCATGGTATTCTCTACTTCTGGTTTTGGAATCTGTGTCTAGCTATTAGTTTCCTTGATGAAAACAAACACTACTTAGGTTTGTACTGGAAATCTCATTTTTGTCTGGCACTGATGCAGACAAGGAGTGCACATACCTCCAAAATTTAAAAAAAAAAATAAAAATCAAACTCAGAATTCACCCTTTAGGGTAAACCAGACACATTTCCCTCTTCTTGTCTGGTAAAGTTGATCTCTCCGTATCAGATTTAATCCTGAGAAGTTTCTAAGTTTCTGAAAGCAGCACGTTTCCTGTTGGAAGCTACGCAATGTGTAATAGAAAGGTATTAATGCAGCTGTTGGCATGCCTGCCAGTGCGGATCCTGAAGCAGACCTCAAACCCCAGGGTCCCCTGAGGAACGGGGCAACGAGCAGAAGAGAAGTTGTGGGCTCTCACCCTGCAGAGCACAAAGATGGAGGCGTCTGTTCATTGCACAGCCTTCACTACCTGGCACCGCACTGCGCTTAGTGTGCAGCAGCCGTACACTTTGTACAGGTCAGAATGCCAAGGCACAGTGAGCGTAACAAACTGAGAATTTAGCAAAAGCTACAATGTGCAATGTTTTATTAAAATTAATGCTTGGCTATAAAAACTCAAGCTGTTCTGTAGCACTAACTCATTTTCAATCAAGAGTAAAGAACAGACCGTATTTCTTCTGTCCGTTACAGAAGGATTCTCATTAACCTGCACTCCATTCTATTTTATGGCAGAAATTCTTTGACCTTGAGGAAGAGAGCGCATGCTTTCTGAAAGAACAGAAGAATGCTTCCCTTCCCAAATTAAATCGTAACAAATACATGGTGACTGATGGAGCTGCATACATTGGTAAGTAACCACACCACAAGGCATGCTAGTTTGTAGCCAGAAGCCTGAAATAACACCCATTTGTAAAGGAGGAACCTGCAGCTGATAACCTTGTTAACTTAAAAGAATAGTTCGCTCCTGTGGGAACCCGGAGGAAGACTGAGCTTTGAGCCTCTTCTCATTTAAAAACACTCCCTCCGCCCCCCCCATGAATCAGTTTCTCAGAAGCAACAATCTGCTCTCAGTATTTAGAAACAGACTGAAAACACAAATACAACACACCTTATGAAGCAGGAACAAACTGGATTATTGACATATTCTCTTGTTTCTGCAATCTAATAAAGATGGACTGTTTTCCATTTCCCATGTTACTACTAAAGCTACGGTCAGTCCTGGTAAATACCGTACAATTGCCTTTCATCCTCATCTTCTGAAGTCCTATTCCACTTGCTGTAATGACGTTTCAGACACCCTCCTGACATTAGGTACATACCTAATCGCTGTTTTGGGTTAAAGGTGTATTTAAGTCACGTCACTGCCTGGCACCTACCAAAAGTTCACTATCAGTCAAATGCTTGTGGAATGCAGGCTAAAAACTGCCTTTAAAAAAAAAAATCCAACCGCTTGAGCTGCAGGAACAGAAAACTGCTGCTGAATTAAAAGGTAACTAATGAGATTTTATAAAGACAAGAGAGAAAGCACGCGTTAGAAACGCTGCAGCTTGATGTTTTGGTCGCCTGCCTTCCCCACCCTGACTTACTGCAGAGGGCTTAAAGCCCGTGGCGGCGGAGGCAGGGAGGGAGGGCAGAGGCCGCAGCCCAGCAGCACGGCCCTGCAGGCAGGGGAGTGGGGAGACAACCCGGAGCTACTCTGAGACACTCACCTTGCTGGGCTTTACACACACACCCCTTAACCCATCCAAATCTTATTTTTCACTTCAAACAGTGCAGCTTATTACTCTCTCATCTCCCAAATGTTTTATGAGCCCTGCCCAAATATTTTTTTAGTCCATTTAAAATTCTTTACAATAGCCAGATCAAATTTCAATAACGTGTAGCTTCTCTACACAGCACAGATGCTTAGCTGTTTTCTTTCCCATTGTCGTTACATCGTTGATATATATATATATATAAATAAAAGTAGTAATCAAAGCTGTGTGAAAATAATACAAATGCATGTTAAGGACCTGATGTATCTTTAACTTGAATGCACAGGAAGAAACGTCCCTTACGATGAGGCTTCAATCTACCATCCTCAACAGCTTTAGAATGCTTAACATTTCCTGCTGAAGTAGCTGAAATGACACCGAAAGGGTGTAAATTTCTCAGATAACTTCATGTTTTATGTATGTTCAGATATTGTTTTAAAAGATGACCTCTGGTAACAGCATTTTCCTCCAAAATACTGCATGTTATAAATGTACGACTTAACTTGAATAGTTAAAAGTTATAGTGAAATAAAAAGAAGTAACTGAAACAGTTTACCTGTTTTCCATTAACCCAATTAATCCTCTTTGCCTTGCAATCACCAGGATTTGAAATGTTCATTCATTACCTTAGATTTCAACAGAGGCGACAGTAACCGGCATAAAACCTGGTTTTCTTTCCTGAAATTGTATCTGTCAATGGGTAACCTGTAAAAGATCTATCGGTTTGGCTGTTATTGAGCAACCACTCTCCATCCCGTCTACCTTAAATTGATAAATACGGCCAAAAGTGTTGTCATTCTTGGCACCGAGAAGGCCGATGAGGAAACTAAATGGAGTAATAATACCTTATATGCAAAAGGAAGAGCAAGTTAGTTTTGAATAAATGAAAGAACCCGTTTTCACTTAAGAAGGATTAGAGCTGTCGAACTTTCAGAACTGCTGTGCACGCTGGTACGTAATGGAGTTTTTTCTTTCCCGCTAGTACGGAAAACTTATTTCCATCTCCACCCAGGTAGGCACTGGGGAAAATGATACTGTACCATGTGGCACTGCCCGCAGGGAGGCGGCTTGGGTCTGGGTTGATTTTTTTTTCATTAGAAACTCATTGTATATTCCTGCTTTTACCTGTAGGTAATTTTGATTGGGTAGGAAATGCTTTTACGCAGAATGCTGGAGCTGGCCTTGTTATCAACCAAGCAGACGCCGGGAACAGCACAAGCATCATTAAGCAACTCAAGGCTGTCTTTGAAAGGGACTGGTATTCACATTATGCCAAAAGTTTACAACCAACAAAAATCCCAAACTGCTTTAATCACAAACTTAATAAAGCAACGTCAAATAAGACTGCCATGAGCAATGCGAATTAGAAAGACTATTTTACTGTTTAGTATGGCAATGAAGAATTACGTTGGGGTGTAGCCCTCTTTCATATTTACAGACAAAAGACTTAAAAGAAAAAGCAAAAAAAAAAGTTTGGTTTGGGGGGGTGTTTTTAGGAAAAAGCACACTTATATAAAAACTGTCTAAACTATATTGAATTATTTAAGACTTTCAAATTTGTTACTTCTGACACTGGATGTCATTTCTTCTTCCATGTTAATTTTAATGTTCCGCGTTTGAATTTAACAGCATGTGTCAATTTTTCTGTTTCAGTTTTAGGATTTTCCCTAACTGCCATCCTGGCTAGAACAAGCTTTGAGGCAAAACCAAGATTCAAGCTATGAAATGGCATTCTAAGATCAGTTATTACTGACATACAAGTAGATGGTAGGTTTACTGTATTAGAAAACATAAAGGAATTAGCAAACTTTCACCCATAAAAATCATTCCCTTCAAAGAAATACCCAGTCATGCAAATACTTCCTAGTTTTGAGCATTTAGTTTGAGCATCGCTCTTCCGTGTCTTCTAACTAGCCTTAAAACACCTTAGAGGTACATGACTAGTAATTCATTCCTCTCCTAAAAGTATGAGAAGTTTTGAGGGACTGGAGTTAGCCTCATCAAATTCGTCATAATCCCTAAAGCCTCTCAGATAAATGGATTTTTGTTTTATATATGTGCATTCCTTTCAGCATAATAGTTATTTCCAATGACACGTGTTTCATCTAACAAAGGAAATCTCTGGATTAACAGCAAAGACCTAGGGCTGATTTTTTTTTTTGTAATCTCAAGGAAATTTCTTCCCCAAGTTAAATATTTACCAAATGTGAGTCAGCAGTTGCGTGACGACTCACTGTCAAACCAATGCATATATAAAAATCAAATACTGCTTTTTAGGAAGGTCGAGAGTTATGCAAAATCGTGCAATAATTGTTGTTAAATGATCATATAGTCACTTTATTGGATTTTACACCTGCAAGTTTTTTCTTTCGTAACTTTTACTTAAAAAAAAAATTGTGAAATGCCATTTTTTGTTAAAATATTGTCCATATAGGTAAATACACCAGCACCAACAGAAATGTGATGTCTTCATTTAGGTCACAGTTTCAGCTGGTGTTAACAGTGCGCCCCTACAAACAAAACTCCGTTGCACCAAGCAGCAAATGTTCTGTAAAAGTATTCATTTGCTCTTAAAAAAAAATACATATAAATGTTTGACAACAGATTCTTCTCCAGTCAGAGCTGTAACAGCTTAGTTTCATAATAAAAATGTTTCATTACTGTCCCTCTGCTCCTGCTGAAGAAGTACGGCCATGAAAGCAAACTGCGTTCTGCAGTTTGTTAAACACTCCCAGAACTTTTTCCAAAATGCAGACTTTTCTTACCTGGCTGCAGGTAACTGAAGACACACCTTGAAAGCGGTGGGCAAAATGAGAAGGAAAACCAACCAGGTCCCAATATACGATTTTACTCTTAAGTTAAAAAAACCACTTTGACTTTCAAACATAGGTTTCATTTACAAAGTTAAAAAAAAAGTTCAAATTTATTTTAAAGTAAGCACAGCTTAGGAAATTCTACTAAGGTAATGTATGCACAACTTCAGATTGCCAGCTAGAGACACCCCACAACAGGCACACTTCTGATAAAGAATGTTTCTTTTGCAATTGCCAAGATTTACATCATCTTACTGAAAATAATGACAAAAAAAATTTTTAAGTTGTTAAGTTTTACAGAAAACATTCTGCGCAGCTCTAATGCTCAATAACATCTCCAGTATTCGGAGAAACGCATGCCCTTTATTAGCCTCCCCACACACACAAAAGCATATACTCTGACATTCATGTAAGAAACAAGTATCTAAAAAGAAAAATGTTTCTTGAGTTTCTATGAAGGAGAGATCTGTGTGAAGAGAAATTTCTGTATTTTCTTCCTTCTGTCTACAGTTTAGAATAGGTATAGCAAGTACGGGAGAGAGATCCCCAGCACTTAACTTACTTGTTGGGGTTTTTTTGTTTTATTTAAGCAGTAAGTGTTAGTGCATTCTCTGGTGAACATTTCAGCCGAGTTACACCACCAATGAATTTAGTCTTCTGAGACAAAGCTAGAAAAAGCTCAAAGCAAACCAACAAAAATCCCACCACAGTTTTAAAAGCCGGCTGAGATATTTGTAAAGCTTCTGAGGTCCCCATGGATGGGTGATCTTGAAGCTTGAGATAATCTCAATACCAGGTCCTTACAGAAGACACAAAAAACCCCGAGCAAACAAAAAAACCCCACTGTCCAGAGATGTTAATTGTAGCACCTGATGGCAATAATATACAAGACTGAATCAATGTAATTTCTTTTCTCTTGCATGATGATACTAGAAATGTTAAGTTTTTTAAATGACATCTTGTACCAATAATGGAGGATCTGAGTGGAACAGAAATTTGTCAGATGACAAAGCTAAGCTGCCTGCTTACAAAGCAAGATTTAGTGATGGAATCGGGACTGTGGAGTTACCACTGACCTTCTGTTTACTATACCAGATGAATGATTCCAATGTAGTCGTTTTAATACAATCGTGACTATTAACCAGATCCATTGGTTTAGAAATGCATTCTTATTGACTTGATAAACAAATTCTGGTGCTTCAATGACACCCCTTCCTCCAAAAGAGCTGATATGTAGAAGTACATTTTAAAAGTGGTGGGATGTTCTGGTCTTATGAATGGAAGAGTTTGGGGTTTTCTGAGTAACTTTTAATGCAAACAGAGGTCAGCCCTCCTACAAACGGACTGGCAGACTGAAGTTTCATTTGGTATGAAATACGGATTAATATTTTAGTAACTGTTTAGAATGGCAGCAGCTCCAAAGTAGTACAGAAGGCTTTGGTCTGTTACATTAGCGAAAAGACAAAGTGCATCCTTGGACTTCAAGTAGGAAATTTAAAATACCAGATTCTTTTTTGAAGCTGTTTAAGGGGATTATAGCCAATTATTTGTTTTGGGTTAGCACTTATAAACTAGATTTGCCACAGCAGGCTCGATTCCAGCTTTCAGATCCTTCTATCAATGTAAATAAATCTGGAGCAAGTCCATTACAGTGATTTCACATTGGTTTAGCAGGGATCAGAATCGAGACCAGTTTCCTCTTGCTTTAGCTCTCCTGAGTGCCACCACTGCGCAGGCTATTTCCAAACTTAAAAGGAATTTGCATTCAGTGGTTTCTCACAGACCTCAGAGGCCTAATCCAAAGGATGCACTTTCTCTAACCCCCGTCTAACTGGCATTGGTAACTCTGTCATATTAAAGGCAATTTCCTGAACAGAACGGCTTTATTCTTAAAGAATACAGACTGTAATTGTTGTTTGCTGCAAACATTTACTAGTGCCTTATTCATACAAGCTTTTGTTTAACTGTTCCTCATGTGAAGTCCCGCTAAAGATCCTGTATCTAGTACCGAGGCATACAGCGAACTTCCTAAGATGACTACATATTGTTGTGTTTACAGGTTAGTACCTAAAACTGGAGTCACAAAAAGATGAAAATGCAATGTGAGATGTTGGTCCAAACCACAAGCACATCTCAACCTGACCATTTTTATTCAAGCCCAGTTCTAGAACTGAATTTTACAAATTACTTCTGTGTTCATTATCAGCTAATCCACAAGTCAGCTGAATTACTCTGTCCTGCCACGGTGTAAAAACAAATAATATCTGAATTCTGCCAACACCTGACTGGTATCAAAAGCATAACCACAGAAATTCCTGTAAGCACAGGGCGAAGTCCAAAAGTCACGCAGTGGCTGCTTTACAGATCTGGCATGTTAAGTCTCCAGTTGCTTTGGGCAGGCTACCACTTTTTTCTGCCTGAAGCATGAACTAGTATCCACAGCTACTCTTGCCTTCTCTTTGAAGACCAGAAACACGTGGGTTAATGCAGTAGCTGTACCCTGACAGGAACAGATTCATGGTTTTGTCCGATTTTTTCTCCTCACCTTTTTCTAAAAACAAATGCATCTTTGAACTGAATTTGAGGCTGTGCTGTAGAAAGTTTTACACAATACAGGGCCCAGTGTTCCTCTCAGTAAATCCCGGCTCTCTGCAGATGGTTCAGAGGAGAGCCTGAGAAACAAGTAAAAAATCCTCAGAATGCTACTCTTAAGACCTACCCATTATTTGCTACACTACCTAAATTTGCTACCTAAATTCTACTACTTAACAGAGTTTTGCATACATAAAAACTGAGCAACTAAGCTCTGTGTGAATGTTACCTGCCATTTAACCCCAATCTAAGGAGAAAGCCAGACAAAGAATTTATAGGGTTTTTTTGTGACTTCAGTGTGTACTTACTGAAAAAAGCGCAGACCTTCTCATCAAGATGGTAAAGACATCAGCTGGCTATTGCAGTTCTTTGAACTGACGTTCTTTACAAATATCCCCATCTTGAGTATCGTGTACTTGACTCCTGAGAATGGCCTTATAGAGAACGCTACGTTATCTTAAAACCATTTTGGACTTCAAAATTTACTCTTCATTTTAATACAAAAATATTGACTACATGTATAGTATGTTTCCAGATGGCAATTTCTGGCACTGTGTTTTTCTTCCACGCTTATCCTTTCACTAAGTATATCTTCATGGTTTTTTAATCACTGTTAATCCCATTCAATCCATGTAAAAAACAGAATGAATCCTTGGTATATTTAAAATTCACAGTGATACCTCCTGAGTTGAAGGCACCAGTAAACATATTCCACTTTGAACACTGCAGAGTATAGTAGCTCAACTGATACTGTAGAGTGATTGCTTTTCTTAGCTGTAGTTTTTCACTTTAATTACTGCTGGATGTTATTTGTTAATTTCTCAGTGTTGAATCAGGTTGCTCTTGCATCATCACTTCGCACAAATGCCTTAGAAGCTTGCCAAACTAGCATGTAAAAGAGACCTCGTTCAAAATAGTTTAGACATGAAAGAAGAACTGACGTGCTTCACACTCTGCGGATGCTGAAGTCAGTAGATTATCAGATAAACTCCAGTCTTACCATACAGTGGAGCTTTCTAGCGCACCTCCTGTTCGGATTAGCCCTGCACGGGCTTCAAAGAAAAAGTCTGTGAGAAGTGTGCGTTTGAATTATCTTGAGATCAGGAATTTACAGAGAATCTGAATGAAGAATCCAGCTGTACTGAGTGGTTCAACAGAGTACCTTAAATTGAGTTTTCATGAAAACACATTTCATTTCCATATCCATATGCTACAACTAACTGCATAAACAAACTAAGGTTAGGTTTTCCCTAAAATTCAAAGTACATGTAGGACAAAAATCAAACTACTGTGGCCTCTTTCTGAAAATCTTGTAAAAATTAGATTTTAGGACCGCAATTCAGTTCTGGCTGCAAATTATTCTGCTGTAGTCAATGGAGTCAGCTCTATTTTGTTCACAACAAATTCTACACTGCAATTTTATACGAAGGCTCAATAAATCTCTTTAATCCTGTACAATGAACATGATAATTTTCCCTTTAAGAACAGAAATAAGGTTGATGGCTGATTCAGGCTACAGAATAGAACAAAATACAATAAAATGGCTAACAACTGTAACATTCCAGAGGATTATTTTATGCTTCTTTATGTTCCGTGGCCACAAATGTGAATAACACAAATTGTATGTACCACGATGGCAATGCATGAACACACAGTGGGCACTGCATTTCACACAGTAATATCTGTCCCTCCTGCAACAGCATCAAATGTAATGAGGGCAGAGAGGAAGGGGCAAAAACAGCTATGGAGGCAAACCAACTTCAACCAGACCGAGTTAACAGACTGGGTGTGCTGGCCTAACAGCTCTGGGCTGTGTTCTCATTTTGCTCCTTTTCCTGCAAAATCCTGTATTTCTTACGCATCCACCTTGCTCTTTCTTTGTATGAGTGAACTCCCATGACTGCTTGCACAATGAGGAAGGAACCTTTAACAATTACAAACTTATGTTTAATGGAAAGAAATCAGCATGAGTAAAAGCCCATCAATTTCTATGCTGCAGATACTGAGAAGTAAAGCACTATTTGAAATGGGGCTCTTCCTTGTACATTAGAAATTCCTATATAAGCAAGGATTTACAACATAGCACACCCCCACAAATTTCACATCATATGCAGCATTTGCATATGTTCTCTGAATATACAGTCGTCAGACAGATACCATTCTGAACTCCTAATAACAAATTAATCACATTCAAATGAAAAAAAAAAAATATCCCCCCAAAGTACTAACTATGTAAAGTGCATAAATGACTTAGAAGCTGGAGTTATTTTCAAATGTAACTTTGAGGGACTTACTGGGGATTTCAATGGAGAAGGAATCGTTAAAGGCATGCACCATTATATGTAGCATTGTCTAAGCAAGACAGCATACAACACATACAATGAGAAGCTCTTCAAATGGAAGTGTGTGGGACAACATTTATTGACTGACTTGCTAACAAATGTTTTCAAGTGGATTTGCTCAGTATTCAGTTACTCTGCATTATTCCTTAATGTATTTCTTCAAATGACACAGTACCTCTTCTGAAACTGTATTCAGTGTTTTTCTTGACACTTGACAGAAAAGCAGGGTGCTTCTGGATCTGACAGCTGTTTCTTTCTAAAGGTCAGGGATTTGCTCTCCTATCTCACTTGTTCTCTCACTCTCTCCTGCTTCTTCAGCAACCCAGTCCAGGTTTTCACTTGTCATTGCCTGAGGAGCAAAGAAAACAAAATATATTTAGTTACCTGCTGCTTCTGAGAACAGCTGGCTGCTCAGCATGCCTCTGCCCTTTGAGAGAGCCCCCACCTAATGTGATACTACAGAAAGCATAATAGAGGAGGTCAAATACAGAATTCCAGGTGCCTCACGTAATTCTTCACCTGGAGAGACACATACACAAAAACTGGAAGAAGAAGAAGAGACTGGGGTGGGGGAGAATGGCAAACTTTAAGTGAGGTAGAGGTTCTTCTGATATAATACCTGTTCTAGTGGCCTCATTTTATTCTAGTGTAAACCAGTCTCTACCAATGTGAAGCCAACTTTAGCATGAAAATGTGAGAGGTCAAAGACCCCTTACCTTCAGGAACGGAATTAATTTCTTCACTTTGTAAGAGGGGTAGAAAAGGCAGGTACAAGTGGAAGATGCAGTCTCCTCCTTTCAAGAAACAGTCCAGGTTGCTACTAGAAATAGAGCTTATAAGGTTCCTTAAAAAAGCAAAGGTCTTATACATCCAACTTCTATTAATTCTCAAAAGGTGGTGCATACCTGTGGGAACTTGGGCTCACAGCTTAGTGCCAACTTGCTTGTGGCAAACTGTCAGGCTTCTCAGGAGAGCTCGTTTTGCTCCTTCTCACTGTACTCAAGACAGCTGTGACATCTGCTTTTACCCATCTCCAGACTCTTCAAAGACACTTCCAAACTAGATTATAAAAATGTTCCCTGTGGAAAGAAAAATGAATGGCAGATTCAGTGAGGAACCCAAAGAACCTAGTGCAAATATTAAAATGCATAAGAAATCAGGATCAAAACAGAATGCATTTTCATTTTTGCCAACATTCAAAAAAATAAATGAGAAGTGGAAAAAGAACAAGAGGCTAAAGCAGTGCCTCAGATTAATAAAGTTGAAATGTATAAACCAAAACAGTGTTATGTTTGTGGACAGTCCCCACATCTAAACTGCTGCTCTTAATATGACAGATGCAGTGAAGAATTTGTTAACTGCTAACTTTGATATGCTGTACAAAGGTTTCGGCATTCAAAGTCTTATGTCTATCTATAGATGCACACAGCTTAAAAGGTAGGCAAAAAAAATGGGGTTCTACGTATATTTATACAGACCTTACTGCCAAATAATCATTAATAAACAGTCACTTCTCACCGCATTTGTGTCTTCGTATGTCACCGCAGAGATCTTAGTGAACAAATCTGGAGAAAGGCAGAAAAGCAACATCTGTGGCAGCAAGCAAGCCAACTAAAACAAACTGTAAGCCCACTTTTCAAGTGCCAGTTGATACAATAAAAGCACTTAGATGCCTCCATATCCATCTCAGATTCCAAATGTCCTTGTGTCAGATTCCAAATACGGAGAGCTGAGGCTCTCCACACGCATATGCACAGAGACACATCCTCAAAGGAAAAACGAGTATCTGTGCCGAAGAGATTGGAACACCTCTAGTACAATGATTTGTTCCACTGCTGTCCTGCTCTTAAATAAGACTGACAGGAAATAAGTACAGCTCTTTATGGAAAGGGCCACACACCCTTTACTAGAAAACAGGAATGTGCACACATAGAGAGACTCAGAATAATGAAATACAAGAGTAAACTCCTGGCCACAGCACAGAAGTACATTAATGTAACAGTTTCTGATAGCACATACCAAAGCCATCTACTCACCTTTTCATTCCCACATTACATGTGTGCCAAAACTCACTTTTGTAAAAAACAAAGGGCAATGTTTCTCTCTGAATTAAACATTCCAGAGAGGATTACACTTTTTTAAAAAAAAACAAAAAAACAAAAACGGAGAGAACAGCAACCACTGCCTCAATTCTCTCTTCCCTTTCCTCACTCCCTTTCCATTGGCAAATGTTTGTTATCTCCCCCTCTGCCTCTTGCCTGTCTTTTTCCTCTTCAAGCTACTCCCTACGTGCTGTTGCTGAATCCCTTCCTGCTTTATACGCAGGGATGAATCCCTGCGACTTGCATTGCTGGTGCTATTAACATCCTACTAGGTTACTTCCACTAGCTTTACCCGAAGTGCTCAGGAAGAGGAAGTACATGCACATGTTGTTTAAAGACACAGAAATTACAGTGTGTGAAGACAAGGTGAGTCAGGGAAAAAGCAGAATGCAGGCACTACTGGAGAAACACCTGGACAGGGAGAGGGTTTTAAGTCATACTCCTCAATCCCATTTCACCTTGGCACATCTGAAACCTGTATCGTGATTGAGAGCCCAATTTCACAAACCTTGCACAACTGACACAAGCCTTGTCTCCAGGTATTTTGTTTGCTGTTGTCCTGGAGCCATACGCCAGGTTAACTTGCCAAGCTAGGCAATAACAAGCAAGTCAAAACCACAGACAACATCAAGCCACATGACCTCAACTTTACCCTCCAGGTGGCATTCAGCCACAGAGGAGGTCTAATCTGGGTACTGTCATCTTGTGACAGTTAAGATGGTCCAAGCTCACCATCATATGTAACGCCACCACCTTCAAAAGAGCAAATGAAGAAAGAAGACCTCTCTGTAAACATATTTTAAATCTCTTGAGTGTGACTTTGGCACTGCATTGTATTTCCCTACACAATCTAGAAGTAGCAGAAGTCCTCTGTAAAGTTTGCAGAGCAAAAAGGGTATGTACTATATAATTTTACTACTATTCCTCTTCTGATGGAATACAATATCAAATAGAAAAATCTGTCTAAACTTATTTTGAAAACTGCATGGCCAGCTTATGCAGTAGCTAGATATGTGGCAAGATTGCAGTGTTACTCTCTAAGGAGAATACAATAAATATGCTTATATATTTTGTTCAATTCAAGCACTGCGTAGTCTCCAAGTTCTACTACGAGAAGTATGGATAACTTCTCATTCTCCTTCCTATTTCAAAACACAGTATTTATCACAGATGTGTACAATACAGCGGCATAGCTTAGGCCTGTTATATAGGTCAGTATCTGCAATGCACACGAGAACATAGTTTGCCACTGCAAAGGAGAGTGGCTGCAAAATCTATTTTGGATAATCCAATTTATATTTGAAGAAATCAGTGTGGTCATTTCTAGAACTGTGAACATAAAGCAACTGCTGCATGCTTGTATATTTGATGAGTTTTATTATACTATATCCTTATATGAATGCCTATGCAGTGTAAATGCTTTAATATAAGATACTGAATGGTTTTTTTACACATTATTTTCTAAAGGATGCTACATTTTACTGCATGTTTATCCATTTTTTGTGTGGGTACAAAGTGCAAACAGGAAGACACATGATTTTAATAACTTAAAACAGCAGCTATTTAAATACATTATAAAAACATGTTCTTATGTATAGATTTTTAATTGGGCAAGAAATGTGCTTCCTTTAGACAATGGGCTTGGTTCACAGCAATACCTGTGTATTTAACTGGGTCTGTAAATGGGGCTACTGACTCTGCTGCAAACCACGAGTCAGTATGTTTTAATACCTTTGAAAATGTAACTCATTGGCATTTACTAGGAAAACTGATGACCTGTCCTGATTGAAGTTGAAAAGTAGTGCTGTAATTGAAAAAGTCCAAAACTGAGCAGCTGTTGTGTTTGGTGCTGCAGGATGACAATGTAGCAATTGCTTGGTTTTTTTCTTGTTTTATTTTTCAGAAAACAGTACTTTCTCATGACCTTAATAGACTGAGTTCATGTTATTCAATTGTGAACTGGGCCCACTGTTCACAGTGTTACTGTATGTAACCAAAGTTCAACGTAATTAACAGAATTGAGCAGATTCATTCTTTTGGAAGAAAAAAAAGAGGCTGACACTGGTTTTGCTGAGGTTTTGGAGAGGTGGCTTGGTACAGAGTGTTGCTGCTGTACCAATGCACTGTAAACATGAGGAAATCACTGGCTGAAAGACTGATGGCTAAGACAGCATTATCAGTGGTAATATACTGCTGGAAACCAAGCTGCGAATGATACAATGCTAAGTCATGGAAGTAATGCATTAAAGCTATGTAAATATTTATTTTAATGCTGCAGCATCATGGCTATCATTTTTCACTGCTTTGATATCCAAGGATTCCTAGTACTACACAAATGTATTTCTCCTTCATTTTTTAGTTTCAGTACTTTCATTCAAAGCAAAGTAACTCCTATTTCTTTGTACTGCACTGAAATAAAAGAATCTTGTTTCAGTACGTAATGCTTTTCTTATTCTTTCTGGTATGTCAGTGTTTGTTTCTATGAGCACTGAATCATAGATACTAGCCCCTAGCTCCCCGTCTTCTGTACGTATGCAAAGAGACTACAGGCTACCTGGTGCCTCCAACTAAGGCTCTGGCACTGAGGGACTGTGAGCATCTAGCAAACTTCACAGCTTTTGGAACACAGGTCTTTACCCCTGTTTTAAGGTTCAGACGAATTATGCTTAAATCCCATTTTTAGGCACGTCAGTTGCTACATTTCTCAGGCTGTATCGATCCTGCATGTTCACATTAAACAGACTCTCAGGCTATAAAGCAGTCTCACTGACTATATTCGTAAATAAAACAGGGGCATGGTAAAAGCCTGAAGAGTACCTAGCATCATCCAAATTAGCTGTCCTTCACGCTGACTACAACTACAAGCACTCTCACAGACAGTGTCCAGGTGCAGCATTGCGGGGCAAAATGTCTTAGTGACTGTCCCCAATACAGTCTGGCCACAGCTACCCTGTGGTAAAAGAGGACAAGGACAGGTTAGGCATTTGGATGTCAATCAGGCTGCATCACTCAGCTGTACAGCCGAGGCTCCTGGCTTCTTCTATTGTATAGAAGCAACTATTCACACCCCTAAAACTGTCACACTCCAAATCTGAACCTTAGCAGCAAGTCTTGGTGTCAGACAAAAGCACGATGTTCTCTAGGATACAGTTTACTTGTGGACACGCGAACCCAGCAGGGAACTCCATCCATCTCAATTCTTCCCTGACTGAACAGGACCAATTGCTATTGGAAACACTATCCTATTGTTCAGACCAGAGAGAACAGTATTTATCACAGTAGATCTTGTAAATACTAGGAAAAAAGCTTAAAGAAAATAAAAGACAGTATCAATTTTTGTTAAAATCCAGAAGTAATTAAAAACTGTCTAATCTGAGCTCTGCCAAAATCAAGTCCACATAGCCTCCAAGCTTCGAGCCCCAACCTTTTCTTGGGGTTGTAGGCAGGAGGCAAAGGAAAAATGTGGAAGAAAAAAAGACTTTATGTAGTGTAATTAAATCGAAGCACTTGAAGCTGGACTAATCCAGTGGCCTTCTACAATGGAGTGACTGCATCACTGGATAGGGGAGGAACTACGGATGTCACCTACCTGGACTTCTGTAAGGCCTTTGGTATGGTCCCTCACAGCATTCTTGCCGCTAGGCTGGAGAGAAGTGGGTTTGATGGATAACTGTTAGATGGGTAAGGAATTGCTGGATGGTCATGTCTAAAGAGCTACAGTCCAAGTCCAGTCCAAGTGGAAACCAGTAACAAGTGGTGTCACTCAAGGGTCCATACTGGGACCAGTACTATTTAGTATCTTCATCAATAACATGGTGCACCATTTAAAGCAAGGCAACAATGAACAGTGGCAGATGCTCTCTGTTAACCCCCTCCCTCCCACCAGAGGAAGAGAAAAAGAGGAAAAGGTAGAGAGACTTAAAAATTGAATATAAAAAGTTTTACTAATAACACTAATAATATTAAGAGAAATAATGCAAAATACACAAAACCAACAGTGAGTTTCCCGGAGCTGGGTGCCGGGCACCAGCATCCTGCCAGCAGCTGCCGGACAGCACCAGAAGGTCCTGGACTGGCCTCCTCAGCAGACAGAACTGGACTCAGGAATGCACGGATCGGGATCTGGATCAGGATCACAGGCAGGACAAGTAGCAGGGTCCTCTTCAGAGGGTGGCCATGGACGAAGAAGAGTGAGACCCTTGTGATCCCCCAGCTTTAAACTGACTATGACGTGCGTGGCGTGGAATACCTCGTTGGTCAGTATCGGGTCACCTGTCCTGTCCGCCCCTCCCCACAAATACGACCCCTTCCGACTCCTCACTTGCGGGACCCAAGAGATCTGTCAGTGACCTTGGCTGCTACAGTGATAATTATAAACAGGGGCCTTTTCTGCATTCCTTTCCTACCGTTAGCTCAGTGTAACTATAAACATCAGGTGTTACCAGCTTTGGAGCAGACAGTCTCTGTAAAATATGCAACCAGCTTCAGAAAAATGTAGCGACTAAGTAAGAAGAACTTAGCTGTAAGGAATATTCTCGAAAAGAGAATCAGTTCTGTTTTAATCAAAACCAGGACACGTAGACAGTGGGATTGAGTGTACCCTCAGCAAGTCTGCAGATGACACCAAGGTGAGTGGTGCAGGTGATCTGCTAGAGGGAAGGGAGGCCACATCCAGAGGTACCACGGCAGGCTTGAGGAGCGGGCCCATGTAACCCTCAAGCTCAACAAGGCCAAGTGCAAGGCGCTGCACCTGGGTCAGGACAATCCCCGAGATGAAAGCAGACTGGAGGATGAATGAATTGAGAGCAGCCCTGCTAAGGACTTGGGGATACAGGTGGATGAAAAATTGGGCATTAGCTGGCAATGTGCTCTTGCAGCCCAGAAAGCTGATCGTATCCTGGACTGCATAAAAAGGAAAGTTTTATGATGAAGGTGGTGAGACACTGGAACAGGTTGCCCAGGGAAGCTGTGGATGCCAACAAGTGTTCAAGGTCAGGTTGGACAGGGCTTTGAGCAACCTGATCTAGTGAAAGATGTTCCTGTCCATGCAAGAGGGTTGGTTTAAATGATCCACAAAGGTCCCTTCCAAAGCCGTAAATGATAGCACAGCCTCAGTTAATGTATGTGGTAGTGCACTATATGGCCCAGAATTTTATTTGCTGTTCTAGTTCAATATAAAGTAAAATTTCCAACCTCCCACCAGATCTGAATTGCAGTACACATTTTGAAAACTTAATGTACAAAATGAAAAAGATCTGTAACATATGATGCCCAGGTCTCCTCACGTGTCCCAAGAACTGAGTTACAGAAACAAAGACGATACTAATAAACCTCTGCCTAAAGTCCCTGATGCTTAGGAGGGGAATGCCGCTTCCACAAAGAGGTGCTGTTGTGGACAAAGCAGTTTACCATGAGGGACAGAAGGATGTAGGCACAGAGGTGGAAAAATGCTGGCTATGGAAATGGGTGTTGTGTAACAGGCCAGTCTGCTTCCCACCAAAGCATGGGCTACACAGATTATGGAAAAAACAAAACAGGGACTGAAAAACAAGCAAGGACACTGACCCAAACATTTCAATACTTCAGATAAGGGTTACGTTATTTGGAGGATCCTGTAAATAAATTCTAAGATGTTCATAGCTTATTACACTAATCTCCACTTCCAGTACTTTTCACTAGCAGAAGGCTGCAACTCCCAATTCTCATAACAAGAAGCATCAACAGCCAATACTCAGCCAGATCACCATGACTTGTGCAACATGATCTAGGGGATTCAGATTAAGATCCTAGCTGGAATCTGTGAGAGCAGGCATTGCCCTAGATTTCTCATTTCCCAAGGGACTGCCACAGCCACTGCGATTTTCTGTTGCTGAGTCTGCTCTCATTCTCTCAAGACTACAGCAGTCTCACTTGTAGTCTTCTAACCAGCTCAACTGCTAAGAAATTCGCTGTATGGAGAGACACTCATGGTCCCTGTAGCTTGAAAATAAGAACACTGAGTAGCAAATAACATTTAAACAGAAAAGGTGAAGACTCACAGGAGATGAGAGAAAGCAGAAACTCTGGAGATAAGCACTGCTCTCAGTAACGTGCTTTTCTAAGAGCTGGTTTATGTTTTACCAGAAAGGCAGCTTTTAACTGCACAGGTCACAATGAGGTAAGCTACAGCTGGCCAGACTTTGACCCACGCCGTTTCACATACAACACTTCAACAGATTTCTTCACTAAACGAGTTCAGAACAAAGTGCAAGAACCAATTCCTGCGCAGAGAAGCCTTACTTTATTCCAAAGCTACTTATGTCCCCATTTTATTCTAACAGTATCAGAGCACCTCACTTTCACATTTCTCATGGCTTTTTGCAAGACAATTATTCTACTTTATTATTTTAGTGCACATTTTCACAGAAAATACACTTAATACCAAAAATCTGCATCTAGGAACTCCATATTCTTTTCACATACGCAGCTTCATAACAATCATATGAAGTAGGAAACAAAATCTTAGTCCTGTTTACAGACAATGAGCAACTTTAACTGTTTACTGGGCACTGTATCACAAAGAAGGTAGTTTGCAAAATACACAAAAATTAAATTCAGCTGGTGACATCTATTTTCATCTTAAATTTCTTTTCCAAACAGGCATTGACTCTAGAGGGATATGCATGGAAACATTCAGATGCATTCCATGAGAAGACAAAAAAAAATTTCAATCCCAGCAGCTGAAAAGAAACCAGCTGCAGTGTCCCAGCTGCCGACCACCACCACTGGACTGATTTACTGAGCAGGAATAGATTTTATCCCACTCCCTGCCTTTGACAGCATCCAACAGCATTTGAGTTCCAGTAGCATGAGATAACACTGGTGGCATGGATGGGCCCCCTCTCCTCTCAGAACCACATGCAATAGGATGTAATGAACAACTGGTTTTTATGAGACTGCTTAGTCCTAAACAGGCCACACTGCAAGCATAATAGATGATGCTTACTTACAATACTATAATGTTTTTAAAAGGATACATTCTTTTCAGGCTTGATCTCCATCTCCGAGGCAGCACATACCTTTTATCTCTCAAAGCAGGGCACTGATCTCCAAAGGTGTTGACATCTCCAACTCAGAATTTTGCAGTTCCCTCCAGAACAAGAGCCCTTTGCTAACTTCTGATTAATTTTTGAGTACAAATGCTCACGTCTCACTGAGTGCCACATGTATTCAAGCAATATGCTACACTGAAAGAACCCAGCAAGTGACAACACACATAACTTAAGAACAAAAGCAAATGAGCTATGGTATGCTCTTAGACTTCGCTAACACCTTTAGCGCTAACATAACAAAACAAAGCCATTTTCTTTCACATACTGCTTTCTTACCAGTACACTCTTTAAAGTAGCTGAAGGGCATAACATGCTAATAATGTGCTGAGACAGTCTGTCCCTGCTGAGTAACTCCTGAACTGCGTACACCTGCTGCCCCACACAAAACTCTGGCCCGCTTAAGAGAACTCATTAAATGTAGGCCAGGTTTTAAGCTGCTTCTTCAGGCTGAAGTAATCAAGGTCAATGGAACTGTATTGCAGACTTCAACAGCAGAGCTAGAAAAATACTCAGAACACGTGTTTGGCTTACTACAACAGATCTTCCAAATCACTTCATTCCTACAGTCTCACAGCCAATGATGAAACAGTGCCCCCAGTATTATGCACAGGAGTGTGAAAGAGCATAAAGAAATCACTGAACAGCAATAACCCACTTTGCAGGGCTCCCACGTCTCAACTTTTTCTTCTGAACAACATATTATTTGGGAGACAGAGGAAGGACAGCCTTCTTCAGCCCTTGCATAGTCTTGTTTAGCCCGCAGTTTAAAATGCTTTCAAGACACATACGCTAGATAACGCAAAGGTGAAACCATAAATCACAGTTCGGTACCAAAGAGTCATGTTCCAGTCACTACCCCATAAGCTTTTTATGGCTATAGCTAGTATCAAGCCAGTATGGCAGTAAGTCCTCAGATGTATTTTACTGCTGGTGTAATATAATATTCCCAAAGACTATGTTCAGCCTGCCAACCGAATGCTAACACAACATCTCCAAGGGGTTTATGAGCTACCAGAAAGGACACATCTTCTGTAGCAGAACCAGCTTAACAAGCTCATTTTCAGGGCTTATAAATCCTTAAAGCACCTCAGCTCATGTAGAACTGTCATAACAGTACAGTCCAAGAATATCTGCAGGGCCATGCTTAAAAGTTACAGACCTGGTCATACAAACTCATTTCTAACCAAAAGTGCCATTTAGATCAATGGAATAATTCCAGGGAGCACCAAAGGATCAGCACATTCATTTCTGTTCATCTTGATGCAGTGTTTAGAGAACTGCAAATATCAGAACTTTAGGGATGGCCCTTTCAAAATCAACAGTGGTTGTATTAGCAGCACAGCAAATACTGTACAGGCAAGTAAAGCAGCAAAGTCTGCATCCAGTGATTTTTCAGTCCAAGAATACACTGCTGAACCCCTTTTACAAAAATGTATTTTGATCTACAAGCACAGAAAACTGAGATGGGTAAGGCTGTGGCACCAGCCTCAAAGCAAAAAAAAAAAATGTATATATAGGCAATTAAAACAGCATTCCAATTTGTGGCTACCATTAAGACGCTGGAAAATCTAGTCCCCAGCTTTAAGCATCACACTGTCAGCAGAATCATCTTATAGAAACATCATTTTCTTGGTCACCTGACTTGCAGAAAAAGGTTGTTCTGAATCAATACAATGTATTCAGCCATGTCACGGGACCCCCAAAACAGCCAGATGCTGTAACCTGACCTCTTTGGATCTGTATTTCAGTGCTTACAAGGAAATGGTGCAAAAGAGTAAAAGCCTGTAGCCCGTCACTGATCTATACTCTGATCCAAGTCTGTAGAGCAGAAGTCAGTTTTCACACGGAAGGGTGAAATTTATCTCCACATCTCACATTTTTTGCTGTTATGATGCCTTCTCAGAATTAATGCCTCCACAATGTTTTCGATATATATTATAGAGGGAGCTGTTTGACATGCACCCTTCTTTGCAGTGACTTGATGAAAGTCACTCACAGAGGACAAGTGAAAAACCTCTATGTTATTGGGCAACTAAAGTTTTACACTTTAGTGAGAGTGCAATCCAAGAAAATAAACTCAATCCTAAAATGCACCGGAAGTGCAAAGGGTACAGCAGGCTAGCATAAACAGTAAAGTGGAAAAACATAATGAACTTCGAGGAAAAAGTTGAATCATCAAAATTTCTACCCCCAATCTGTCTGATCTCCTGTCAAGTTTTAGAAGGACAGAGGTTTCTTCAAACCCTCTTCTTGGTGAATTCCTACACCGGGAGTCCGACAGCAGAAACAGCAGCATGGGACTAAACACTGCAAGATGGGGCCTCACAACCACACAACAGAGGCAGTAACATTTTGCCTAATGAACTGTCAGCAGCAACTCCAACCCCGGTCAAGCTGCTATGGCAGACTTCAGCAAACACTTCCAGGCTCCACCATTAGGTCTAAGTCCCAAAACTTAAGTTTGCTGAAAGCTCTTTAACTAAAATGTTTGATAGAGTAAGCCAAGTAAGAAACAGGCTACAAAAGGCAATTACTTTTCTATTTTGACTACAGCTATATCTGCAATACAACAAAAGATGAAGTAGAGACTCAACACTTTTACAAGGATGAAACACTTTGAACATATTGGCTGATTTACCTGTAAAAAGTCAAATGGAAAGATCAGAACAGCCACTAAACGGTATGCTTTACAGGAAAATGTTTTTAAATGGCCTGTTTTTCCTGTGAACCTAAGGCAAAAAATACATTAGAATAATCCAAAAGTAAAATATAACAAGGAACAAAATGGTAAAATTACCATCTTTAGTACTTTAAGTCCCTATTGTCAGGAATGCACATCGCTGCCTTTGGCACACTGTGGCCAGACATACAACATTAATAATAAATGCCAGGACTAGAAGTTCAAACAAGATGGAACTTGTTCTATTGCCATTTTTATAAGGAAGAAACAGAAAAGTCAGTTCTCACAAGTTTTATTTATATACCCTGCAAACTGCTTATTTGCAATTCCACCAAGTTTTGTTAGCCTGTTTTGCATTTGGTTAGATGAATAATGTGGAAGAGGGGTTTAATATCATTATGGCTTCTGGAATGTGTACAGGAATTGAACAGGAATGATATTAATAGCAAAGAAATTAATGAGGGAATCAGGAGCTCCCATCTGGAAGTGAGAAACATTAATACAAAGATACTGCCCAAGTGATCCCTCTTGTTTTTCTCCCCACCTGATCTGTGTACCTGTTGTACACAAAAGTCTCCTTCGGAATAAAGCAGATTCTCTAACAAAGCCAAGACCTGAGGAAGGGAGTGCGTAGATTAGGCCTGACACTAATTAGCATTTGCACAGCACCCATAAATGTTCGCATGCGACAAAGGAAATTCTCTGGCAACAGAAACCTTTCTGGTCCTTGCAGAGTCAGATATCACATTGCAGTTCTGGATGGATGCTTAAGAGTAACCACATATGGTGGCAAACAGCCCCGTGAGATATGGGTTGCAGAATGGGCAACAGGTAAAGAATTAGTTTGTAGTGTTAAGTGGTCAGAGCCCCATTAGACACATTTCCTCAGAGGCAGTGGCCAAAGCACAAGCAGAAGTCAGCTGTGGCCCCCTCCACAGGCAGAACCCTATCCTCCTCCAGCGAATGCGCCTGGGAACAGAGTCTGAAATGAGTCGTATATTCCACATAAACCTAATATCCCTCCGTTTGTCTCAGTGACATTTTTCCTCAGAACTGCATACAGGCATCCTGACTTCACAGGTATCGTGTCCACAAGTAGGCGAATCTGATCTTATGGCTAGCAATTTATTACCAAAAATAACCATTTTAACATTTTAGTTCAGCTCTAAGGTCAAGCCAAAGATCTTTGGAGCATCAGTCAATCAAAAATAAGACCCAGTTGCCCAAATGACCTAGGCACTGTTCACAGTAACTCCAAGCCCCAGTGAGACTGTATACCGTCCTGCTAGGTTCGGAATTGCTCGCTCTGAAGAATAACACTTGAGAGACTGCCAAAGATCAGTACTGTCATAGCTCAAAGGAGCAACAGCTCACATCAGGGATCTGTAGCCTGGTTTGCCACCACGAGAGTACTCAGTGACAAAAGTCTGAATAAATTCACAGGACATCCTTTAATTTATATATCCGTGCCAGTTCTGGGCGACAGTAGGTCGTAACAAGCATGAGATCAGAACCCAAACAAAAATGACTACATCTCATGGTACCAGTCATTAGAGATCTGACTGTAACTGGACGGAAGCAGAGAGAACACTTTTACTGCTCATCTCAGCTCTCTCAAGAACACTGCAAAAAAAAAGTCTCTTCTTTCAAATAATAAAAAAGAAATGCTTGTAAATCGTGAAAAACGAATTGTAAAATGGTACCATTAAAAAAAGAAACAACTTTTATTGTGGCAGTAGTGCATAGAAGAATTACCAAGGTGTCATGTCCAGTACAAATGGAGCAGTCTAGCATGCTAAAGTACTCAGGTACTCCCAGGTGGCACAAAGACATTCTTACATACATTGCTTTACCCCAAAACTAGATGATGGGGTTCATCTCATTTCAATCTCTCCTGACTTTCCCAAAGCAAGAGGTACCAATTTTCTGCCAGTTCTTCTAGACTTATGCATAGCCAGTAAAGCTCTTTTCCTCAAATTTGCTGGTGCTCCCAGCAGGAGCAAACATACAGCTAACCAGAATTACTTTGTACCAGCAGCATTGTGGGTGATGAGGGGAAAAAAAAAAGGTACAAAGCCAATAAATCCATCAAGTATAATGTGCCATGTAGCTTTTAATAGGTCTTTTGCTTTACTCCGTGGGAGAGAATGACTACCTCCCTCTTCATCAGCACTCCAATTCAAATCCCACAAGATCCGCTAAAACACTTTTAGTTTCCAAACACATTTTTTTTGATTGTCCTGCTCCAATATGTTACTCCCTCCTCAGAGTAACAGTGGGAAATTATAAGGAATTTGACATAAAGAAACCTGCCAGTCCAAGAAGAATGACATTACAACGAAGCCTGGCACCATGTATTTTCATACTGCTTCATCTTCTGCGATGTCCAAGCTTAATCAACGAAAAAAAAACATCTAATCAGCATTGTACAGTACTTTTCAGCTGCTACACTGAGCAGCTGACCTGTCAACACACCTCCATGGGCCTGCCATAGGGGCTAGGGCCAACATCAAAAAGAAACAGTCTTTATGAGTGCTCTCTCTTGAAGTTTTACACCCATTAGCTACCAAGACAAGGGGAGGTAGCAATAATGAAGCAAAGATCTGTTCTGACTCCAGATGTTTTCTGATCACATTTATCACGTTACAGAAGGCTACCAGCAGAATGTGCCTACAAAAGAAAAAAGCTTGGAAGGCAGTCCATCTGGCATCAGTCTTTGGGCTTCTGTCTGTTTCCATGGAAGGGCTTCTCCACTCTCACAAAGTAACAGCCTGAAATAACGGCATTATGACCCTGATCTAAACAAAGGCTAATATCCAGGTCTCACAGTTCCTCAACAAGTTCTCTAAACATCGTGCAAAATGTGGCAACTTCTAATTTGCACTGCAGCCTGTCCTTGCACAGATTAAGTCAGGTTCTCCCTTATTTTCTAATGAGTAACAATCAATAAGGGCAGCGGAGAACTAACTTGGAAACAGAGGTAGCAGAAGACTCCAGAAGTAAAGCAATAAAGCCAAATTAGGGAAAAAAAAAGGGGGGGGGGATTTTTTTCAATTTCCCACGAACTGACAGCATCCCCACTGCACGGCAGCCACATCAGTATCACAAGATGAGCTTCCAGGAAGGAAACTTGTGCTATTAAGCAAGCAACCACACTGGTATCTTTGCAGCAAACATAACTGACATTCACTACAGTTTACTCAATTTAGATTCACAGAGACACCTGACTCTCCCACATAATTTAAACTATCAAACATTATGTATAAACTTGGGGGTGGAGCGGGAAACTGGAGGGGGCACACAACCCTACTTTGTTTCCATTTGAAATGCACTGTCCTGGACATCAGCAATACATTCCTAATTCTTCTGAAACAACCAGAAGGGCAAAGGGCCAGGTGATACCGCTTCAGAACAATGACAGAAAAATATCTTATCACTCACAATATTACCAAGGTAGGAGCAAAGCCTACAGTTCAGGCACTGACCAGAGGAGTACCACTGGACCCCAGTACAGCCTCTGCACAGAGCTGCACAAGTTTTTACCTGGAGACGCCTCTCAGACCTGCACATTTCTCAGCACCACTGCCCCACGCAGCCCCCATCCACGGGGAACAGAGGAAATCACCACAAGCACCAAGCCGAAGGCCGGCACAGAGGCCGAGATTTAACTTGTGCAGAGGTCAGTTACCAGTTGAAACACAAAAACCAATCGAGTTTCTTGCTTCTAAAACAGGAGTGCAAAGTTGGCTCTATCCAGCTGAAAGCCACTGTGTTGGCAAAATGAAGCAAAGCCAGCAACATCGGAAGTCAACTCAGCTACAGGCCCTTAGCACTAGAAGCCTGCACAGGCCAACACACGGGATTCAGTATTTTTAGTTAAAGCATTGCTTATTGCTTGCACCAGTTAGTGCAAATCACTCACAAAAGTCTGCAATGCCCCTGAAAGTACCTCCCACCCTGAACGACCTTCCAGCGCCTCAGGTGTGCCGCAAGCCCCCTCAGACCATCACACCCACGGGCCCCTGAGGCCCCTGAGCCCCTCCCCGAGGGCACACCGCCAAGGCGCCGAGCCGGCAACCAAAAGCCCCGCCGAGGACAGCCCGGAGCCCTCCCGAGGCGCCCGCTGCCCCTGCCACGCCGCTCGGTCGCAAACCGCCGGCGGAAGCCGACCCTGCCCGCCCCGCTCCCGGCCGCTGCCTCACGGAGCTGGCGGAGTCGCCGGGGCCTCCACGCGCCGCGCTCTGGAACGTTCCGCGGCCGCACTGCGGGTTGGCGGGGCGGGGCCTGGGGCAGCAGGCTCCGCCCCCCTGCGCCGCACGGCCTGGCGCGCGGCTCGCCGCCATGTTGCGCGGCCGCTGGCGGCGTTGCCCTGTGTAGGGGCGGTGAAATGGCGGCGGGGGGATGCGGTGGTGCTGTTCGGTCGTGGTTACAGAGCTCTGGGAGGGACGGGGGCATGCTTTGTTTGGCTTCTCAGTTATTTCCTACCGAGAAACGCAGGTCTTCTGAGACGTAGTTCTCGAGCTGGAGGAAAAATTGGGCTGGTCTCGCCCTGCTGCTGGCCCTGTCCTTCCCCTGCCAAGCTGCTGAAAAACGGCCTTTCTAGCAGAAATGTGGTGTGGGAACTGGACAATTCTTACAGCACAGTTATTTGCCAGTCCACCAGCCCGGGTGGAAATGTCACTGTAATAAAGAAATCCACGCCATGGAAAATCTTGGGAAGCTGAATGAGAAATGGAAGGAAAGGAAAAACTCAAATAAATCTGAGCTTCAACACGGCAGCGGTGCTCTCTGCTTGGTGTGCTGAGGGCAAGAGTGACAGCGGCTTGGCTCTCGCGCTGCCGTCGGTGCCCAGCGAGGAGCAGAGAGCGAGGCACGGGCATACCGGGGTCTCTGGAGCAGCGTCTGGGGTGCTTGTGTCCCCTTGGCAGCAGTGTCATTTCTCCGTGGGGCAGGTTCCTTTGTATCTGGCAAGGATATACTCATATTTCATTTCTCTGGGAAAGAACAAAGGCAGTTTCTCTGCAGGGATTTGATTTTAGATGTCTCTGCAGTCCCCAGACTTGCTCAGGCTATTGCTCTGGGCAACAGATCAGTCTGTGGGAACGAGCGTAATGAAAAGCTGGCGTTGGAGAGGGCTGCTATAACGAGCAAGAGGCTCTGGGGGGACACAGGGAAAGGCAAACAAAGCCCAGGAAAAACACCGAGGGGAAAATTCCTTTGATGGCCAATGTAATACCAGATGTCATTTGCACCTATAAATCTGTGGCCTGTGTTCAGCCGCGATGGCAAGGGGCATAACATCACAGTAAGTCTGGGAGGGAACTCAGCAGGCTGTCTAGGGCAGCCTTCTCTCCAGGATTAAAAGTAGGTGCCTGTAATTCACACGTGCCTTGCTACCCCTGCTTTTACACAACAGTGACCAAGCTGATCCCTGCTTATTCACACCCCTCAGAGTCTTGATGGAGGCAGTCTGAAAGACTTAATAGAAACAGAATTTGTGACTTTGTTTCATTAAGTAATTGCAGAAAGTTCAGCTTGAGTTTGTAAACCCCTTTAATGATGCTAATCACCTCCTTACTGCTCTCTGCGTTGACTTGCAATCCTGGCTTTGCTTATCATTTAAATGCACGCAGTGCCTTGCCTCTACGTGGAGTTAAAGCCTGCACGGTGCATGCCTCAAGCCAAAGAATGAGGGCTGCGAAACGATGAATCCTCACACATCAATACTGACTAGGTACAACCTGTCTGTCACGTTCACCCCAGCCGTCTGGGGACAGTTACAGGATAAGACTCTTGATGCCAGCTCTGCCCTGTGCAAGAATTTACACTGAGTGGAATGCCCTCTTTGCCATCCTAAGAGGGAAGTCCAGAAGCCCTGAATGCCTTTCTGTGCATATGCCTTGTCCTGCCTTGAAAACAGCTACATGTTAGGGCATTTGGAGAAGTAAGCTTGAGATTGTGCCATTTTTAAATTTCAGAGCAAAATTCTTCCTGAATCACCCAGCAGACTCGTATTTCATCCTCCTCAAGCATCTGAAAAGCCTTTCCATTTGGGGTGTGTGTATGCATGTCCTACACTGGGCAAAATAAAGGCTCCTACCATTATGCAATTTGGAGTTAACACACTGAAAAGAAAGCTGTTCACAATAAATAAGAGGCTTCTCGTGGCAGTAGATCTTTTCATTTAACCTTTTGGGTTTTATGCAGTGCTTCTGTTCACACAGATGCAGGGAGATCCACAGAGGGTCACGGTGCTGCTGTGATACAGACCACTGCCAGCAAAAAAACGAGCTTTCAGAGAGGGTTCACTGCAAGCCTGTGCTGTGTTATGTGTAACACTCTGCAAATGATCCTAATAGTCATGGAAATGAGTTCCATTTGGCATGAATCACAAGAGCCGCTAAGTGAGGGCCTCTAAAATGGGCCTGTTAGGAAAGACAGAACTAATGAGCTGTTGTACTTTTTTTTTTAAAAGCTCATTAAAGTGGGACAGCTGTTGTTTAACAGTTAACTGTAGGAAATAAATGCCAAGAGTAACAGATACTGCAATTAAGTAAGGCTGACTACCTGCCCTTTATCTGCGCAATTTGCATATCATACCTAAAGTATCAATCGAAGGCTGGTATTTCTTGGAAACTCTCTTAATGACAGGTATGGCTGTTACTAGGAAGGTAGCAAATACATCACAGTAAGGACCCCAAAAGATCTCATGGAGAATTTCCAGCCCAGGCAGGCCCAGTACAACTAAGGCAGCATGCCCTTTGCCGTTTCAGACGCACTGTAACCACCATGGCTGGAACCCGTAGAGGAACAGTCCCTAATCTACCTGCAGCATGCTGCCCATCACCCCTTCCCGCTTTTCCCATGGCCCCAGGAAGTTTTTGCTGCAGATGGACAAATGTTGCGCCTGCTTGCTTGTGTTGCAAGTCAAGTCTGTGGGCTGTTGGGGGTTGCCTCCTTTCCCTCTTGGTGAAGAATGAACACAAAGCTGATTTATCTTTGTAATTAAACCAGCTTGGAAATGGAAATCCATCTATGGCTGGGAGGCAGGAGCTGTGATTTGAATCCTTGCAAGCAAGGGCAAGAACTGCAGCCGGATCTGCACTGGTAGTGCTCTGTGCAACAGGCTGTTGAATTACGGTGTGAGGAGGAAGGCGTTACCCTTCCAGCAGTTGTTAACAGGAGCAGCGGGAGCTGTGTTCTGCATGAAGCCATGTGTGCTTGGTGCCATCTGAGCATCCTTTCTAGGTCAGACCTCTGAGGAGGAAGAGTATCTAGTATGAGACATTTGCAGGTGCGCAGTAATAACTAAACTATTCCTCTCTAACAAAACTGAGGCAGCCTGAGGCAATAAAAAGCATGAAATCATAATCCAGGAAAACTTCATAGGTGTTTTCAGAGTGGGCATGTCAGACTTTGAGGATCATATTCTTGGAGCAAACTGTTCCTGCAATGGAAATGTTACATGTGTTTTTAAACTGCTGTGCCTTCAGCCCTCAACAGTGCCCTGCTGGCTGTGTGCAAATGGTTTCAGGGCATGTAAAACAGCTCAGCTTAATCCCTGCTGATCTAATAGTTGAGGGACAGTAAGAAATAGCTCAGGGGTATGACTTACTCCTAAGCTTCTACAATTACTTCTGACTGCACACAATTTGTATGAGAAGCCAACTTTTTGCCACCTATGTCCTTTGGTAGCTATTATCCCACGACTTGCTAGTACTGCCTAAATTAAGTGGGGAAGAGGTGCCTTTCATAAGGACCTAGGGAAAATAATAATGATCCCAAATACCAGAGAAATGTGTTTGTTTGGAGATGAAAACCTGAGTATTAGGCCCTGCTCTTTGCTGCTACCTGCCATACTCGACAGTAGGATTGAAGCCGCATTGTTTAAAGAAAAATCTTTGAGATTCTTTGCTATGACTCAGAAACCTTGCCTAGAGCTTGGAAATCTTAAAAAAAAAAATTGGCACTTTAATGAATGCAGTCTCACATGCTGTCATATGTTAACATTGACTGTTAGCTATTAGGCCAGGTAAATGTCATTTATTAATTGCTTTGTGCCTGCATGGCCACAAAACGCAAGTAAGCAAGGTATATATTCACCATGCAATTTGACCAAAAAATGAGGAGTATTCCAAACAAACTGCTCTGTCTGTGTCTCAGCACGCTCAAAGCATATTTGTCTAGACAGGAGCAAGGTGTATGGCAGATATCAGCATCCTTGGGGAATAAATGCTCCAGAGCAAAAAGCTCAGTTTAATTCACTGAAGTACATTAAGTCTTCACTCATGAGCCCTGTGTAGTCATGCCTCCAATAATATTCTTACACTGAATGCTGTTATGGGTTAAACAGTATTTTGTATCAGTTCAGCATCAGATCTCTGTAAATAAATTCAGCAAGTCTCTTAATTTAACCTTGGTGAGTATGGAGGAATTCAAACGCATGCCTGTAGGGACACTGTAACCATGCCACAGAAATGAAAATGGTCCAGACCAGACGCTATAGGAGTATTTTCTTTCTTGATGATTTCAACCTCCATGAGGCTGCCATCAGGCAAACTATTAGCCATCCTGAAACAACAAGTCTAATCAACCTGAGGCATTCATCATGACAAGTCACTAAAGCATATCCTTCCCATGGGATTTGCAGGGTACAAAGCTATTTCAAAACAAGAAAGATGCACAGTCATCTTGAGTTTCTTTTTAAAGAGTTGTCATCTTCACAGTTAATATTGACGCATCCTTACAGGACTGAAACAAATGTTTTCTAGCACATAACTGCCTGTAAATGTTATGTGTATCTAGCATATGTAGCAGCCTTCCAGTACCTGAAGGGGGCCTACAGGAAGGATGGAGAGGGACTTTTCACAAGGGTGTGCAGTGATAGGACAAGGCGGAATCGCTCTAAACTAAAAGAGAGTAGATTTGGATTAGATATTACGAAGAAATTCTTCACCATGAGGTGGTGAAACACTGGCCCAGGTTGCCCAGAGAAGCTGTGGCTGCCCCCTCCCTGGAAGTGTTCAAGGCCAGGTTGGATGGAGGTCTGAGCAACCTGGTCTACTGGAAGATGTCCCTGCCCGTGGCAGGGGGGTTGGAACCAGATGATCTTTAAGGTCACATCCAACCCTGACCGTTCTATGATTCTATGATCTCAATACGGTAGGCATCACATGGCAGGAATAGGATTCAAAGCCCTATTTTTGCAAGAGACTGAAACCTCGACAGGGCATTTTAGACTATTCAGTCACCCTCTCGCAGTCAAGTTAATGCCTCTGAGGCACTCAGCATCACTCAGGTAACCACTGATATGATTCTCCTGGGGCATCCCAATGTGAAAAGATGTTCCAAAATAGGGAAAGGAACATATTATATACGTATTCAGAGCAAGACAATTCCTTCCCCAAGAACCCTTGTCAAAAAACATTTATCTCAGCATGCCCATTACAGTTTCAAGTCAGATTTGTGTACCTCACTACAGTAAGTACCAAAAAGAGAGAAGTAGGACTCAAATGTCTACTTGCAAAGGTGCTGTCTGCCTCAACACGTGAAACAGGACTGAAGTCTGTAGTCAACACACATGCATTCAAAAGCAGGAAAGAGGCTGGTAAGACAGTTAAGGCTCGTTTTCCCAAAAGGCTGTTATCAAACAAAATCCAATGTAATGTGCCCATTGCAGAGAGACTTCCATCCCATACATCACCATGTAAGTAAGTATGGCACATGAGGAATGGGGCACAAACCAAGCCTCAGCAGCAGCCTACACAGTGGTATAAACCAGTCAGCCAACCTGAAACAGCTAGGCACTCAAAAAAATCCCAGAAACCAAACATCCAGGTTGCCTAAAACCATCCCTCTGCAGGGACCAGAAGAACTAAAACCAGAAAAAGACCACAACGCCTGCATTCAGGGTAGTTTCTTCCCAGTTTCTTGTCATCAGACACAATCTCTATGAACAAAGCTCTCGCAGGAGCAGCTCAGGGAAATTCCCAGCCCCACATCTGTCCTCATGCTATGTGGCAGTCACATGTTGGGATAGGATTTGAAACCAGACAAGACTGGCACCAGCATCTTGCACTCCCAGCCAGATAAGTGATCTCAACTCAACCAGACAGCCCAGATCACAGACAAACACGCCTCCAGGATCATACTTTCGGGAGTCATGGTGAGTAGGAAATCCTTGCTAGTCAGAAGATCGATTTCATGGGCAAGTCTGTCCTCACCACTCTCTAGCCACTGTAGGGGTGACACAGGAACCACAAATACGCTGTTCAACACGTCCTTGACTTACAAATGACACAGCAGTGAACCCAGCATCTGATTCAACATACGGTCTCTGAAGCCTTGCAGTTCCCTGTTCACATACTCTGTCGCAGCCATACTCACAGTATACATTGTATTCCTTTGCTTTAATACTTTGACTATATTTGGTCAGGTGCCAAATACAAGGAGAAGTGACAGCACAATAAATGACTAGGCAAATGCCACTTCCAACTCGTGAGACAAAAATGGAGCTACCCAGGTGTGCTAACTTGTATGAAACTGTGTAGGGATTCCCCAATTAAGTCAAAACCTTACACTAGCCCCTACTGTTACAACACGCAAGCTAACCCGAAGATGGCTTGAGCTAGCTCCTGTCTAGTAGGTGCTCTCTCTGGTACTGCCTAGCTTCTTTTGAGCACTTCAGGTGCTCTGAGAAGGTGGACACCCGCTCTAAGGAGACCATGCTGCTGCTCTCCCCACATCAGTAGGAGTGCGGAGGAACCAAAGCGCTGTGTCAGTGGCTGTTCTGGGATGGCACCAGCAACGACAAAGCCATGGGCCATTCGTGTCCCTGTGCGACACGCAGCCTTTGTGTTCAAGAAACAATCTTGAATGTAGGTGCTGCAGTCTCTATTTTTGCTTCCGTTAGTCCTTGGGGAAGCATGTTGTTAGGCAACCTGTAGGACTTCATGCAGCATCACCGTGCAAGTTTCATTTGCACAGTCACGACACAACAGCTTTGGTTTGCCATTCCAGAGGGGAAAGCTTACAGCAGCAATAGCCAGCCTGAACGTAGCGTAGGATGTGTATACAGTGTCACACTCCACAGCAATGTATTAGGCAGTAAGGAATGAAAAATCTTTAAAAACTGCTGCTATTAAACCACACAAACATTGTTGCTTATGGAAAGTGTGCTTGCGTTCAGTCCGTGCGAAGGCGGCTGTCAGGCACCGTGTGTTTCCTAGCCCTGCTGGACTCATTTATCCCCAGCTCATTTGAACTACCTCGTCTGCTAGTAGCAAGTCCCAGCAGATGGCATTATGTTACAAGGAAACATTACCCCGGTGCCAGCTGCCTTCCCCTCAGCTCTGCAGCTGAAGAGCGGAGTCTCAAGCTTCTCTGTGCTTGGGCATAGCCTTACTTTCTTCTCACTCCTGTGGTTTTTCCAAGCCTAGTGTACAGTCATTACGTTTCAGCTGGGTGGAAGTATGGACGAACAAAGCCAGAAAGAGATAGTAAAGTTTTATGTGACTTTTATCTTCACTCATGTAGCTCTGTTTCAAAATCCCTTACCTCCCTGTGCTCCCGGAGGCCAGAACAATCTTGATGTCAGCACTAGCACTGTATACAATTGGTTGATAATAACAGTTGTCTCTCCCTCCTTGTATGCTGTAGTCTGTCTTTTCTAAGAGCCAGACACTAAAGCAAGAGTAAATTCAGTACTGAAATACCTCTGAATTCAGATGCCAGTGAGACGTAAGAGGTTTAAGCACAGGTATGTGAATGCAGTTGTCTATAGCTCAGTGAGAAATAAACCAGACTGGCAGACCCAGACCCTGGTGGTTTCCAGACCTGTTAAATAATGCGAGTTGGGGTGCAGGTGCAGCAGCCCCACAGAACTGTCAGAATTGCTAAAACTAGTACTCAGTTCATCCCCAGCTGCCCTCCCCACCCTTTTCTCAATTCCCTACTGTTCCCAGCTCTTCTTTGTCTTCAGGACTTCTGCATGGATGGCTCTGTTCCTGAGATTAGAAATTGTATCATGCAGATGCAGCAAAGCCCTGCTGTGTCCCAGGCTACAGGGCAGATTACAACAGCAGTCCTCAGCTCAGCCCATGCTCTTGCATGCTACTGAGTCATGCTGTACTGTTGTGCCCAAGCACAAGAAGCTGGACTTACTACTATGAAAAGCTGGCAATAACTCTTGTGACCCAGTAGTTCAGCGCCATACACAGACCCAAGGGTTTGCCAGTGTGAGATGTAATTCCCTTATCTTTTATTACAGAGCTGCTGACTATGAAGCATCTAGCTCCCTAGTGACTGTAGCCGAGCGAAATCAATAAGGAGCAGGCATCAGTAAAGAACTGGAATAAGCAGAACCACTTAAAAAGGGAGATATTTGAGTGTAATCAATATGTTCAGCTGTGGAAGATGCACAGAAGCAATGAGATCAAGTTAATTCTGGTTCACTAGATACAGCTTCTTCAGCCTCTGCTTTGCTTGGTGCCCTCCTAGGTCGTATGCACAGCTGTACTAACACATTTATATGTTTAAGGGCCCTTATTGGGTGTGTCACCAACTGTTCCCTGCTTGATTGCTGGAAGGGTGCCTTTTCTGTGCATGAGATCCTGGGTTTTGATGATTACTCTTTCTGACACGAGGAGGAGTTCCTTTGTCACTCTATCGCTCTCAGAAGAGCTGGCATGTCAATACCTTTTTCTTTGCACCTTCTAATACCCAGACACAATCTGATCCGTATGTCATCATTTTTTGTGTGTGTGTAAAGAAGCATTACTACTGTGCCATAAGAAATCTGGAGAACTTTCATTTGTTGTGGAGTATACACCTGACGGTGATATCAGGAACATGGGCTAAGGAGAAGCTAGCCAGACATTTTAAGAAGGAAGTCCATTTTATGTGAGCCAGTGCGGGCAGACCAGCCAGTCTCTTGTGCCACCTCCTGGCAAGCACCGCAAATGAAATGGAAATGAAATTAAGATGTCCCCCTTCCCAAGCACAGGGACAGTGTCCGCTCCTAGCTGGGATGTGGATGATGAAGAAATCCTGACAGCAGCGGTACGAGGGATGAGCCGACACGCCGAGCTGTGCAGGGCGGCTGCACCCGGCAGAGCTCGCATCCGACAGAGCTTACGTGCTCCAGTGTCTGCACTGCTCTGCAGCGCGCTGGCAGCATTAGGTTGCTCATATGAAACACTACAAAAAACATATTTTTCTGGGGCCTGTGCAGTCTTTGGCTGATTCCTTGCAGGCCCGTGCTCATGTCCCTGTGGCATTCTTTGTTCTGGTGCTGCAAGGAGTCAGGGCTCACTCTCGGGCTGTACAGGCTATGGAGGGGTGCTTGCCTTTTCCCAATTTTGAAGTTTCTCCCTTTGAGGCTATGCATTGCTCCCAGCCAGGATTTATCACAAGCTGAAGGAGGCAACCTCTTTTCAAAATCTGTGCACTATATCATATTTATATGTGACGATCAGCATCTGAAAGAGATAAATAAACATGGGTGTATTATTAGCAAGTATTTGATATGCTAGGACTTGGTCCAGAACCCACTGAAATTGGAATTTTTCCCTAGGCATTTAAGCAAAACAGTTGTGCAGACAAAAAAAAAATCATCAAGATTAAGTCTAACATCTACTTGGTGTCTGTGACATGCTCCTTCACTGAACTATTTCCTAACTGATTAGCGAGTTCCCAGATCAAGGGGGAAAAGGCAGACAGAGAGTTGCTATTGAAACCTTCTCCCCCCCTCTTCAAGCTGAGAGCAGGTAAGGAACACAGCCTTCTGGTTTGCAGCCCTCTTTACCAGGACAGAGTCATAGGAACTCATCAGAGACAATTCTGGTGGTTCTTTGCCTCTTCCTTCTTCTTAAAGTAATTTTTTTGGTGAAGACGTAAGGTCATGAGTGATTACAAGGGGATAGGTACCAAGTGCTGCGGGTGAGGAGAGAGGATCCGTGAGGCAGGATTGCACCAAGCAGTGTTTCCGAGTGTTATAGCAAAACGGTTTTCAAAAATGCTCAGACAGCCTCCTGCCATGTCTCCCTTTCTGATTTGTGGCTGACTGGACTGAGCTTTGAGTAGCACCAAAAGATAAAATTCAGCTTTGCAAGGTGTAGGAAAAGGCAATGCCAGAGGAAGGGTATGAGGTTTCTGCTTAAATTGAAGGGCTATGCGCCAGCTGAGAGGTAGCAGAAGTTCTGGTACAGTGAAGAGCCAAGCTACTCTTTTTTGAAACGGGAATTATGTATGGATAATTTTGCCCCACATTACATTCCTCCCTCCTACACACACACTCACACACACGTACATAATCTGAACGCCCATTGCCCTTTTTGTCCCCAGTGAGATGTCACTAGCTAGGGTTAACATCTCTGCATCCTTTTCTCCCCGGTGGGATCTGTGCACTAAAGCTCCCATCTTCCCTAAAATACTTCTTAGCCTTTGAAAGCTGTAGGTGAGCACATCACAGTCAGCCAGAGTATTTCTTCTCCTTTACTTTCACTGTCTCTCAGCTCACAGAAAAAAGCTGGTGGCAAAGAGGAAAGGAGAGGGAAGAGCAAAATTGTCAGCAATTCACTTTGCTCTTTACCTTGTTCTTCACCTTGTTCTTCAGCTCGTCTCTTGCCTTCCTCTCCATCATCTGTTTCTCACTCCCACCTGCTGATAGGCACATAAGTGGCCTATGGCTAATGTAGAATGTCCTGTCACAATCAGAGACAGTGATGAAGGTCAGGGTTATTCCTGGGCTTGCCCACAGTAAAGCAGTTGTATGAGCTAGAGCCACATACGTTGCTTTATGCTCCTTGCTCCTGCCTGTTACACAGCAGGATATCATTTCAGAAAAACTCTGTAGGTCAGCAGGAACAGGGAAAAAAATCCTTGTCCTCTCTCTGAAGTTTCTGCTTCATAAGCTCTCTGGGGCAAGGACTATCTTTTTTATTACCTGACTGGGAGGAAGTGGCCTTGATTTCTCGGGCATTCTTAGACACTAAGAAAGAGCAAATACTGAACATGGGCAACCTTACAGCCATGGGCAGCCACAGACAGCAGATGTTCACCTCACATGACAGGTATGAAACATGTCCTCTGACTAAATGCAAAAATCGTTGGCAGGAGGTGGCTGACAGTGAACAATCCCAGGAAATTCATGTTTCAGGCTGAATTTAACCTAATGGCTGCTGGAGAAACTCAGTGAAGGTGGTAAGACTTTCAGTCTTGGAGCACCGGGTGGTTATCTTCATGATGCATCTCACCAGCTACTTTATATCTCTGGTTTATATTTCTCTAGCTTTATTTCACTCATTAGAGTCAAATAAAATGTCTGACCGCTCTGAGCAGTTTTTCAAGAGGAGCTACTCACCGAATGGGAACAATAAAGTGGCTTGCTTATTTCCAGCGCTCTCTGAAACTGCAAGCCATTTCAAAGCTCATCGCACTGTGAGCGAACCAGGCCACAACTCATTGCATAAACCCCTGTGCTGTGGCAGGGCAGGACGAGGTGATCGCAAGAGGCCCCTCTTAACCCAAGGGATTCTGTGCTTCTGTGAATACCCCATTAAAGTGTTTCAGATTAAATTGACTGCTTACTCAAACGCTTTCTGTGGCTGTTCCCAGCGTGGAGAAGCGGCGGGGAGCACAGACCCCTCTCCCCGGTGGGCTGGGGGAGCTGCCCCATGGCGATGCCTGGCCGGCCCAAGGGGGAGGCCCTGGTGCATGGCCGTCGTCTGTCGTAGCCCCTCTGTGGGAGAGACCCCTCGCCCAGGCCTGGCAGCCGAGGAGAAACAACTGGGGCTTGGGCGAGCCCTTGCTGGAGGCAGCAAGGGATGGCAGGGGCCGGGGTGCCCCCTCTGCAGCCCTGAGGTGCCCAGGAGGGAGGAGGGCTGTCTGCAGGCCTCAGCGCTCGCCTTGGCCGCGGCCTGGTAAGTTGGCTTCTGCTCTGTCTCAGGAACACGGCCTGGCAACGGAGGGGAGCCAGCACCGAGGGACGATCAGGAAGGAGAGCTGGGCTGGGTAACGTCTCTCCCCTGTCCCTGGTGAGGGCCTGGCTGGAGAGCGAGTGCCTCTGAAGGGGTCGGTGAGGTGCCCTGGGCCTGAGGGGAAGCGCAGCCGGGCCGTGCGGCGGGGCAGGCCGGAGGGGGGCCAGGGGAGCCCCCTCCCACGGGCAGGGTTGGGACCCGCTCTGCGAGCCCAGCCAGCCACCCCGGGCGGTGGGGACCCCTCCGCTGCGGCCCTGTGGCGGCTGAACGGACACAGGTACCGGGACGTGAGCGTTTGTGCCACAGTGCGGATGGCAAGAAAGGCCCTGCCCCGCGGCGGGGAGGGGAGGTGGGCGCAGAAGGAAGGCCCGTCGGGTCGGTGGGGCAGGTACGGCCACGCAGGGCGCAAAGTGCCTGCGGGCCTGGGGCCGGGAGAACCCGGTGCTGGAGTGGCCATTGAAACCCCATGGTGCCCAGCGGTGGCTGGTGTCCAGCAGCGGTGCTCGTGGCCCCCCGGGTCTGGAAGGTTCTCCACTGTTGGCATTGTTGTAGCAGCCGATGGTTACTCCTCCGGCATGGCACCCGCGCTCCAACTGTAATGGTCACTGAACCGCACACCCTCCTGCCGTTCCCGGCCCGGCCCAGCCCATGCCAGCCTTACTGGGAAGGGCAGTTTGTCCCCAGAACTGTGGGCTTGAGGAAGTTCTGCGACTGTGTGTGACCCAGCCAGGCACCGCTGTGGGGTGGAAGCTGCTGTGCATGTGGGTGGTGCCACACAGCAGAAAATCCACGGAAAAAACATTGCTGGTTTAGGAAGGCCTTGTGCCTCTACTGCTGGCATCTGGGGGGTGTTCGAGAAAAGTATCACCATGTGCATGCCCTCCTCTCGAATTATTGCTGGGCCTCCACTTTTGGCCACTGTCAGAGGCTGGGAAAGGGCTAGAAGGACCCTTATCACATATTGTGTGTAATTAGTCCTCCGCAGCATGACTGGTGCAAGGCAGTGAACTGCATGCGGTGGAATGGCGCATTTGATGAGGTGATTATTTAGCTCTTGCAAGCATTCAGAAGCACCACTGAGCTGTAAGTAAATCATGTTTGATGACACACACCCCCCTCCGCCACACACAATTCTGCTGTGAAGATTAATACAAGTTTCTGTGCCAGAGTCATAGCCTTGGTTAAAGAGCCAGTGAGGGGAACCTCAGCTGCAAGAGGGCAGCAGGGTTGTGGGAGACAGAAAAACTATGAACGAGAGTCCTCACAGCCTTTGGAGGTGGGGCAGGACAGTTCAGGCTTAGACTCACAGGGTGTTTTCCATTCTGATTTACATACCATGCTCGTGTTCAGTTCCTGGAGGAGGGATTGCTATCCGCAGAACATGGTCCCTTTAGAGGCCGCTAACCTGCATACTAACATTTGCTTCTCAAAAAACAGCACTTCACATAAACAGTTGACCCATAATTTGAGAAACTAAGTCAGAGAACTGTTACAATAGTGTCCTAACACCAAAATATTTTTCCATTTTAGTAGGTCTCCAAACTGCTCTCTCCCTGAACATTACAGCATTTTTGATAGCCTAAGTGCAGGCCACCTGTTGCCAAAGGGAAGAAATTGCATACGTTAAACCACACAGCAGATCTAGTGACCCGTGCCATACCTGTGTTTTGTAAGATACGCCACAAAGCCCTAGAGACTTTATAGACCTGTGTGATCCTTCCATGTAGAGCTGATGTTGAAATAAGGGTACTTAACAAAGCAGATGCTGTGTTTTAAGAGACTTCTGATGTAACAACTGAAAGGCACTTTGGCTATACATTAGATTGAGTCCAGGCAAAAATAGTCTATGCCACGCCAGCAGCAGTCGTGCCTGTATTTCAGGAAATCCAAGTTTTTTCTCAGATATAGCCTTGAAATCCCCCTGAATTGTTGCTATATGATAAGGAACGTTATAACCAAACTAAAATGCCAAGCCAAAGTTATACAAGTGAAAATCTAATTAGAATACAAATGTTCCTGTAAATTCATGGTTTTAGTATTCATATGCACATTTTTATCAAAAATAAAGAAAAAAATTTGAGTTCTAATATTTTTGTAAGTTCTCCTAAGACTCTTTGCTGTTTTCATCTCTGATGAAGCTAGGGCAGTGGTGAGTCCCAATTATAAAATTTAGATTATAAGATCACTCCAGATGGAAAAGATTTGCGTGCATAAGCTAAAAGCAATAAGGGAATCTGTGCTGCTTACTTCCTAAGTCTGAGGCTCTGCTTTGCGGTCAGTTAGTTTTAAGGTGGAAGAAGAATGGAGGATTTTTTGGTAGTTTTTTTTGTGTGTAAACAAGGACATCTTAAGGTATTGAATATAGTCATTCTTTTTTAAATTGCATTGGGGACCTTGAGATCCATGACACAAGTTGTTATCTCTTAAACTCTGGGACTAACAACATTATACAACCACAGTCACTGCTGTACAGTAAGATGTGCACTGCCAGAACTGTAAGGTACAACACACTTCTCATCAGGGTGATTTGCTGCTATCTGCTGCCAATAAAATGCTGGAATTGAGACTCCTTGGTTCTTCCAGCACTCATAGATAAGGTCAGTCTACTGGTTGCTGTGCATGGCAAGGAGTTAGGACTGAAAATGTTAATAATTTATGTAATACTTGCATTAACACAGTCCTCAGTGACGCGTGGGATTTTTAGAGTGGTCTTATTTTAGATTCACCACAGTCAAGCACCTAAGCTTTTGCTTTTTTCATTCTGAGGGACAGCATAGAGAACTGATGCCTAAATTTTCTGGCCAAACAAGAAACAGAAAGTCCTCCAAAGGCAAAGGAGGAGATGAATGTGCCCAAGATGACTGAAAAATTGGTGCATTTAGATATGCCTGGATCAGAGTCCTAGGACCAGCAGGCTAAATTCATGTGCAGAATGTGCTGTATATACGTACACACGTATCCTGTAGTGGTCCTGAATTGCCCTGGCAAGATGGTGGCTGGGGGCATGCTGCCACTAACAAATACTTTTTCTGGACCTGCCACTGGCTGCTAAATGGTTCTGTGAAGGGACTAGGAGCAGGTCATAGGCCAAAATAATAATTCCAGTGAGTCATACCAAGCTGACAGGCCACAAGTTTAGCACCATCAGTGCAGCAAAAATTTGTCAAAGATCTAGGTTACATTCCCTGCTCTCCCAGTTGTAGTCTGTAAAGGGGTCTTGGCACCTCTATGATGAGCACAGCAAAAAATATATCCTCTGCACTGTTCAGTGGTAGTGGCACAAAGTGTGCTTGTCTGTGTGTGCTGGCAAGAGGAACTAAACAGCTTTAACAGTGCTGATACTCACAAAGCTGTTGGGTACCTGCAAGAAGAATGGGGCAGCTCACACCTCTCTGAGCCACCCTGACAGTCCGTGACCTCAGGAGACTCGCCTACAGCAGTGGCACAATAGGTCAGATTTGTACAGCAAGTTTTGTTTGCTTGTTTGTGCTTTCAGTGGGATTTGTTTGGCAATGACAGCTAGCTAGAAAGTCTTTACATGGCACATAGGACTCTAGAGAGCAAAATTTGAGATTATGGCAATGAGCCCTATCACTACATCAATCAATTCAGAGCCTTCAGAGTAGAGTTACAGCTTCTGAGAATCAGGGAGTCTTTCTTTTCTGCAGCCATATTTGTCTCTGTTTCAGCTGCTTTCACAGTTAATCAGGATTTCTTTGCCTCAAAACAACAAACCTTTCTTCTTCTCTTTTTTATTTCAGTTTAATTGCTGTGTCTCTGGGTTTGTGAGGCTTTCTGGTTTTTAAGATATGTGTCAACAATTTGTGTCCTTGGGATTCTTTTTTGGTTTTATTTAGGAATATTGCAGAAACTCTCACATTGCTGGAAAGATAACAGTGAATTCCTTGTTACTCAGCAATCACTCCAGAGGAACCATTCCTTCGGTTGCACAGCAGAAGATGAACATTTAATGGACCAGTACTGAGGGCTAATGAAAAGAGTGCAAAGGCTAATGCAGAGGCCTGTAAGAGACTTTCTGGGGCAGGAGACCTGTCCCAGCTTTATCACATCACAATGCTGGAGGTAGATAGAATCCCTAAAACCAGAAGTGAAAAACCAAAAAAAAACTTGTGAGAGAAAGCAAAGGAGAAATAATGGATTTACAGTCTGCTTTTATAGAAGGTCTCACTCATCCTCTATGTGCAATCAATTATTCAAATAATTTGTTGACAATTGACATAATTATTTCTGGTTATTCTTGATTAGACTCCTGGCATTATGTGATTACACTTAGATGTATGCATCGTAAATGCAGGAGGTACAGCCTAGATGAGGAGGAAATGTAATTTTATTTTTCAATTTATTCATTTTTACTAGTTAAAAGAACTCAGGAACATTAATTTACGTGATCCTAAACAAAGGCTCACTGAACTCATCTGTATTACATTTCTTTTTGTATGTTAAGAAGTAGAACCTCTTCAGTTACGGAGGCGAGAATTCACTGTGGTTTTTGATATTCAGGAAGGCTAAGAAACACCTTAAAGTTGTGTGATTGATATGCAAGTAATGTGAGTGTTTATGTTTACTTTCTACAAAATCAAGTCTGTACTACTAAGATTAGTAGGCTATTCCTAGGAGAACATAACCATTGGAATAAGATCAGTTAATTCAAAATTAATTGGTTTTTAATCTATCTCAGAGTCTTTGCCTTTCGCATGATACAAATTTAAAGTTCGTGTTTCCTTCTACTGTAAATTCAACTGTGTATTTATAGTTGTTTAGCATTTTACAGTTACACTTGTGCTTAGAATGTCTTCATGTGTATGGGATAAGCATCCAAACTTGATGGTTTTGTACATCTTTATTAAAAGCCATGGCAAAGCTACTGGGTCTGATTCTGCTACAGCTAAGAGTAGTGTAGGTAGGAGTGATCACTGAAGTCAAATAGTTCTGCAAGCAAAGTACAAAATTGATTCTGAACATCTTTGATCAAGACCATTTTTATTAGAAATGTGCATTGATTTTAATGGCACAGTATCTAAGATTGCATCTTCTTACATGAGGGAATGTGATTTTAATGGCACAGTATCTAAGATTGCATCTTCTTACATGAGGGAATGCTACATCTAAACAAAAGAGATCCTGTCCACCAGCAGTTTGCACAATTGGGCAAATTGCTACTTGTCCTGGTTTGGAGTTAATTTTCCCCTCAGTAGCTGCTGTGTTTTTGATATAGTTGATAATACACTGGTGTTTTCAGCTGTTGCTATGAATCAAGGACTTTTTCCAGTCTCCTCATGTTCAGCTAAGGTGGTGAACAAGGTTCAGCAGGGGTGCAGGAGCTGGGAGGGACCATAGCCACACAGACCACCAAGCTGGCCCATGGAAGTATTCCATACCGTAGATGCCATGCTCAGTTTATGAATGGGCTTGGCCAGAGGGCAGGAAGGCTGTCGGCTTTTCGATTTCCTGGGAGTTTGAATCCTCTTTTGTATGGGAGTTCGAACTTTTTTGGGGGGCTGTGAATTGTATATAGTTTGGTTTGCATATTAATTATTATAATTGTTAATATTAGTTAGTAATTACTTTTTTGTCTTATTAAACTGTCTTTATCTCAACCCATGAGTTTCCCCTTTTGTCCTTTTCTGCTCTCCATCCCGCTGGGGGGGAAGGGAAGGGGTGAGCGAGTGTCTGTCTAAGTGCTTAGTTGCTGGCTGCCAGGTTAAACTACGACACTACTGAAGTGAGCAGAAACTCACAGCCAACTTGATTCAAGATTCGAAGTATGTCAAAACAAATTATTATTGCAGAAAAATCCTACTGGCTAGATGAGCTTTAGTTAATACTTAAATCATAAATATATTTTGGAGTTTTAATTGATTTATTTTAACTAGAAAAAAATCACTCTGTGCATTTACAAATATATATTCACATTGTAATTCAAATTAACTTTTAAGTGTGTCAGGCTGCATAAATGAAGCCCTTTGGGAAAGAGACGAAGATAGATGAGACCTACTGAAGCTCCTTCTGCATTCTCTTTCCTCTGGAAGCCTTGCCAATGTATACAACTGCCTAATAACAGCAGCTCATCTGTCTGGTGCTTTTCTGAACACAGAAGCCAGTACTACATCTGCTTGGATTCTAGAGTATCAGAAATTGAATAGCAAAGAAGATTTTTCTACCAGAAGTGTTGACACGCTAGAAAATGTTGGCATGACCTCTGCTGAGAGAGGAAAGTTCTCAACAGTTTTTAATACTCAGAGTAATGAAACCTCAGTTGAAAAGCACTCTGCAAAGGTGCCTCTCACTAACTCATGCTGACCAAGAGGACACAACATCAGTTTCAGGAACCTCTGAAGAACCTCAAGAACATGTTTTAAAACATGATCTAGAGATACCACCTGAAGCCAAAATCACATCAATACCACTTTCTTCTTTCCCACCTAAAATGCAGTAACTACTGTCAACCAGAGCTGAAAATGTCTCTGAAGCAAGGCAAGCTACAGAAATACCAACTGTAACTTATATATGGCCAGTAATAAAGATGAAAGAGACTTCCAGCCACCTTTGGGACATTTTCCCAAAGCCTTTAATAGCAATCAGCCCAAACTTAACAAGACACTGTTCTAGTCCTGATGTAGTAATTGGAGATGTGAAGTGTTCCCATATAACTCCAGTGAAACAGCTTGCACAAGAAGAGCTATATGGAAAGACAGCAAGATCATATAAATTTATTGTAAAGTCATCTAACAGTGTAGTTACAGAAATTTTGAAATCACTGATCAATGTCAGGAATAAAGATTATAAGAATACATTAACACTTTCATCTGTCAGTCCTACTGGAGAGCAACCAGAAATTCCTCTCTTTAAGGGACATGCTATAGTGATCTATAATTCGCAACTCTACCTTCTCTATCTAACGAGGCATGAAGCTCCGTCACCAGAAATGGAAATACATGGCGATGATATGTTGCTTAGGAAGACCATAGTTTGGCCCATTGCATGTAGTTCTATCTGTGTTGTAACGGCCAGAGTTCCACATCCACTGCTGCCAAGACAGTGTGTTGAAAAACAGAACATAAAATGTCTTACAACCCTTTCTACTCCCACACACCAAGATGAAACTTCAAATGCAACACATTTCTCCCCACACAGGATGACTACCATCTCTCAGCCTAAGCAGCACTCCCCTTCTACTAGAAAAAGACAACAGGTAGTAACCTATGATGATCAGTTAAATGTCTATGTACGGACAGTAAATTACTTTCTTCTTAGATATAGCCGAACGTAAAGTGCATTATCCAGCATATTTATAACAGGACAAGCGCTGTGAAAGATGAGTGACTTGGTTTTGATTTCGCTTTTATGGAGAAGTCAAACGCAACTCCATTGGACACAATCACTGTAGAGTAAATCAAAGTAAGGCTTGCAGGTCTGTAAGACTTTACAGTTTAAAAAGAAAATATAATTAAATAATGCTGAGGAAAAAATCCATCTTGACATATATCAAGATTTTTTAGTATTTGAGCAGGACAGAAGTACTGCACTTAATGGGAGCAGCCTGTTGCTATTTAGAGAACAGTAGGACTGAATTTAGTATAGTGGCAATATGTTTCCCAAGGGAGAAGGTGGGGTTTCTGAAAACAGGTGGTGAGTGCCATCATGATCACATTTTAAAGTAACAGTGAAAGAATAGAGGAGGCCTGGCTTGAAAGGTCCCTCCTGAATTAAATTCTTCTTGCAAAGCCACATCACGGAAGTAGGGGAGAATAAAGAAACAAGCTGTGATGTTAAACTGGGGTGGGAGGAAAATGGCTATCCAACACTCAGTCAGATAGTCAAGTTCTACTCTCTTGTTTCAGTTCCTCAGCAAGACTGCATTCCTATCCAAAGAAGGCTTGCAAAAAAGAAATGGGAAAGAAGCACGTCAGGAAGAAGATAACGAACTAAGAAAGAAATTTGGTATTGTTAAAGATGTAAGAGTCCATCTCCACAGGATAAGTCTCCCTGAATTTATAGATGATTCTGGCAAAGCTTCTGCACTTAAATGGAAGGTAACAACCAGGGCCAAGAAAATGTGCCAAAGGTAATTCACTGTCCATATACAAATATGAAGTATGCATCACCTTGAAGTGTTCATTACACATCATTAGTACACTTATCAAAATTTTTGAGTGTTTGACCCCCTCTCATAAAACATTTTCTATTTGAGAGTCTTGCAATGTTTATAAGGATTTATAGTGATGAGATTTTTTTATATCAGGGCTATTGGTAGAGTGAGGAAACTCTGACTCTGTGGATAGTCCTCTGTCATCAGTGATATTTCTTCACAACAGCTAAATGTTGAAGAGCGTGAGCACATAAATCACTAAAACCCAATAAGGACTTGAGTTTGATTTTTCAGCTTTTAAAGCATTCTTTTCACATCTCCAGCTTTATTTCCCACACAATGGCTAGACATGGAGTAAAGGAGGACATCCTGTCGAGGACAAGTTTCTCTCCAGTCAAGTTCAGATTGGGAGCCTTGCATTAGATACTCTGAAACCTCTCCACCCTGTCAATATGGGCTCACTACACAGCATAGTGACCTGTGCCTTTCAAGACCAGTAAAGTTTTCCTCACCACTATTCCTTCTAAAATGCCAGGATCTGTCTTTTCTTTCAGTTCTGGCAAAAAATGCAGCCAGAATGCCAGCTACTGCTGAAGTCTTTTCCAGGTCTGTATTCTGGTTTGGACTCGTACGACTGCAACTGAAAGTAGAAAAAGTGCTTGCTGACCTCTTACTGATAGTAATGGTTGCAATCCGTCTGTGCCCTTGTGTGTTGTGTCTCACAGGCAGAAACAGGGTTTGGGCATATTGCCATTCACTTTTAATTAAGGGGCTAGGAGCACAAGGTACGTATTTTAGTCGTTTACCTGCTTTTGAAAATAGTCTTGCCCTACGGCCTTGCTTAGAAGTGTCATCTGGCAGTTTTGCCTGGTGTTACCAGAGGCTCTTGGAACAGGTGTCTGCTTTCTCTCATCCCTGAGATTTTGAAACTCGCGGTTGCGATTGGCATCCTGTGTCCATTTTGTATTTTTCTACGATAAAGCTCGTAAGTTTGTTTCAGCAACCAGACTGGACATAGGATTTCCGACAACCTATATCATTTCAATATACCATTGTTCAAGTTCTTATTCTGCAGAGAAATTAGTAATCTATAATAAATTTGCATTTCTCCTAGATCTGTTAACTCTTGTTCAGCCTGTAGAGCATTAAACTTCCATTTCTGTCAACTGAATTTTAAACTAGCATCACCCAGCCTTGCTAGGATCTCTGAAGTGGTCTACTTTTGTTGTTCCTGAATGGGGACAGCATTGGTGTACCCTGAGCATTCATGAAAATATACTATATCTTTTTGGGAAATATTTCGAGGTCAGGTAAAGCAAAACATTCCAAAGAATTTGTTGAAAGAGCACAGGTGAAAACTACTTTTTTTCTTTCTGCCAGTACCTGAGTGAAACATCCATTGTAAGAAAATGAGTGTTGGCTGTCACTTTTCCTGAAATTTCTTTCCCAGTAAATATGCCAAGGCAGATTCTTAGGATAATCAGTTTTTGATGGTGTTTCTCCATCTATCCACATTATCATTTCTCAACATGTGTCCCAAAAATCAAACGGGATCAAATATTTAATGCAACATTTCATGTTTGGATTTATTCTGCTCAGATGCTTCCACTTGCTAGACTGCTATTGAGAACTTTCAGTTACCACCAGTGTCATCAGCAGTTCTCATTAACCTTAATTGGTATTGTGACTGCTGTTTCATTGTTTTCTGCTGCCACATCTTTTTCTTTGCAGATTACATTCACTTTGTTACATTCTGTCATTTTATGCAGACTTTGTGTTCTTTGCAGTTACAGTTACTCAAGTAATAAAAATACGTTGTATCGTCTTTAAATTGTTGTTTCTTATTTCTTTCTTTCTCTGGTTTGTGTTCCTTTCATGAAAATTAAGTTCATGTAGAGGTTATGACAGCGGGATTGACCTACAATTGTTGGGTCTTGCTGAAGGGCCCTTGAAATGCAAGTGCCTCTTGCTAAAGGGAACACCTGGGCAAAAAGTTTTGCTTTATATGCAAGACAAGATCTACGAGAAAGGTAACAGCTGTTGTCAGAGTAACTAGACTACCTAGAAAAATAGACAAGCATCATATTCCAAAGCTGGATGCAAAGTAAGAACTATTGGTAAGTATGTAATTAAATAGGTGTTACGTAGACAGTTCAATATATAAAAATAATTAGTTTTCAAAGAGCAAAGGCGTTGCTGGTGCAAGAGAAACATGGCAAGTAGGTTATTTCCAGAAGGGAAGAGAATGACAGGTGTTGGAAGACTGGCAGGTGGAGATAGGGGAGTGAGAATTATAATGTATCATGAATGGCACATATAAATGATCATCCAGACATTATAATGTAACAAAAATTAATACCTAAATTGTTTACTGCTTTTTGGTATCCAGTACAATTATTAATTTTAGTGGGTGGTAGTGTGTTTCATCAAAATCCTTAGGCTCAGCCCCATTGCCAGAATACACAGGAGGTGATGGCAAAGGTAGCCGCGTACCTTGGTTGGGAGGTCTAACAAGAATCCTGGGGGCAGGAGTCCTTCCTTTGCATTCACATGATGATAAAGCTGAAAATACTGACAAAAAAAATAATTGGAAAAAAAGAAGTGTTTTAAGACTGTGAAGTATTTTTTCTGTTGGAGAGCTTTGAAATATTGTGCTGATTATCCTGACACCACAATTGTGAGATAATTGGTAGCCAGAAAAATGCGAGGATCTTGCCAGCTTGGGAAAACAAGAGAGTTCATAGCCTGATGAGTAATGGGGGGGGGAGGGGGGTGTGTGGAAATCACATACATGACAGAGGAAGCTGAATCACTGACATGTTATGTACTATGCTCAGTATTTGGCCTTTTACATTTTCAATGGAAATGTGCACTCTGCTAAGAACCATTCTCCTTGCTTCCAGGAGTGTCAGAGCAGTGGCAGGGGGACTCTCACCAGGGTTTTATGTGCTTGCAGTAAACAAAGACCAACACTCATCCTTCTGCTACGCTCTTCTGCCTCTCAGAATCTTCTAGTTAAAGAGCCTTTTCCACGATGCTGTCTCTGTTGTTAAGCTTCCAAATAAGATGATGTATGCATCAGTCAAAAGCTTTTGTAAATAAAAGACAGAATTACAAGAGTAGGAGGAACAAAAGTGAGAGGAAGCTTTCTAGAATGTTTATGTTGACAACTTATGTTTCCAGTAAAGTACATAATAAATGAAACATTTACACTGCATAAAATCAAGATTAACTCTGTGGCTCTCTTAAATCAAAATGTAGTTAAATCAAAAATTTGTAATGTACCACAATAATGTCTCATGTATCTGCTTTCATTTATTTGCCTGTGTTTATAAATCCAGTCACAAATATCCCCAAGGCAAAAAGCAGGAGAATCACTCCCAAGACCTCTGCATCCAGGGAGTAACCAGTGGTTCAAAATGAGACATTAAGTAAGTTCCTCCACGTAAACTGTTACCTCGGATTAGCCAGCCAGCTACTAGCGCTGACGACTACCACCTCTTGGTGACAACTTGCTCACATCTTGTTGTTTTATGCCGCAGCAGCTCAGTACCCTGCAGCACAGTGCAGGAGCTCTGCGTTTGTGTGTGCCTGGGTGTCCTTCCTTCTGCAAGGGCAACGGGTTGCCCCTGCTGCGGAGACAAGTTCGGATTTGGATGACCACATTGCCATGACAATCTGTCATGAACAGCATTGGATGCAAATTTTTCAGATGTGAAGGGACACCATTGCTGCCTCCTGCCGTGAGCTGTTGTCGGGACTTTGCCATTTGTACAGACAGTGGTTCTCACCTCGAGGTGCCGTATGAAGCCCAACTGGTTACTAACTACTTTAGGGTGGTCAAATCTCTCATAAGCAGAGTAGTATTTTAGGTGTGCACAGCCATTCTCCAAACTGTTCTCATTCAGACAGCACATGGGAGTCATTCACAAGGCTATCCAAGCCCTTGAGGTCTATGGATACTCAAACTGCAGTGAAGTCAGTGATGGCTGGTATCCACGCACCCAGTCCCCGCCTCTGGGCAGCTATGACAACACGGGCTACTTCTCCACTACCATCCTTGTTTTAGCACATGGGTGATTGATCATTATTGATTTTATTATGGTTATTGTTCTTAGCAAGCTTCACCAGAAGGACACTTGATGCCTGTGGCTGCTGCAGCTCTAGCCTCAGAGGATGCTAATATTGTCTTTCAAAACAGAAACACAACCATTAGTGGGGGTTTCATGTCTGTTTGCACTGGGAAAACTGCCATTTACCCCTATGCAAGGGTCCGGGATGTTATCTGTGTCCGAGATGCTATGTCTACTTACGGATGGAGGTTCAAATGTGCTGTGCACTCAGATCTAGAGGTGAGCTGAAGCAGAATGTGCTTAAATAGCAATGCCTTTTTCGCTGGGTAAACGTAAGGGCTTCACTAAAGGAGAGCAGATTTCTGAAATTTTGCTGTGTCCTCTTGCCCTTACTTTGGAAGACGGGTTAAGGAACGCCCTCCTCCACCCTTAATGTTTGTCTGCTTCACTCGCTCCCCATATGTGTCATTCAGCCTATTGCCCTTTAAACAAGCATGGCTATTCTGAGTCTCTTCTCTGGCCCTCTGTGCCCTCTTTGGCCTTCATGTATACTGCTGTGTGCCCATGATGATGACCTCCTTCAGGAAGCTTGGGAAGTCTTCACTGTGCTTGGGATGATGCCAAAGGTGAGGAGCACAGCTCAGAAGGGTGACAGAACGAGGGAAGAGTCCTTGCCTTGGAAGCTGACAAACATCCACACTGGGGGTGGGAAGTTTGACAAGGGCTAGGAAAAGGCTGATTTGGCCATGGAAGATTGAAAGATGTCTTCCTCTGTCTTTAAGTGAGATGAGAGCTTCTGTACCATCCTGCTCAGACCTCTTTTCAGCTGTGGCTGAAACTGTTCCGTGAGGTCTGCCAAATTCCTGCCTCATGATGGGCCATCAGCACCCCAGAGCCCGTGCCCCCTTCACCAGATAGTCCTTGCAGCTAGACCTTTTCTGCCCCAGAAAGTATCTTTGCTCTCCATGTGCAAAGCACTTAAAAGCCAAGTTCTCTATGTGACTGTCACCTATGGGAAGACTAAAACCAATTCAAAGTGATTCCCACTTTCCTGATGGGCCATCAGCCTCTCAACACATCAATGCTTTTCTCCTCTGTAAAAAAGACACCTACGAGGGGGTGTGTAGCTTTAAGTAAAGGCTTTGAGTCTGAGTGGCAGTTATGCCTCCAGCTGAACAGCACACAGTGGATCAGCAGGAGTGTTGAGACAACACAATTTTATTGCTTGGTGAGGACAAGATGGCTGATGATTTGTAAGAACGCAAAGAGGGATAGGATGTGAGGGGCCGATGAAAAGCTTTTCAAATCAGGAACAGTGGAATAGAAATACGTTAGGAATGGAGAGGATTCAGTATAACCAACAAGCTGAACTTTGCCCTATCAGACTTTGTCCCCGCTGTGTGGAAGCCCTCTGTCCTCTCCCACAGGAGCTACCAACCTCATAATTTTGCATGAGCCTCCTGCTCTAAGAATTGCTGATGTAGCATCAAGGAGAGCCGAGATCTGCCATCATCTGACCTGCTGAGCACCTTGAAGGAGCCGAGGAGCGTCTCTGGACCACAGCTTTGGTCATGGGTTTATATGCATTGAAGGGGGGAGACTGGGAGGACAGTTTCTGATGCAATTAGATATTCTGAGGAAGATTTCTTCTGCAACTCATAGCTCAAAGGCGGTTCCATTTAAAGCTTTGTCAGACCTTGCAGTCAGACTGGTGGTGTAAAGAATCCTAATTCCACCAGCATCCACTCACTCATCCCTCTCAGATCCCAGCCCAAAGACAGGTATGAATACGCAGCACGCTGCCCTGAGCTGGGGATCAGGAGTGCTGGCACGGGAAGCTGTTGACACTGGCCATAGCAGACAGTGAGCTTAAGAAGTGTCCCTGGATAAAACCCTGTCTGGGGTTTTGTGCATGGTGCAGGGGGGGTACTGGGGGCAGAACTCCCCTCTGGATTTTCCTATATGATGATCCTGAGACTTAGGGCACAAAAGTCCCAGTGAGTGAGAAATAGAGCATCCAGGCAGTTAAAAGCTACATGACAAATACTATTGATACCGATTTACCAATTGTGTTCTCAGATTTACTTGTGCTAAATATTAATAGAAGGTATACTAAAGACACCACTTCATCACTAATTTAACAGGCCCAACAGAACAGAGTTGTAAGCTACAGTTACAAAAATTTAACTCAATTATTTTTTCAACCCAAACTAAGCACAGTACAACCAACAGCTGACAGCCAGTCTGAAGTTCAGAGGTTGAAGAGGAACTCCTTTAATACCCTCATTAGCAGTTCTGGGAAGAATGAGTGAGTTATTTTCTCCAAACATGCACTATCTAATATTATACCGTATTCTCTATGGTGATGACATTTAAAACACACATGGATTATAATAAACAAGAAGACCTGAAAGTTTGGCAAGGGAGAAGACAGACGTGAAGAGCTGCCTGATAACATGGTGGAATCTGCTGTCATGTAAGAAGAGGCTTAAGACAGGAGAAGCCAGGTGAAAAATCTATTGCCTGTGTCACATGTGATGTGAGAGTGAAAGACCTAACCTTTACTTCTGGTCTGCACGTTGTATAAATCTATGAAATTGCCACATATATCTTGTTGACTTAAAAACCTGTCTAGGCTTTGACAGAGCAAACTTCCCTTCAACCACAGTAGTCAGATTATTTGTTTCTGGAACTACATAACACCATCTGTTAAAATCTAGTCTGACTTTCCCAGTGATTTAGAGAGAAACAGTGTTAGGAGACACATGAGTAATTTAAACACAGATAATTCTCTTCTGCACTTCCCATTAACATCAATCGTTATAATCAACTGTCTTTATACATCTCTTTTGTGTACTGAAAGTACAAACGTTAAGAAGCACAGGCTTCCTGAGTTCAGATGAGAGGCTCCAAGGATCCAAGTTAGAACTGAGGACAGCCAGGAAAGAGGGTTTCCTGCGAACAGCAAGCTTCATCTTTTTCAGAATTGTGTTTCAGTTCGAATCAGATGAAACCTTTTTTTCTTCCCTGTCCTCCAGTCAGCAGGAAGCTGCTCAGACACTGGAACAGCTCAGCTAAGCTGCGTCCGTCCTAATATGGACAGCAAAGCCAGGTATCAGCGTCACCGGAGGCTCAGGGCTTCGCAGGCTCCCCGGCTGCCTGGCCACTCTCCCAGGGGATGGCTGTGGGCAGGCATCTGTGGAGAGGGAGACGGGGTTACCTCAGGACTCTGGGCATTCACGGGAAGTTCACTGAGTGCAAGAAGTTTTATTTTCTAAAATGTGGAATCTAGAAGTCTTAGTCTCTAAAATGTGGAATCTATCAAATAAAATCTGTTCTGTCAGAAAAATTTAAACCTAGTCTCTTCGTCTGAAACCTCTAAGGCATCACTTTTCACAATGTGAAGGAGAAAGTCGATGGGTACAGGACCACGTGTCATGCAGTGGCAACAGCACTAACAACAATGGGAACTGAAGTTCCACATTACGGAAACTCCCATAACATCCCTGAGTATCAGGAACCTTCTTCTGGTCTCTCTTCAGGTGTGATGTCTAGAGAGTGTGGCTGTGCTTCAGCTGGCTGCACTCCGAAACCCCCATCCCTCCTATTGCCCAGAGAAGTCTTACTGTTCCTTTTGCCCCCTTACAAACACAACTGACTCCGCTACTCAGGCTGGAAAATATGGCAAGGTGCTCCTTTCCTCCAGCGTGTGGGCTCCCTAGCACTCAGCTGACACATGCAAGAAGGAAATACAAATAATACCCCCCCATTAAAACTATTTTCAAAATACATAGTTCTCTAACAGGTGGTTATTCGGCTATATTATTTTGGGAGATGTAAAGGATTTTCTGTTTAATCAGCAGGGTATGGACTGATAGTATGAGAATGAGGGCCTGCAGACTGCTGACTTCTCCTGACACAGAAATGAAGCCAAGGAAAGCTGAAGCTATCTGTTATCTTGATAGAGGTACTCAGAAATATTGCAAGATGACACTTCTAGTGCTTTTGGACTTCCAGTGTGCTCTGGAAAAGGACAGCTACCCTGCTGGGAAATTATCCTAAATAAACCATGCTGGAACTTTAGGCTGCAGTCCGTTCATCCTGGATTGTTTCAACTTGCATCTGACATGTTGTACTGGGCAAAAATTGTTTTGTGCTATGTCTCTTAAAGACCTTCATATAACGTTCTGCTAGGCAGACCTTCTATGACCCTACTTTCTACAGTCAGCTGGGAGAAAAAATATTACTCACTGCATGTTTGGAGCTTAACTCAGTCTGGACCACATTCACATTTTGTTCATATCTTTCCGGAGGTGCAATGACCACAGGGAATAAACTACCAGCTTCTAAATGGTCTTCTGCCTATCAGGCAAACAAACAAGTGTCACCTGGAGGTTTGACAGAACAAGACTTTTTGCACAGAGCCAGAGGCCGATTGAAGTTTCTGGAGTTTTCATTCCAGTCTGTCACAGTGTGGTTATAGCGAGAAACAAGATTATATGTAAGACTACGTCTTCTCCCTCTGCAGGTGTCCTCCTTGTGTGTCTAAATGCTGCTAGTGTTATGGAGACCCCAAACCTGTATTTTTTTTGAAGCAACCCTGAAGGACCAATCAAAGAGTGCACAAAAATCTTTTCCCTTGGGCAGTCAGATATAGAAAATCAAGACAATACCTTGAACCTAAATCAACAGTCTTATCTGGAAGCTGCAGAATAGCAGGGCATGCTGTGAAAAGGCAGACCACTTCTTGTTGCTTAATTTCATCATCCAAGGTAGAAAATACTGGTTTTAATCTGTTATACCTAAAAATAAAATCATTGCTTTGTTTTCATACTGCAGGAGCATTCATAAGGATGAGTGGTATGTCAGACTGGGTGGACAGGGGATGATTGCCCTTTCCTTCAGTACCAGAATGGAGGATCATTGCATGAAACTACTAACAGTTGGAAGGTTCAGAATAAACAAATGGAGGTGGTTCCTCACTCCACATGTAGCTAAGTTGTAGGAATCATTTCTAGCATATTGTTGCAGATACTTAGGTTTATATCAGCATGAATTCAAAAGCTGGCTAGTGGACAGATTCATGGAAGAAAGTACATCTGAGGATATTAAGTACTATCCCCAGCTTGGGGAATTACTGCACTTCAAATGGCAGAGGATGGACAAGTGTCGTTTCGTGCTCTCATATTTTTCCCTAGACATTTTAGTAATTTTAGGACAAAAAAGGCTGGGTCAGACCAAAGGTTCATCTAGCCCCAAAGTCTGTTCTTAACTTTGGTTGGTAGTGGATGCATAGATTAAATACAGTGCATTTATAGTAGCTACGTATGGCCATTTATACTGGCCACAACTGTAAACAGAATAGGGGGCCTGGCCTGAGACTCTGGCCTTGCTCTGTGAAGGCTGCTGCTGCCATCGGCAACACGCCTGAGGGAGAGGAAAGAGAGAGACACAAACCCGATGTCTGCACTGAACTGGCTGCAGCTCAGCCAGCAGCATCGCTCGTGTACGTGATTCACACTGTTCTCATAGCAGGGTGGAAGACCCTCTGACCACCAGGGACGTAAATGAAACATTGGATTGAAACACAAAAAGCATTACATTGCAAACCTTTAACTTGATGAATTTTGCCCTTGCATATTTACTAGGTATCTGCTTGAATTTAGTCATTATCCAAAGCAATCTGACAAAAATTAGGTAGTCCATAATGTAAAAGTACATGCACAAGTCACAGTGTGCAATTCTGTTTTTTAATGGAGAAATAACCTTCTCAAAATCAGTTTTCTATAGAGAATATTCATAGGATGTCCCCAATTCTAAGCAGAGTAAGTAATAGTATCTACTTCTTTCTCTCTGGACCTCAAGATATCAAGCATGTTCCAGATGAGGACAAAGTAGTACTGTGGTAATCATTGCACAAAGTACAAAGGAGGTGGCACCTCTCTCCTGGAGAGAGGTTGAAAATCCCACCAGAAGAGAAAGAGGCTACAAAGGCACCCAGGAAGGCTGCAGCACAGCTAGGAAATTAATCCAGAGTCTCAGAGTTGAGCCTTCACACAAGGCAAATCTTTCTTGGAGTAATTCCCCATTGGTAGAAAAAGTATGGTTTTATAATGGTCACGGCGTAGTGCCAGAATGCTACAGCTCACTCACAGACAGCAGACTGGGACTGGCCCTGGTTAGTTACCTGTACTTTCAGTTATGGGAAAGTAAAACAAAAAAAAAAAAAGCCACACATAAATGGCAAGATGCCCATCTCCACAGGGTTTAACGGTAAGAATATTTTCACCAGGAGTTACCAAACTGCACTGCATTGGAGGCTGTGTTGGCATAAGAGAGGAGAGGTTTCACATATCTGTATCCCGAGGAGCAGGACTTAACTATGCATAGGACACCGAGGCTCTGAAAAACAGACATTGATAATAATGAAGGATGAAGACCTTCTGCTTTTGTTCCTCTGGGCAGAGGCTTTCTCCAGCACCTTCTACATGCTAGACCAAGTGTCCCACCACCACACTGACGATCTACCTCACTCTGACCCACCCTGACATTTTGATTTTCTCAATATGCATCTGTTTTCATCAAAGCTTTCAACACATTTTGATTCTGCTCCTGTCCAGGAAAAAAACCCTCAAAGATTGTTCTGCTTGATCAAGTTCTCTGCTGAGAAGAGATTTAGGGCTTCATGGAAGAAGAGGATTCAGGCTGGGCACTGGGTTCCCTAGCTCTTCTTCTGTGAGTCCAGCTCAAGTAATTTTTTATTAGTGACTCTCTCACCTCACTTCCCTTACTTCGTGACATTAACATGATGCTAGACACTAACTCACCACTCTGGAGACATATGTTAGAGAGGCAAAAATATCTAGTCATCTTTAGGCGGTTTGCCACCATCCATCACCAAGCCCATTTCAGAGACAACTGCAGAAAGTTGGATCAGAAAGTAGATTTCAAACCACATTACACATGGGAAACAAATGCTATCCAGGAAAACTTTTTACAGGTCTAAATTATAAATCATTCCTTGGAAGAATTTTTGTTTTGGAGAAGCGTTTGGTGAGATGCTGCATTTGACCACAGACAGCTGGGCTGCTTAATCATTTAGGATCGTTTACATCCATAGCAACTTATTCAATCCACTGTGTATATCTGACTACAAACCTTCAGCGAAAAAGAAGAAATAACATACATATATACATGTTTCTGTGTATATAAGTATATACTTAGAATTATGTATACTAATATATCTGTATATATACCAGCATACACACAAAAAACTGCTCTAATGTGATTACAGCATCTCATCTTACCATAAAGACAATACAAGAACAGAATTTTTTAACTCAGTTCACTGAGGACACTGAAATTTCAAAGGCAAGAAGAGTTCTTATGTTAATAAAAGATTTCTTTTCAGCTTTTGCACTTAACAGTTGCATGGAGCTAATTCTAGATAAGGGACAGGGACAATTAGCAAGAGGGAGTCTGACTAATTTGTTTTGATTGTCCACAGCAAAAAGATGATGCAAATGAATGCCTCAGCTCTTACAAAGCTAACTTGGTTTCCCAGTAAGCTGTTAGTGATATATGTAAATATACTTCAGTATTCGTATTTCAGGCATATAATATTCAACATAATTCAGTGTAGCATGATACTGCTCACACAAGTAAATGTAAGTAAGCCAGTATATGAACAACTAAAGGAAAACGAGAGAACACTTTAACGTAGAAGAGTACCTGATGAAATAATTTAAGGATATATTGAAACAGAATAATGAGGACAGCTCTTGTTTTTTTTTCAAAAAGTTCAATGTGTCCTTCTAGAGTCTAATCACAGCCATCTTGGAGCTGTGTGGTTTGAAGGAAAAACCACAGCCTGGAAGCAGAGTCAGACTTAAAGACGAACACTGCTGGCTAGTGGTCATCTTTACTAGGCAAGAGACCACAAGCCTTTTAGGTAGCAGCATAAAATGTCCATCACGCTCATGCAAACAGCCAGGTGGGCATGTGATGGGAGAGGATTTGCATTTGACAGAAGGCTCCACAGATCTAATGCTTGTCCACAACCACTAGCAGGCAACTCCAGCGGTCTCCTCTTGAGATTTAGGAGAAGGTTGTCTCCTGTGAAGGAACATTATTTTCCAAGTGTGGTTTGACCTTGTGTCTGAGAGATCCTCTTTAAAACTAGAGGAAAATTTACACTTGGTGTTTGCCCTCGCTATCAAAAATGATGCTGCTCAGGGGAAACTGCACAGTAGAAACTAAATGGCTGCTATCCTATGCATTTGTTCCAATAGTCTTCATCACAGAGAAATTGATATATCGACAATAAGCAAGATCCATACCAGGAACCTAGTACTGAACATCCCAGATGATATCAATTCTGTGGGTCATTTGATCCTTATGTATGGGCCCCCTGAGGTTACCAGCAGGAGCCATTCAACACTCCACAGTTGCCACCTATCGCATCTATTCCATTTCTCTATGTGTTTTCATAGGATGGGAGTGCCACCAGGTCTCAGATCTGCTTTGTTTCATCTTTCATTTAAAACAAGTAAAAAATCCTCTTGATTAGCATTTCCTATGTAGGATTCTTATTCTTCTGAGAGTCTCCCCTTACAATCACAGGCAAGGGCAAAGGCCATTCTCTGTTGCTGGCAACCGCTGTACGGCCACAGTCTCCAACAGCAAAAACTGTGGGTCTATTCCTGCCTGCAGCTCTTGTCCGCTACACAGTGAAGCTCATATTGCATTGCTTTTCAAGATACTGTTTGAAAGAGGATAGGGAACCTGAAAGCAAATAGGTGCTGAAAGCTGCCTGCTTTCCAAAGCAGCTGGGTCTGCTCAAGAAAACAAAAGGCAAGACAGTGGCACGTGTTTTGCATAGTCAACAACAGCCTCATGTGCAATGTATTCCCATTGCGGTTTAAGAACATTTCATCCCTTTGTAAAGATTGCCTACTGCAACCGCAGTACTGCAAAGGTCGGGAAGAACTGGCTTATCTACCGTGTACAGGTTAGTCACACAAACTAAAGGCTATGAATTGTGCAACAAGCCAGTGTTTTGCACTTTCGGGTTCGCCAGTCTGACCTCTGTTAAGTGTCTCCCATCCCACCTGTATCTTACAAGTACTGTTCCTCAGTGCTTCATCATAAATCCATTTCCTCTAGACAATGATACAAGGCTATATTTTTCTTTTCTCTAAGCTATACAGGCACACTCTGTATAACAGTTTTAATCAAAACTCAGTTTAAAGATGCAAAATACATAGGCTGGATTACACTGGTATAACTTATTGTGCCAATTTCACTTCATAGTACTAAGGAATGGAGCAAATCTACATGTTATTGGACGAAGGATATTCGGCTGAAAGAGAACTAGAGCAGAACTCATCCTGCTCCTATGAGGCTGAACTCTTTGGAGAGTATTCACAGTACCTACTTCAAGTACCCAAAACAAGTACTCAGTGTAGCCAACATAAAGGACAGGACTCATGCAGAAGACAGTTCAGAGCACTGACACTGAATGGACCCTCTGCAAGAGTTTCTCTCTCTCTCCCTGTTGACCATGTACAGAACCTGAAAAGACTGGACTCTGGATTTAGTCATCTCAGGTTAGATTCCTGTAGTAGACGATTTTGAATAGCTGCTCATGTACAAGTTTGGGCTATGATTTGCAGTAATCCCATATCAGTCCAAAGCACTTGTCAGCATTTTCACATTCAATAAACTGTTGGCATTTTTACAGAACTTTGTTTTTGGCAGTTGAGTATTAACTGAGCTCCGCAACACATTTGTTATGCAGCTAAGTATATGATGTGGCTCAGGGGCTTGGCCATGGTTCCAGGACTTCTTTAAGATCACAGAATTCAGTAGAGACACTGCAAATAGTTATCTAGGGGTCTCCTTTGTAAAATAGCTGAGCAACATCCATCTCTCTTACGTCCTCTATTTTTGGCATTTTTCCTAACGTCTTACAAAATTGCCTAAAACAGGATTTCTAAGACAAAAAGAGAGTCTTGAATTTGTAGAGCAGGAACTCAATCTTTCCTTTATGCTTAGACTTTTTTACTATAGTTTTGGAGTTTGGACCTGTCTAAACCTTAGACAATTCTGTTGAAAGCATGTAAAAGGAACTTCAAGTCTTGAGAGCCACAGTTTCTGAGTACGTAATGTGGGCACCTTAGGAGTCCAAATTTTTGTTAAGTGCAGAACAATTTCCCAGTAGGGATCAGGACTCTTTAACAAGCACCTGAAAAGGGAGGTATCCAAGGGTCACAGCCACTCTTGGAAACTCTGTGCCTTGCTCTCCTGGTGAGGCATGCTTTCGACCCCAAAAGAGAGCTCAGCTCTCTCTACCCTTCTGTGAGGCATTCCAGCAGGACAACAACAAAGCTGCCAGCTTCGCAGGGACATGCTAAAGCTATTTTTAAAATCCTCTGCTCTCTGTCAGTTATAACACCCTTTCTGAAGGTTAAAATAGAAACCAGTTTCCAGCATCTACAAACCAAAACCCAATAGTTACTTTTGGCACTGTCTGACATGTGCTTGGCAGTCTCAACAGGGAGGCCACAAACAGGCTGGACATAAAGCCACTGACGTCCTATCTGAAAACAACTCAGCCATACTGGAGAAAATGCTTGAAGACTCTACAGGAAAGGAAAACCTCTTCAAACAAGATTATTGTCATAAAGGGACAAAGTATAACTTTTAAATCCATTTCTGCAGAGCACAGGATGCTGTCCCCTCTCACCAAGGCACAAGCGCTGAGATCTGTACTCAAGGTAGGAGCACTGCTAAAACCAGCAAGACAGAATGCAAATGTGCTACCAAGTCAAACAGCAGACACATTAACAGAAGAAGGAAATTGTGTTCTCAGAATTCCAGCCCATAATAGACGTCAAAAATACAGATTTATTCAAACAGATGCTCAGTAAATTCTAATCAGAGTTAAATTTGGAGCTTTTCCCTTTTTATCATGCCTTTGCATTAACTGTTGCTGGTATGCATGTGAAGTACCAGCAGTCCGTTATAACGAGCAAATATGCACACTCTTCTAAAAACGCCAGTGATTCAGCAACTGCATTCATTAACCAGGCCCAGTCCCACAGAAGGGCCTTGTTATCAAGAAACTCTGAACCCCGTTATTCAATTATTGCTAGCTGTAAAGCAGCCACCACCACAGACGGTTATGATATTTTACAAAGGGAAATCAACTGAAGCACTGTATCTCGAGGAAAAACTAAATGTCTTGTCCATGCAGGGGAACATTTCTTTGGTTTCTCAAAGAGATGACCAAGGAAATTGGCTAGCAAGAACAACATTAATTCTGTTTCTTATGTAGATAGAAAACATACACATTGCATCTTAGCAGTGATAACAGGAGAGCAGATGATGGGAAAGAAGGATCCAATGATGTTTTTCCCTTTTCAGCATCTTTCTAGGCTTTGAGCTCAGCCCCTGTGGGACAGAAAGGTGGTGAACCACTGGTATAGAAGGAAACGGAAAATCAAAGAGGTACTTGCAGGGACCTTGACCAATAGTTTGCTAGCTTATGCCAGCTCTCCTCAAAAAGATTCACTGATCTTTTTTTCACATCTAGTTAGAATCTCAAATTTGAGCAACACTTGCAGAAAATTACTAGAATCTAAGTCTCAAATTCTTCTCAAATTTAAAATGCTAAAACAGAAGCAGTGACCACGTAGAACAACTGAAAAACTACTGAGGATACCTCACTGTACCTCAGCCTACTCTGTGCTCTCAATATGGTTGAAAATGTAACAAATTAATGTTGAGAGAGGTCTTAACATCTTTAAATGGAAGATAGAGGAGCACTCAAGAAAAGCACCATTAGTGCACCTGAAACCAAAAACTAGCATAAAGAAACTATTCCATCCCAATGAGCTGAACACCAGCAGGACGGTTAACGGTAAGAAAGAAAGAAGAGGTGAAAGGAGACTAACTGAAGTTACTTTTGCAGAAGAGACATTTTAAGCTCAGGATCCCAAGCTCTGGTGCAAAACTGGTGAGTCACATAGTCTCTCGTTTAAAAGTAACAGAACTAATTTCTAATCCTTATGGCTACACCTAAAAGCCATCAGAGATATCATCTAGGTTCAGTATAAGGGTTAAATAATCAGGAGACAAAAAACCAAAGGCATATATAAACACTAGCCGATGAACGCAGAAATACCACTGGTGACTTTCAAACTTACCTCAGCATTTTGAGAGGGGCTCAGTTTGTAATCTGAGTCTTGTTAGCAGGTGAGATTGGACCATAAATCTGAGATACAGGACTAAGCATCTCCTAAAACATAAGAATACTCCAGCTACCTTTTTGGTACAAAGACTTCTAAATTCAGAAACTTAGTTATTGGCACTCTGTTACTTCAGGCTTACCCACGAGTGTGTTTGCTTCTGTGTTACAGGGGGAGAAACAGGCAGGTTCAGAGTTGCAGAAGGGAAGAAGGAGGCAAAGGATTCCCTATCTGTAACTAGCCATGTTCAGGGAGCATGCAAATATTCAAGACGGCTCTTCTAAAACCCCTTAAATTGGCTGGCTGAGTTGGACTGCTTGAGGGCTTTTCAAGATCCTCTTGAATATTTTATTTTCACTTGTAGACAACCCTCATGAAAGCATGTATTTAAGATAACTGTGCATAGTTCTGTAGAACTTCACAGGCTTTCTCAGTGCAACAAATAAGCCTTCATATTGCCAAGTCACATTTTTTCCCTAGAACATCATACTGAAGTTTCTCTTCCTATTCAGTCAGGCTGCTTAAATAAATAAATCTCAGTCCTTCTAGCGCTTTATCGTTCATATTTAGATTGTTAGTCTACGCATAACTGTTTTTGCCTTCTGCACTTGATTCTTCAGCCTCTCTTGCTTACATGTTCACTTCTCTTCAGGATTATTAAGTACTGGATGGAATTTATAGCCAGAGCAAAGCCGTGTTTGTCATCCAAGTTTTGCTATGCTGGAATTAACTCGGTAGCACCTCCACACTGACTTATGAAGAAAAGCTAATCTCAATTTATGGCATACTAGAGTGCTTTCCGCCGTGTAACAGTGGACCACATCTCTTCCACTGGAATGCAAAACATTTCTAATGCCTTCCACATTTTCACATTTATTGAGTTTTTCTCTTGACTAAGTCTGACCCTTGGGTTTGCCTGCATTAGGTGTTGCACTGTTCAGCTAGCTTGGCAGAACAGACTAACAAGCTTCAGCCCACCTTCAGACTGGGAGCCCTGCCTCCTGAGCTCTGGCAGATAAAGCTTTGGCAATTTAGAATGTTGCTGCCCCAACGCTACCGATCTGCTGGATGTTCCTGCCCTGGTGCGGAACCAGCAGGCGTGGATGGGCGCGATGCCTTGGCTGCCCTTGGCGTGGTACCGGGCATCAGCCAGGCGCGGGATCAGCTCTCAGGCGGGCGCTGGCACAAGCTGTGCCTGCTGGGGAGGCAGCCTCCTGCTACGAGGAGGGACAGGCAGCTGGGTGGTTAGTTTTAGACTACCATGGCTGAAACTCCCCCAGGCCCAGGAGTCGGAGCTGTCTGATCACTCCTGTTCATTAAACCTCACAGGGCTTTTAACCATGAGGGTACAGGGGCACCACAGAGCACCAGGGAGGCTTCTGAAGCCAGAGCACAGTGCAGTTACCAAATTTGAGCTGTATGTTCCCTACAACAGGCAAAATCTTGGCTAGAGCCTCATAGCACTCACACATGCTACTCGAGCAGTCTGATCAGAGCATCTCAGTGTTCTGGTTAACACAGGCAGCTCTTGATTGTCAACTCCATCACAGCTCACAGACCCACCTGAAAGCAGTGCTGTTTGTCTGTCAGCACTTGGAGAAACGTGGATGCCTGCTTTGGGACACGTTGTTGTGCTTCTGTGGCATATCTGAGTTTCAAAAGCACTTGCTAAGTGAAGGAAAAGACTCCAACACACTGATGCAAAAACCTCAGCATCTTTTACACCTTGTTTTTGTTACAGAGCTTTTTACAACCAACCCAAACCATAGCAGATCACAGATAATGTCATTCAAACTTTCATACATGCTACAGTAATTTAAACCTTCTGCTTTAGAGCAGGGAAGAACAGAGGAGAATTCACAAAGCTGAAGGAGAATTCACCATTCAAAGAGGTGTTTAGCATTTCTCTCGAAGAAAATACGAAGTTACAGATCCACTAGATGGCAACTGGATGTACATACACAGCCACACCGGACACGTTAACATGATGGTGTTATCCTGTCTTTGTGATGTGTCAGGCCTAGACCCATTCAGCAGCAACTTGTCCCTCTCTGCTCAAGCACTCCGCACTTTGTATCTCTTTTTTTTTTTCTTGCTGCAGTTACTGGACAGCTTTGGAAGTGTGATTTTAGCATGCAGCATTCAGCTGTGTAAAGGCAGCTGGTCAGGGATTCTCTAGTTTTTAAACTCAGTCACCTATAAAATATTGATGTTTATTTGTCTGTTGTTTTTTTTTTTTTTTTAATGCTGTAAGAGGCAGGGTGGTCCTGGGATCAACTCACGTGCTTGTGCTCCTAAAATGTGGAACCAGGTATCATTTGTACCATAGCCTTCCTCATGAAATTGTGTTCAAAACGTAGCATGCATTCTTTGCATCTTGGATTTTTGCAGCTGCTGTAATTATTTCTACCTCATTTTATGTTGTCTGGGAAATTCAGATTTCAAGTTCTTCAGAGCAGGCCTGGGTTTTTTTAAGCTGCTTATATTTTGCTTAGAACAGGGACCCTTGCATATCTGTACAGACCTGTATGACCTGAATTAAGAGTAACTACCAAATAAGAACAATTTGAGGAAATGTGCTTTTTCTAACTTTTCAGGCCTTTTCTCTAACACTGATAAAGACATTTTTCTGAGCAACATGAGCACGAACGAAACAGAACAGCCTAAGGAAAAGGCCTTATATTAGAGCCCATTCATCACTCTCCCCCTGCTTCCCAACCCAGCCTCCAAAAAAATGCAGGAATTTGGGATGAAAAAGTGCAAGGAACAGGGTAAGCAGTGAAAACTCCTGAAAGCATAAAATGAATTGGCAGGCAAACCAGTCAGATTTTAGGATGGACATCTCACATATGCTAGATAGTCTACGAATGAAGCACCCCCTCACTTGGTCAGGAGGCAGAGCCCTCAGACATTTGCTCAGTCATCAGCTGACTCATGTCTCCCCTGCAGTAGCATCGTGTGTTCAGTCTTCTGGGACAAACCAAACTATTTGTCCTTTCCCAAAAAGCAACCAACAGCTTATTTCAAGCTCTCTTCATATGCTGTAATTCTGTCTTTCACAGGAGCTCCCTCATTCCTACTGAAACTAATACTCTACAGAATCCTCTAATTTTGGACACCCTGTACCCTTCTGCACAGGGAAAATAATTCCCTGACTAAAACACCTTGAGGCGATGAGACAAGTTTTTTAATGTCTTCAGGTGGAATGGGACAATGTGAAGGACATGCTGTTTCTTTGCTGCTTTTATGCTAACTTCTTCTGAGTCAGGCTCTATATGATTAGGTCTGCGAAGCTGGGATCACTTCAGTATAGAGACAACGGATGCCTCAGAATTCAGTTACACAGCTGCAAGCCTGGGACTTTGGAAGAGGCTATGAGTGTGGCAGTGAAACTGGACTAGATAAGCTATGCAACTCCAAGCTTGTGCTTTAAAGTTCAGGGACTTACATGACTCCTATGACTGTAGTCTTTGCACATCCTAGCAGGTAGCAACAGAATAAAAATTTCTTTTGGTCCTTAGGTTGCAGTTTCAGTAGGGTCCTCCGAGTACTGCATTCTCTACACACATTGCTCTATCAGTTCATTAATTATGTGCACGCTAGAAAAACTTCCAAGGGAGAGGAGAAGAGAAGGAATAAATTCCACATTTGGGTCTTTCAATGCAAGACTGAGTGCAGGTGCCATGCAGACATATTCGACATCCCGTTCTCTCTGCCTCCAGAAAATGTAACGCATTACATTACCAGTTGGCACATGCTCACTAAAGCCTGGGTTTGTGCTCACTCTTAGCTCTCACACGTTAGAGCTGTAACTGATCACCAGGTTTGCCAGGAATCCTGCTTCTTTGGCTCACCCTCTTATCAGGCATTCATATTTCTCTCTCGCAGCTGCCGTAGGAGGTTATGGTTACGAAAAGAAGCCACTTCTTTCTGGAAGCTGGGCTGCTGGTGTCTGTCTGGAGCCGTGATGTTGTACTTTGTGTGCAGTGAGAGGTGCTACAGAGAGCAGAGCCCTGGTGTGGCAGGCTCCATCTTCTCACAGAAGATCACAGATCTTGCTGCTGGACAGAAACCAGCAGACCCACAGGGGTGTGTGGAAGAATTGGTCCACTTCCTGAACAGTTTTGGGAAGCCCCACACTGACCACAACTCCAAAGACACTCTCTGGGATCTCCAGACACCCTCCTGCCTCTTGCAGGCTTTGTTCCTGTGCTACCTGTTAATTCTGTGCTGTTTCTTTGCACTTCTAGTTATTCTTCTGTTCCTTCATCTTCTCAAATACTTGGCTCACCAGACTGAACTATGGCATGGTGTCAGTTCTGTGGCACACATTGTCCTCCACTCACACTTCCCCAGCCTGTCACCCCACTTCTACTCAAAAGAGCTTAAGCGAGACACAGCTTTGTAAGCAAAGCCCTGGGCTCACCTGCCCTGATGCTCACGAGGAGCAGCTGTGTCCAAGCCATTCCGGTGCAGGCTTGTGTCCTCTCTCGAAGTTCAGAGCTTTTGCTCGCGAACCCCTCAAATCAAAGATCTTGTCTTTGCTGCACAATTACATTCACGGTGCCACCTGGGGGAGCTTGTGCTGTGTGACTAAAGCTCAAGATCCAGCGAAAAGGACAGCTCCGCAGCACTAATGACTTCAGCCGCTGGAAACTCTGTTCTGGAAAGGCTGGTTGAAAATCATGACATATGCATACATAGTGCGGACACACTTCAATAAAGATGTTCCGTTTCAAAATGATCTTAGGTGACAGTCATTGATTTTACCTTGAAAAAGCAGTCAGACCCAGAACTCATAAACCGTAACTCATAAACCCTAGCAACATCCAGATGTCCTTAGCCTGGTAGATCGAATAAAATGAAAACAACTATATTTTACAGGGTTGCGCAAAGAAAATCAGTAATAGGGATCAGTTCCAGCCATACACTCAGACAAGTTACATACACAACAACCAGCCTGGAGTTAACTTCACTCGTTGCTGAGCCATGTCTGGCCACAAAGCCAACTTGACAGCTGAAGTACAAGCAGGTGAACAAGCAATCCAGAAGTCAGGGAACCATATCTGGCCAATACATGGACCCGAAGTCTGTTTGGAAACACTGAACATCACGACCATGCCTTAGAGACAAAACCAGAGTTAAAACTCACCTCCTAAGTCATTCAGAAAATAAGCGATATGGTAGCCTGAGGATATGAAAAATGTAAGTTTTGGGGTGTGGTTTTTTTCCCTAAGACCAAAGAAATAGCCCGAAAGCAGTTGGTAAGTATGAAGAAGGTAACTGACGTTCTGGACTGGCCCTCTGGACAGGGAAGGCAGGTGGAGACCACCCAGCCATGAGCTGCAAACTCCAACCACCCCGCACGGCAGCCGAAGACCTCTCACGCAGCGTTCTGTCGTCCCGTGTGCCCGGGCCCTTCCCCCCAAGGCAAGCACCGAGTGGGAGAGCTGCGCCCAGGGCAGCCGGTCCGGGCGGCCCCGCCGGCAGCGACCCGGGGGGCCGGGGCCTGCGCCGGGGGCGGGGCCCGCGCCGGGGAGGGGCGGGGCCTGAGCCGGGGGCGGGGCCCGCGCCGGGCCCCGTAAGAGGGGCTGGCGGCGGCGGCGGGAACGGCAGCGGCACGGCGGCGGCGGAGGAAGAGGAGGGGTGGGAGGGAGGGAGGGAGGGAGGGAGGATGCAGGCGATGCCCGGCGCGCCGGCGGCCAGGCCGTTCAAGCTGAGGAAGAGTTTCGGTAGGGGCGGCGGGGGGCTGCGCGGCGGCGGGGGGCTGCGCGCGCGCGTGTAACGCTTCTCGTCTCTCCCGCGCAGCCACCCGGCTGGAGGAAGTGGCGGGGATCCGCGCGAAGTTCCCGACGAAAATCCCGGTAAAGCCCTGCTTTGGTGTCGGGTGTTGCTGCCGCCGTTTAAATCGCGAAGTTGGGAGCGCCTCTCCGAGGCGTGGGAGGGGAGCTGGGTGCCTGAGGCTGTGCTGAGCGTGGCTCTGATTACAACAGGTCATTGTTGAGAGGTACCACAAGGAGAAGTACCTTCCTCTCTTGGACAAAACCAAGTTTCTTGTTCCCGAGGAGCTGACCATGACGCAGTTCATCACCATCATCAGGTGGGTGGTGAGCACCCGCGGGCCTGCGCTGCAGCTGGGGCTTCATGCCGCTGTCTGCTGCGCTGGAGCGCATTGCTGGCTTTGGTGGGGATGGGGGAAAGGTCTTGGGCATGGCCTCCCTCTTTTGCACACCTTTAAAGAAAGCCAACAGGTGTCTTCTCAGGTGCATTTGGGGGGGTAAAAAAAACGTGGTCTATGCTTTTTTGGATTCATGAAGTCTTCTCTCTTCCTTCTATCTGTAGCGAGTAAAGGTTGTATCATGCTCCTGGTCTGCTTTCTTCTTGCTTGATGAAGGTGGCACCAGAGCTCGGTGGTTCTGTTCTGCTTGCAGCTGTTACTCCCTTACTGCACCTAGCTGAATTTGCTGGAGTTCAAAGTGACTCTTAGGTGTGAGTGGCTTAAAATCTGCCTTTAAATTGCTCCTTGTAAAACACTATGGGGGAGAAGTCTTACAAAGTTCTTAAAGTATGGAAAAGATCTTTCTAGATGTTCCCTTCTGTAAAAGAGGCTTCTGGCTCTTGCACAACTTAAGTCTTGATCCTCCTATGTATTTTGTCTGAGAAAGAGTCTTCTTTTGAAGGTAGACTTTTGAAATAAGCGTAGCAGACCATGCTGGAATCTCTTACTACAGCTGTACTGCAAAAGCTTTTGGTTTCTTCTCGGCATTTCGCTCTGGTAACTGGGAACTTGAAGCCCAGGCTCGGCAGCACTCATGGTCTGACAATGTAAGCTGTTCCTCTGAGCACAAGGCTTGCAGCTGCCAAATGTACAGTTAACTTCCTGCTGATGAAGACATAAAACCACATAATGACTTCACACAGCGTTTCTTGTGCATAGGTCATGCAGCAGCTCTGCTTAATGTATTTCTTAGACTAAATTTGAAACCTGCTCAAATTTGCTAATGCTCTGTTTCTTCTCTCTTCTCCAACTAGAAGCAGGATGGCTCTAACTGCTACGCAAGCTTTCTACCTGCTGGTGAACAACAAAAGCCTAGCCAGTATGTCCTTGACAATGGCAGAAGTGTACAGGGACTACAAAGATGAAGATGGCTTTGTGTATATGACATACGCTTCCCAGGAGATGTTTGGATGCTTTTTACCCACCGCTCAAGGGAAAGCTATGGAATGCCTTCAAAAAACTTAAAGTTGGGTCCGTGTGCTGCAGTGAAGCAGTTTGCTGTGAATTGTGCTTGTGAAGTGAACGTCGGAGATGCTCCTTCCAACATGAGCTCTTGAGCTCTGTAGTGGGGAGTTATGACCCAAAAGCTGGCAGGACCAGCTTAAGGCAGAAATGGTGATACACTTTTCCTAGATAATAATATTGGATATATATTTTTATATTTGAAGACACTGTGGTTTTTTGGAACTGCACCTCCACTTTTTTGCAGTATCAATCTTTGCCATGTAACTAATTTTTAAGGTGTCCTTAAAGCCTAAGTCTAAGAGTAAAATAAACAAGCTTGTAAGTATTGAGTTGAATGTTAGTTTTAATCTGGGGAAAGACTATAAAAAAAAAAAATCTATCTAGAAGAAGGTCCTAGAATAATTCTGGGAATTTGAGTTCAGTGCCTCTTAAATGAAGCACTGCTTGCATAGCTGCTCTGAATTTTTGAATGGAATAAATAACAAAGATGAAGTCAGATCATACAGGAGCAAAACCATACTTGTAATTAGTTCATTAAGCTAGATATGAGCCGCAAGATTAAGCGCACTGTACTAGTGCTAGAGTAGGGTTCAAATGCAGTGTTAAGTTTAACACCTGGATAAACTACAGTCAGTTGTTACAGAAAACACTGAGTATAAGTGATATAGGTAATTACCTGTTTAAATAGGAAAACCTGATTGCTAGTCAACATAACCTAAATGCAGATAGCATGACTTGAACTGCAGTTTAATCAAGTGTTCAAGAGTCTGTTGTCAATAATGGATTCTGCTAGCCTGCACTCTGTAGGCAGGCAGTTGTATCCATCCCTGCAGGCACCTGCTTGCCAGTTCCCCAGAAGGGCTTCTGTGAGCCTGCTTTTAAGGATGGATGGAGCTATGTGATATACCTTGCGATTAGGAGGTATACCATTGTCTCTAGAAAATGTCAAAACTGTCGTGTAGTGACATGCTGATCCATGTAACACAGTCTTTGTTCCTAAACCTGTATTAAAGGAATACTTGACAGAAGGCCTAGTCTGAAGTATAGCTCAAGCTGGCTTTTCTGGTCCTCTCATAAGTGAGGAATGTATTGGAAAGTTGTAAATATTCTGATTGTGCATAATCAACACAAAACACCAGGTCATTTAAAAATCTGTCACAGTGTGCACTTAATCAACCTCTGGCAGCCTCAGCTTAGGATGGTCAAATTGTTACAATATGATGCAATTGTTCTGTTCAGTACTAGACTGATTTGCAGAATGATTAATGTAGGAATTGCTAGACTGCAAAGAAAGAAGTGTTGGCAGTATTTAAATTATGCATAAGGAAGGAATGTGTGTGTAACCCTTTTGCAGTGGTTTTCTTGCACTAATAATGTCACGAATTTAAAGCTCTGAGCAGGCCTGAGTTCAAGCCTTTAAACCAGGGGGTTTAGAGAGGTACCTGCCTTGCTGAAGGTGGTGTTTGCCAACTGCTGTTTCATGAGCTGAGGAACAAAGAAATCATTGGCCTGACCGACTCAGTGGAAAGGCTAAGGCTATGTCAGTATAGGTTATGAAAACATGTGGGCTTTGGGATCCCAGAATGCTTGGATAGATTTCATTTATGCTTGTAATGGAAACAGTTTGCATTGCACAAATTGAACTCAAGCAGTCATTTGTTCCCAGCCCTCGGGGAGGCAGAGGCACCTGCTTGGCAGGAGCACCACACAGGGATGCTGAACAGCTGTGAGAACTGTGGGCTGGGGCAACTGAGGGGAAGTCTTGCTGTGTTCAAGCTCTCTTGCCAGTCTTCAGAGCTGGGCTAATATTTTGCTTTGTTGGCTCCTTTGTCTTCCTGTCTTGTGTGATACTCTTTACATGAAGAGAAAAGCACTACAGAATCCTGGCTGGAGCAATTTTATGTCTGACAGCCAACTTTGATTTGTGATGTAGTGGCTGAGGTGTAAGTGTTTATCCCTCCAGCACTCACTGACGTTAGGCTATGGTGTCTAACAGGCTAAGTCACAGATCTAGCCAAAAAAGCTACACAAAGAGAAGGTCAGTTGCAGGTAAAGGGCATTATTATAAACCTGTTTAAACTGGGCTGCTGAAGTCCTGTGAGCTGGGAAAGCTTTGTCAACGGTAATAATACCACCTTCTACCACGTGTTAAAGCAGGTAGGATTAAGCATCAAAGATAGTTTTCAAAAAGTGTTAAAATAATAAACTAGGAGTTAGATGCCCAGATAAATCAGTTATCCTGCTGGTGGAGTTGCTTTGCTGTGACTAGAAGCTTTGGATTCAACCTATTGTCTGTCAAAGTGTAAGGAACAAGAATTAGAAAAGAAAAAAACACAAAAACTTTGCTCTGACATAAGCAACTGAGATAACTGCAGCTGCTTCCAATGTAGCTGCTGTTTGAAGAGCTAATATTTGCTTGAGCAAATACCTATTGATCACACAGGTACATAATTTTTTTTTTTAGTGAAGGACACCATGCTTTGGTAAGTAAATTTTCTAGTTCTTTCCAACATACCCCCAACGTAAAAAGGGAAGGCAGAGATGCCACTTTCTTGTAAAAGTATCTTCATTTCTGAATTATGATATGGACTTGGATTATCCACCAGAGAAAAGAAAACGTTCTGAGGATACTTCTGTTTCTGCCATAGATTACCAACTAAATCCTGGAAGGTGCTCCATGCTCTGGCTTCAAACCACTTACATACGTACATGCTCTGCTGAAGGAACTTGTTAGATTGGGTCCACAGCACTTGGCCATTTGTAAGATCAAGCGCCGTGTCCTATCTTCAAATACAGAAACAATCAAACTGAAAGGACACTGAACGCAAGCGTGGGCTGAGGGCTGAAATTGCCTTTGCTGTTGAGGTTTTGTTGTTGTTGTTGTTGTTGTTTTTGAGTACTGTGTAAAACAGAGTACCAAGGGAGCTGTGACTTTAATGTAGCCAAGTAGAATCATACAGGAAAAACACCCAAAATGTTAAGGTCTGTTTTTTGTAACTTCACCAGGATACTAAAAAAGCTCTAATGTTAATGATCTCAGATACTGCTGGAGTTATTAAAAGAGAAATACAAAAGCAGCTAAAATCTGAGCCTGCAAACTTGCTGCACAAAAATTATATTTTAGTGAAACATGCCATTCATGGCTGTAATGCGTGACTGCTCTGGGAACAGGATAGTTTTCTTTTGAAAAGACCTGAGCAAACTTTATTCCCAAGGCACATGCTGTGGGCTGTGTGGACTATGAGTGCTCATAAGGGCAACTGAAGAAGAGCACAGGAGCAATTCAGAAAAACCACCCATAAGCTCTTGGGTTTGGTAAAAAAAAAAACAGTCTTACGAATGCATATGAATTTCAAGTGGGTAGAAATAAATTTTTTTGTCTGTGCCTGCTAACACCAGAGATTCATCTGTCTGTACTCTTCTTGCCACAGCTGATGTTCTACAGCCATCTATGCACAGCTACAAATTGTGTACAATGCTTTATGGAGTGCAAATTGCCATTTGTTGCTACAAGGTGAACATGATAACCTCAGCTTGGGCTTTAGCACATAAGCAACAGCAGAAGCTTTCCAAACTGTTTGGATTTAGAAATTACTTAACATTGTGTGTGTGTAGAATAAATAAATGAATGAATAGGGATGCTAATCTTCTCACTCAAGTACTGCAGGCAACAAGTCTTGTGAACTTAGATGGACTTTTTATTGTTTTCCTGTGCTAATGACTTCCAGATGGTGGTAGCTTCAGGGTAAAAATATTAAAGATACACTGTTAAGCACAGTAAGTGACAGACAATCTTCCTCTTCAGATGAGGTTTTGTGTTTTGTTTATGTAAGATACTATAAATTAAAAAGGTCAAATGAATTAATAGGACAGAATATAACCTTCAGCATCAAATTGCACTGCTGTATTCACCTTTCAAGAAAGCTCCTATAGAAACTATGGGGAAAAAACCAAAAGACCTAACCAGGAGAGAAACTATTTTTAGAACACTGGTTTTTAACTTATGGGCTATGAAGTGGAGGGGGAGAGAGAGAGGGAGGGTTTCTGTGGAAAACTTCCAAGGGATCCCTGAAATGTAATTGAGAAATGCAATTTCATATATGTTACAGTAACAACCTGCGTACAAAACATCTAATGGCACGCACACACTTCCCTTAAGGATCAATGTTCCAGAAATTTTTCTAGACAGCTCTCCTGAGTTTTAAAATATCCTGTTCTTTTCATACAGTTTTGAATTGCCCTGTCAAATTTTAGAGGAAAAAAAAAAAAAGGACTTCTGCCTATGGCTATGTGTTTAGTTTCTCCAGCTTTCCCAGGATGCTTTGTAATGGCACCTGTACCCACTTTCTTTCCTGACATTTTTAGGTTGCTACTTAAGTGTGCAAATTTCTTGGGTATCTGCTGACTGTTCCTATACAGTTTGCAACATGTAAAGGCAGTTAGGTCCTATAAGAAAAAAAGTCTGACCCTAGTTTAGAGGAACATGAATATAATTTTAATGCAGGTCGTTGATGCCTTTAGGGCTCCCTCCAGAAAGTCATAATCATATCACTCCCTGCCTCTTGGTTTCCACCTGATGTCTCTCTTGTGACTGTAGTGTTCTATGGCACACAACTGTGGCAGTGTATTCCAGGTGGGTTTTGAGGAATATACAGCAAGTATTGATACCAGAGTTTGAAAAGCAGCACTGTCCTTTCCCCTGCAGCAACAGATCCTCGGGAGGGAGGGGTGTGCCTCACTGGGTGCATGTGGAGTTTCCAGAGCAGGCAAGGACTGAGGAGGGGCTGCTTGGGCCACTCAACACTTACATCATGTCCAGCAGGGACTGTAAAGGGCCTTTATTGGGCTGCTTATGGTTTGTTGCAGGGTGGGCTTGGCTGGTGGTGTTCATTTTTTTGCAAATACTCCCCAAGACACTTTCTGTCTGTGTGCAGCAGCATGGTCTGTATCCTAATCATACCTTCAGCCCAAGCCTGTTACGTGTCCAAAAGGCGAGAAGGCTATTGATTGGAAGGTCCTTGAGATGGTTCAAAAAGAACTAGGTTCATCTGCCACTGATCAGTAGATCACTGGCAGACCCAAAGCTTATTTCCTATTCTCAAGAACAGAGCCAAGACTTTACAGCCTGCCAGATAGATTTGCAGGGAAATCTTTATGTCAGCCAACTGGTAGGTGAGGAGAGGGGATGGAGCGGGTTGGGGGGTTAAGTGTGTGTATCAGTGCTTCCACACAAAGCAGCTGCAGCCACGTATTCCTCAAAAGCCTGCTGGTGACCGACTGGAAAGGCTGAGCCTCAGTATGACCTCACTAAGGCAGCTACTACACCCATTACCTCACAAAGAGAAGTTATGAGAAAGAAAACATGCACACATATGCTCACAGATGCAGGGTGGATATATCCATTTCCTGCATAAAAAGTGAACTCTGTCAATGGAAAAAACCACACATGAGGGTGCTGAAAGGAAGACATGGCAAGTAAAGAAATTCTGTTCTTGGCACTGGCACTACTTCACAAGGTGACTTGGCCCTTACTCTGAGTACTTCAAAACTTAATGTCAAGTGATAGATATGAGTATGGTCTCTGTCTGACCTTCATCCTCTAAAATGCTGCATATGTGGTCAAAAATTGAAAATCAGGTACTGATATGAGCTGCATATTTGAATGCTGACTGTCTGAGGAAGAGCAACGCATGTTCCAGCAGCTTGATTCATTAGTCATCAACAAAATAAAAGAGTCGTCAATGGGAAAAACAGCTGCTGTGCTACAGGTGAGGGCAGGATCACCAGCTTAGCGCAAACGCATCTGTGCTGTCTAGACTGTCAGGGTAACCCAAGCATTGTAGGGGTTATGAAGATGATTTTGCTATTTAAGACTATATTGGCTCTGTTATAAACCTGTCAAAACTGTCAAGAGAGGCCGCAGGAGAAATACTGCATTTTCCTAGGAGGCAGCTGGATTTGGTTTAACCCTCAGCTCTTCCCAGCCATCCTCATTCTCACTGACTTTTGGTCCAATTCTTTCTTGGAAAGGGACCAGGCCTTCTGTGTTAGCAGAACCTGGGTACAAATTCTAAGATTGCTGAAAGCTATAAATAATATGCCCTTTGTTGCCATGTAACAAACTTGTATGAGAATTCACAGCTGTTCTGTTATTGTAATTCAGCCTACGTTGGAGCCATGAAATTTGGCTATGCCTTAGTCTCTCTCAGGCTTCTGAGCCCCTGTCAGGTCTGGAGCGGCAGCTTAAATGGGATGGCTGAGGCTGTTACTGCTATTTAGCTAGCTCTCCCCTTACAGTGAGTTTGGTTGAGACAGAAAAGGTGTCACATCGCTTCTTAAATCAGCTGAAGAACAACTGTGTGTTTTAGCCTTGCTCATCAGTGTGAACTATTTGTGCTACAGGCACAACAAGGTAGGTTGATGCAGCAGCTTTATTTCGTGCCCCAGCTCATCCAGCCACAGAAGGATGAGGACGCCTGTCATGAGCTCACCCAGCAGCAGGCTGCTGAGAGGTGACATTCTCCAGGAAGGTGTTGGTGCAGAGGGGGGATGTTACAAGAAATCAAGGGGGGGCACTGCTACTGGTATAGGTAGATCTTCAAGCTGATATGGGTCTGCAGGCTATGCCATGTCAGGACCTTAAATGAAGGTTTCCTTTGGCTCTGACATCGAAGGCAGCTGGCCCATTAGGCAAGCGTTTAGCAAGAGTACTGTCATGTGCTTCACAGAGGAGCATCCTTTGCAACTCAGTGGATAAAGGGGGGACACACACCCTGCTATGATTCTCTTTTCTCCCTGAAAAGGCTGAGCTACACACTCCACACTGTGCACCACCAGTAGCTCCCGTCTCCCTGGACCCAGCACAGAAAATTCACTTTCTTCAGCTAGAAGCTGGGGGGGCCCTTTGTAGGTAAAGCCCAGAGTGACAGCGGAGATGTGCAGCTAAGCGGCTTGAACACAGCCCCCAGACTAGACTCTCAGCCTACCTTTCCTTTCTGAAAATAACTATTCAACTGCAGGATCTGTGAAAGGCTTCAGTTTCACTAGTGGAAAAAATAGGCAAAATCCTATAAAGTAAACGAAGCAATTCCAGTAGAAGCTGGAGCATGCACTGAAATCACTGCCTGGAGCCATACAGGCTGCAGAGTTAAAGCTGCCATGTTACAGTTCATGGGAGGATACACTTATCCACAGGAGGTGGAGAGAAGAAGGAAAGATCAAGCACTGTAGCAGACATGAAAGGTTTTATGTTTAATTTTCTGGAAAGTTTTTCTTCAAAATGTGGTTTTGCGAAGTATCTTGTTTCCCGATTCATACTGCTGTATTTTTTTCCAATCAAATTAATTTTACTTATACTAGTTTGTCAGGAAAGAAAATCGAAATCTCAACTTATTTTTATATGAGGGAGAAGATGAATTAAAGAAAACGCTTGTTGACTATAGTTACACCTGTGTGACTGCTGTAAAAATTTGCAATATGTTTGTGAACAGGCACTCAGGTACTGAAAAGCTGCAACAGGGGTTATTCTATAATAGATATGTCTCCTCATTTTAAAATGAGGTGGAGCTTTCTGCTAATTCTCAGCAGAGGAAGTTTTGTGTTTTGTGGGATTTTTTGGATGTGTTTTGGTTGCATGTAGATGAGATACACACATTTTTGGTAAGGCTATGTTTTATGATCTTTTACTAGTGAATGATTTGTTAACTGCAGTACTGCATAACAAGCTACAGTGGAGTACCTGTATGTCACATTATAAAAAACAGAGCATGAACACGCGGCAGGGAGCAGTTTGCTAGCACATGGAAAAAATAAATCTGTAATAGTTCATAATATTTTGCATGCATAAGATCCAGAGCTGGCCAATAGTAATTTGCAGAGTGGACACCCTACATGTTTTTTCGTCAAAGAGAACATGAAATGAGAAACTGAAGAAGGTGAGCAGTTAGAAAAGATATACTTTATCAAAATGTCTCTCCAGAAGTACTGTAAACAGGTCAGCAGAGTTTCTGCAGGTTGAGGCTGTGATGCCTTTTTCAGAGCTTTCTCTACCCATAAAACATGTCTTGAAACAGTAGTGGCTTTAGGATAGTGGCTTAGTGCTCACACAGAGCTGAAGAAACGTTTGGGTTCTCATTTGGAGGAATAAGCCCATCTTAAAGTTAGTCTTGACTTCCTGCATTTCCTGCCTAACTTGTCTATTGATGACTACCTCATTTGGTGATTCAGGAAAAACTCTGGAAGGAGATTCTAGTGGTAAGCTCCCCTGCTCCTTCCATAGCTGTTTGCAAAGCACTTCATTTATGAAACACATAAAGCCTACACACACGCACTATATACTGCTGAAACATAGCCTCAGGTGAGGAGGGAAATAGCTGAAAGTGCACAGTTTCCAAAACAAAGGGAGAAAAAGGGAAGAAAGTTATATCTAACAACAGAGTGAGGCTCTTGCTATTCAAAGTGCCATAAGACTGAGCTTCAAGGTATCCTTTAGCACTTAGGACAAGGTGGGACAGAGGAGAATGAGGATGAATGGCTGAAACACAATTACAGGAAAAAATCCATCTCAACGTGTGTGTGCAGCAGAAACCACACATCCTGACTGCTTGTGGTAATAATGTTTTTGGTGCAGCAGTCCACTGTTTGGTGACTAAATCAACTACTTCACAAAAAATAATTTTGAGAATTACTTTGCCAATCAGTGCATTTATCTATGAATATCAGCAGAATTTTACTGAAGTAAGACAATACTAAATCTAGGTTGCCTTCAGTATGTTTGTAAACAGACAAGCAAGAGTACAACATAACTTCTCTATGCAAGGACTGTGAATCTCAGTAGGATATTGTTAGTAAACTCTTTGGAGGATGCTACAGTCAAATTGAAGCTGAGAAAGACAGTCATGCTGCAAACTGAATCTTTTATGTTGTGTGTGTATATCTTCTCATTTTGATGTAGGGCCTACCCTTCTGGAAATCTGTTAACTTTTGGTTTTTGTGAGTTTAATACTATGAGGAGTACCGATAATAGGGACAGCACCTATGTTCAGGCCATTTGAAAATAAAATCCTTTGGACAGGCCAGGATTTTTCTCTACACTTGCATTTTCTGACCCTTCCACTAGGCCCATGAGTACTGTTTGTTGTATTTATGTAGTTATATTAAACTCAATGCTACACTGAAGTCTGCAACACAATCTTAATCAGTAACTGAGATATTTTGAGCAATGCTAGATTATGCAAACAATAAAAATAGATACTTCAAAGTTCTTCTCGGTCTCATTCTGGGACACTAGAGGAAAGAAATCAGCTGATTAACAAAAAAACATCTTCAGCAGGCCAGAATTCAAGTCTCAGACAGATCTCAGTGCTCAAAATATAAATGTCTTTCCATTTAATGAGTCTGGCCCAGTTTCTGTTTTACTGATTTTAAGCAGAGAATAGTTGAACAGTGATTCCAAAAGTGTAGAAGTGAGGTCAGAACAATTGCTGGTGCTTTGTGGGGTTTGAAGAAAACATGCCAAGTTTAATCAGCCTAGCATTTTATATCATAGGTGCTACTCTACCTGAATACTTTTGTCTACCAGTAAAAGAGTTAGTGATATAAAAAATGTGCACAGAATCGCACTTAATGATACTTTTATTTATACACATTTTCTTACTTCTGTCATACTCTCAGGAGTGTTCAGCACCAGTTCTGGGTCCAGAATAAACTGCTGAAGAGCTGTTTATTTCATTTTGGTTATAAAGTGTGAGCTAAGCACTTTATAAAGACTTATTTTTACAAAATATTGGAAAGAGGTGTTTTCTTTGTAATGAACTCCTTGATTACTTTGCACCAGAAGTTGTGACTGCATTGCAAAAGAACACAAAGGAGATCTATACATGTTGGAGATCTTTGTCCTGACTAAAATTTTAATCATCTGCTTGACGTCATGGAACTTTACAAAAGTTTAATCAATGTCAGCTCCTGCCTTTTTCTTCTTAACGTTGTTTGCTTCACATCTGGGTTTAATCTCTGGTTAAACAGATCAGAATTTATGGAGTTTACAACACAAATTGAGAAGTTTCTTCTCTTATCTCATTGTCCGCATAAGAAGTATTTGCTAATAGAGCTGGTGCTCCTCTAACACCCTTATTCCCTATGCTTTCTAAACAAATAAAGACATAAATACAAAGGCAAAAAAAATCTATGTACTAGCTACTCCTGTGTATCTTGTGGGTTTTGCAATAAAAAACCATAAAAAATATTGGCAAAGATTTTACAGGAAGAGTGAAGAGGACTCTCATCACTGCCTGGGCACTATTCAAGAGGGATAAATGCAGAATACCACATTTGGACAGGAATAACCAGCTACAAAAATACAGGGTGGAAAACAAGTGGCTGGTGGCATTTCTTCTTAAAAGAGTCCATGGGATATACCGAATCACTAGCTAAGCCTGAGTCAACACCATCATGCTGTTGTGAAAAAAGCAAACACCACACTGGGATTTCTAAGTAGGAGTAGAGCCTGCAAGATATGTGAAATAACCCTTCTGCTGTACTCAACAATGGTAGGGCTTTAGCTGAAATATTGTGTGTAGCTTGGGCACTGCACACCAGGATGAATATGAACTACCTGAGAATTCAGAGAGTAATGACGATGAGCAGAAATTTAGACTGTCCTATGATAAAAGATGCAAGAACAGACGTGGTTTTTCCTCAAGAAGAAAAGGCTGGAAGAGGGACATGATATTCCTCACAAACGAAAGGCTCTTTGAAAAGGAGTGGAAAAAATCTTTTTCTCGTGTTTACAACGGTTATTATGAGAAACAATGGGCTTAAGTTGCAGCAAGAAAAAGCTAGGAAAGATTCGTAATGAAAAAGGTGGTGAAACACTGTGATGACTTGCCTGGGAAGTTGTGGAGTGTCCATCTCTGGAAGATGGGTGAAAATTAATCCTGCCACGAGGCAAGGGGAAGATTTCTGGAGGTCTGTTCCCGGTCCTTGTTTCCATCTTTGTTCCTTAGACATTAAAACATGCTTCTTGGTAGTGAAATTTCTTAGATCATACTGCTGAACTGCACACACTTGTGAAACCACGATGAAGGGGATGCAGAGCTGTGGAGAGCATACGGGATCTTCTTATATTGGTTTTTTTTCTGAAGAAATAGAAAAGCTCTACAGATCACTGTAGCACAAGGGAAGATTTGTTCCAGGAAAGCTTCTTGAATATTGACAGACGTAAGTCAAGCCCCACTATGCTGACACTTCAACACTGAGGACAGAGGAGCTTACCTGCTTTAGCCCCATTGCTTCTCCCTTCCCGTCTCTGTGTTACACTTTCTATTTCACTGGCAATATCATGTGCAGATATACTGTATTTTTCATTTGCAACAGTGCCCAAATCAAGTTTGCCACTCAAATGCTTCTGCATGTGTGCATGAATGGAACAGATGTTGAGAGGGGTGCCTGAGAAAAGGTTTGTGACACCATGAACTCAGTTCCTACTGTGATGTCCAGCCCCTCTATGCCAAACTGACAAAACGTCTTTGAAACACAATGTTAATGCCCATGTGCCACAGACTACTTACGTGCTAGAAAGGGGATTTCTAGACCCTGCCCACCTTCCCATAATGTGCTTCATCTGACATATGGAAGATGAAAGATGTATCAGACTGTGAATATTTTACAGGGCAACAGACAGGGAGTGAATTCATGAGCAGTGCAGATTATCTAAATGGTTTTCAGCAGTTCCATCAAAAAATCAACCTCCTCCACTGTCCCCCCAGACCTCCACAACTCTGTGTCTGGTCTCTGGTTTGATATCCGCCAAGTACCTTGACTACATTATATATCATGACATTTTTTCCCCACTTTTCTATTTCTAAGAAGAATTTAATCCTTTGTTACTCGTCATAAATACACTGTGGATGAAGTTTTATTGCCACGTGTGTTTGCTTGTGTGTGCATCTCTCTGATCCCTAAAATCTCTTTACAATCACTAGGCTGAAAACACACAGGTTAACCAAAACCAACATCACCTACTTACCACACACAAAAGATGTACAGGCTACCTTACTTTTACGCAGTTACTTTTGTAGCTCTGCTTTCAAAAAGTTTATGCTGATGCAAGTGTATGGGTGAGGTTTCCAAACAGCATGAGGTGATTTAAATCCGTGCTGCTCCTGGAAGTGTTAATGCTTGAAACTAACCTCACAAACTCCAGGTCCATGATCCAGCTGTCCCCATAAAGTCTGTAGAGCCCAATAACTGGGGGAATGTCTTTGACCACTTGGCCACTCATGCAAGTGAGTCCTACGATGAAGGCAAATATTCTATCCCTATTAAAGAAGTAAAGTTGAAGAATGAAGTTATGCTCTGATTTTCCAAGAGTCAAATGGCAATTACAATTGCTGGACCATAAAAGAGTCATGGTTGATAATGCTTAAGACACTTGAAAACTCAGAAAGGACTAACTGAAAGCTAATATTGTGACAGTATTTTTAAAGGGTAAATGAATTAGCAAAGGTAAGCACACACCTTCCAGCCTAACTTCAGTAATGGTAGGGCATATCCAGGACTTGTAACTGAGAGTTTAAAAGCAGATGAATATTAATGCTAACATGTGCTTACTGAAAATACATCTTGTCTATCAGAGTATGCAATAAGATTACAGTTTAGGATTAAACAGGTATTAGTATTAACATGTTAAGATTCCCACTTTATCTGTCAGATGTCTGCCTTGGTATTACACAGCATTTTGACTAACGGAGATAGAAAAATGCACTAGCTTATAAACAGATCTCAAAAAACTCTTGAAAACTAGGAAATCATCACCAAGTAATTATACCACTAATTCGGTTCTGTACAGACATGTTTCTAGGTCTGTGCTATTTTTAGCACAGCATTTTAACCAATATTCTAGAAGAAAAACAAATCAATCTTCCCCACTATAAGTTAATCTCTGATAAAGCCTGCAGATGTCTCAACAGTGATAAAAAAGTGAACGGCAGGTCACTGCTACTGGGTGATGTGAAGTTGAGCACATACAATGGTAACAGAACAGCCACATATGAAGTCCAACTAGAGCTATGGTTACAGGAGGTGATACTGGGTCTTGTCTTGTAGAAGAACATGAGAATAATCATATTATGGTAGCCACCATGTGTTGCCAATCATCAAAAAAGTCTAATACAATCCTTGGAGATGTGTACACAGAAAATAATTTTAATCTTACTTCTGAACCTAGCACTGGCATGACTGCTGCTACAGTCAGTCTAATGTGTACAGTTCAGGATTAATGACGCAACTTGGAGAACATTCAAAGAAATGCCAAGAGAACGATTCGAGTGTTGGGGAAAAAACACCAAAACATAAAGAGAAAGTGATTCCAGGAACTCAGCTTATTTACCTTACCTAGGAAATGGATAATAGATGGCTAAACTACTCTTTTTAAAATTCTTAATAATTTAGGCAGGAAGCATTGATAATGGGTTCTTCAGTCCAGCAGACAAACGTATGACAAGGTCCAGTAGGTAGGCATTGGAACTAAATGAAGCAAGACTACAGGCAGAGATATTTCTTTGTTTGGTGAAGGTAATGAACACAGGAACAGCCTATTAAACGTAGCAGTGGATTTTCTCCCTCTAGGAATTTTTAAAACAAAATTGGATGTTTTTTGGAAAGTGATCTTTCATTCAAACTCTCAGTGTTAATGAAGTCTTGCAGCTGTTCTATGGTAAGATAACACAACTGTTGAAGACCTTGTATTTTGTTTACATCTATGTGAAAACTAGCAAGACGAAAATGGAATTAGGAGATGGAAGAAGGGAGGAAAAGAAGGAAGAATGAAAATAAATGCAGTTTTATTGCATTTATTTAGATTCTTCTGTTGCTTGTTTTGACAAAGGTCTCTCTATCCACTGCAGTTTTAATAGTATCTTTCATTTCCTTTCTTGAGCCAACAGGCAACATTATTACACAGTGTTGAAGAGCAGAAAGGGTTCAAGCGCACAGCTAGCTGCATCAGACGGGTCCACCTCTTGTGCCCAATTGGTATAATCTGAGGTATGACCTGGCGTCCTCTTCCAGTCATGGCCCCAGAGGGACATTATCACTCTGCTACTGCCCAGATACACCCACATCTGCAAGCTAAGAGAGGAGACAAAGGATGGTTTGCCCTCATGTGTTAGGATGACCTTGGAGTCATCCAGAACTGGGTGTAAGTCATTTAACATTTCTGTTTTCCCATGCCAGATCCTGACACCAGGACTGATATGGCATTGAAAAATACATGGGTTGGGCAGACAAATTGAAGGGAGGTGTTCTGTGTTTTTCCTGTCAACAGCCTCTGGCTACTCAAAGACAGTACAAGTGTTGATTTCACACAGGGAGCAAAACATGTTAATTCTGTGTAAGACAATTTCTCTTTCAGGCAAAACCAGCAAATACAAACTGTTTAAGGCAAAATGTAGTCTTTTTCCATTCATGACAATCCTGTCTCCATGGTCTTATCACTGCCGTGCTCATTATCACCATTTAAACATACAAGTCCACACACAGCCATAGCCATATGCTCTGTTCCTTTTCCTCTGACAGTTTCGGTGTGGCTGAGACTTACAGTAGCATGGTGTGAACTCCTCACAAGCCACAGCACCATCGGCTGAAACAGAGAAGCATTAACCTCATTCTTTCATAGAAGGAAAACTAAGGAAGGGATTAAAAGACAGGTACTATGCTTTGATGCTCATGGTGCCAGAATCATAGAATCGTAGAATCATAGAATGTTCAGGGTTGGAAGGGACCTCTGTGGGTCATCTAGCCCAACCCCCCTGCTGAAACAGGGTCACCTACAGCAGGCTGCACAGGACCACGTCTAGGCGGGTCTTGAGTATCTCCAGAGAGGGAGACTCCACAACCTCCCTGGGCAGCCTGTTCCAGGGCTCCATCACCCTCAGAGGGAAGAAGCTCTTCCATGTGTTCAGACAGAACTTCCTATGCTTCAATTTGTGCCCGTTGCCTCTTGTCCTGTCACTGGGCACCACTGAAAAGAGTTTGGCCCCTTGCATCCCTAGAAAAGACCACTCAACTTGTCTGGTTATCTTACAGATGCTGTTATTTAGAAGATATACAAAATGGAATAACGTAGGGAGAATTTTCACCCTGAACAAGTGGAACCAGAACAAAAATTGCCTCTGAAACAGCATCTCCCTTAAAGTTCTGGTCCATCACTCTCGGATATCAACTTTCTTCAATTACCACTGTAATTCCTCACATGTTCCCCTTAACATCTGCTTTGTCCCTACCTACAGATTTCTCTTTATAATATTCTTGTTACTTTCAGACACGTATCCCTCCCTGATGGCACTGGATTCCCCAGAGTGGAGTGAGGGGCACAAACACTTGGAATAGCTAAAGTGGAATGAACACAAGTCTCACCTGCTCTGACTTCCAACCTAAGCCCCAGCAACGAACCAGCAGAACACCTCCCTGCTTCTCTGAGTCCCGAAGCTGAGCTGCTGTCACACACCTCAGCTCCTCCCTGCCAGCTTTCCTCTTTTCTGAATCTTTCGGATATCTTGCAGCCGTCTCTGCCTGCCTATGCACAGAAACTTTGCCCTGCTTACAAAGCAAAGTGTTTTAATGAAGCCACGGTAGAAAAGACAAGTCAGTTTTAACCTAGAAGTAGTATATGCTTTGTAGGCCTGTATTTTTTAACTAGTTTGTAAACTCAAGGATTCTTGGAGATTGAAGTTTGGTTTGCCTTTTACGAGACATCAAATCTCACTATACTGTATTAGCGACAACTGCTATTCCTGGCCTTATTCCACTCTCAAAATGTTTTCTGTCTTGAACCATATGTTTCACATATAGTTATTTAAAGAGTTTCACTAGCTAAGCCTGTTGAGATGAATCATCCCTCCTGCAAAGGTGTCGTGGGATATGCAGCAGAGTTATAAGAACATTAACTTGGTTACGTAGCATAAATAAAATCGTGCATGTCAGTTGTGCGTTGCTGTGATAGAAAAAGTGACTCAAATGAAAAGAAATCCTAACTGATGTGGAATGAGCTTTCCCAGCCTAGATTACCTAAGAGGCAGGGAAGACATATCTTTAAAACATAACAGAATTAGGCGGGGTTTCTGCATGTTAATTACAGGGGCAGTGTCAAACACATCTCTGGATTTAACTGCTGATGTCTACAAGACTTTGAGTTATTGTTGTTTCTCTTCCTGCTCCCATGCCAAGTTTGCTGGTGTAGAAGGGAATAACCGTGAAAACTTTATCTCAAGTCCTCATTCAAGATGGCTGTCTGGTTTTACTTAAGATATTTTATTGAGTTTAAATGTTATCTGCAAAGGATTTTAGAATGTCTCAGGTGCAGTTTGCAGTAAGAAAGCTTTTATGCACACTTGGCCTCTGGCAGTATGAACTTAAATAGGTTCCTATTTTCTTCACATCTACTGTTTGTTGTTGCTCTCACCACATCCTATTTACCATGAAACATGTCAACTTTATGCTAAAGCAGAACTCCAGCTTTTCTTCCCAGATAAGCATCCAAAACAGCTAAGAGCATCATGCTCCTTCTCACACCCAGGTCTGCCCCACCCAATTTGGAATGCCTTCCTTCACGGTGTTATAGCACCTTCAGCCACAATGGAAGGACTTCCCTACATCAACTCCAGGACAGTCTCTGGGCTGGTGGCAAAAGCACTTTCAACAAAGGCGACAGATGTGTATCCTGATCTTTTTTTGTGGGCTCTGATTACTGATGTACCAGATGTCTCCACCTTTAACTGTGAAAGGCTGAAAGAGACATCATAAGTGACCTTCATTAAGAACTTGGGATTTATGGTAGCTCCTCCCATTTCTTCATAAGCTGGTCTCTCTTCTGTTCTAGGTGCTATTTTCTCCAAATCCCTGAGAGCATGGTTATGTGGTCACTTCAGGTCAGTATAAATCTACAGTGCTCCATAAAGGTGCAGTCCTACCCACCTTTGCACCCTTGGACATTCCTGCTTCCTTGGAAGAACAATGACTTTTTTTGTTTCCTTGATATTAGTTTTCAGACAGATAATGTTCTTTGGCCTGATTCAGAGGGTTGCTATGTGCACACTAGAGGTAGGACATGGAAAGCAGCAGGGAAAAGGCCATGAGTTACTGGAGAGAAGAAAAGACCAATCTCGCCTGGCAGCAGTGCAGACATCTGCTTGATTGAAGTAACCACAGAACAATGGCCTAGGATACCTTCTTACTCAGTGTTCAGAACAAAGGCTAACCTAACATTCTGGATTAATGAGGCCAGAGATTTATAGTCTGGTCAAGTTGAGGCAAAAGGTCTTTCTCTACATCTCTGCTTCATATGTCATGAGTGATACATAACATTGCTAGAAGGTGTTGGTTTGAGCATTTAGCATTTACCTGCCTTGTTTTCCAAGAGATGTCACCTTTCCTCAATATTTTTGAAATGTTCAGTTTTAATGCTACTTGTTCAAAGCAAAATTCCTTGAGAACTTCAAACATGGAACAATCAAAAATAATAAGATTTCGTTTGAAAAAAATGTAGTCACTAAGGGAAAAAAGAAGAAAATAACATGTATTTCTGACTGAAAACAAATCTGCCAGATGTAAGTTTTCCAGCAAAATGGGTCCACTTCCAGTGGGCCACATGCATGCAAACAAAAAAGACACCCCCCCCCATAATGCATAATTCTTACCATGCTTTTCAGGGATTGTTTTGCCTCACACTAGCTGCGACAGACACTGTGAGCCAGAATCTCTGGTCCAGTCAAGTCAGGTTCTAGGCAAGCCTGATGGGTAGAGCTAAGGTAGGTTTGAATGACATTCAAAGTCCCCAGGTGCTGCAGCTGCTCGGGATGCAAGCCAATCCCTGCATTAAAGAACAGCTGGCCGCTCTAACTGATGCCTGGTTTCCCACAGTCCTGAAGTCCAAACATTTAATCTGTCCTGAAGAAAAAGAAAAAAAAAGCTTGTTTTTTCAGAAGCAATCTAGGATAAGTAATGGATTCTCCTGCAGCACAACTGGAATAGACCTCTCAGTGCACAATGCCACATCTATTTTTGGAAAAGCACAAATGGAGCCAATTGAGTGATCTCACTGGCTAGTAATTTCTTTGAAATAGTTTATCACATACATGAAAATACACTGCATTACAACACTCCAGAAGTCATCTTTGTTTTCTTTTTAATTAAGTTATAGCATTTTTCTTGATGTTTAAACTTTAATATGTGTGACTTCAGTGCCATTAAAGAAACAATTTGAAAGCAACTCTTTTTGTACCTACATACCCATGTAGTTGTCCAGGAATGGGGCACTGAAGAAGTTAATTATACTTATGCAGTATTTAGAGGCTTACCCATGGGTATTTAAGAATTATAGAAGAATACTAAGGTTATTTCAACCTCTTCATCTCCAGCACACATACACACATACAAATTCACATTTGAAATCCATATCACATATGGGAGACTGAAGTTTTCCAAACTCAAATTAGTGGCATTTAAATAAGAAAAAACAAAACCAAGTATTAATGCCAATTGCTAGAGCGTGCCAGCATTTCAGAGCAGATATAAATGTGGGAGATTTAACATTTTTGCAGTCATTCTCCTGCAGGCGCAGCTGAGGAATGTTCAGACGGTCTCAACCACAGCCATATTAGGATAGCATTAGGTACGCGTCTCAAGTGCAGAAGCAGTTCTGTAAGTTACACTCCAGACAATGGAGACTTAGACATATAACTCACTGAACTGATGCATTCTTGTGCGTCGTCCATTCATTTAGTATCGTACAGAATAAATATGCATCTTTGGTCTCCTGCTGAAATGCAACTGTCTTCCAACAGTATTGTTTAATCACCCAAAGTTGATTGCAATCAGAAGTTTCAGGGCCAGGAGAGAGGGGTAACGAGATGAATGTTTCTTCCTGGAATTAAGGCTGGGGTGAGTTCTAATCAGTTGGTCATCCCTCCTGCTTCCTTTTATACATCTCTCTTATTTGATCCCACTCTTTTCAGCTTTTCTGATGCAGAACCTAAAATGCATCAAGAGAGGCAATGGTGTTCCTAGACCTTCTAAAAGGAGAGAAATAGTAAACTCATAGTCATCCTTGTGAATCAAAGTTTTTGGGCTTATGTGTTTATACCATTCCTTTCTGACCATCTGTGACTCATTGCAGAGGGTCCCATTCATAGGCCAATAGCCAGGTTTTATTACTGATATAATTTTCAAGGCATTTTCAGGTGATTTCAGGAATTCTATTTCCTTGTCACAATGCGGGATTGGGATTCAAGGTAGCTAAGTGCTATTTTTGACTCTGTCACTGGTTAACTGGAGAACAGTGGTTAACCCTCCCAGCCCCAATCTTACAGTTTCTGTTTTTTTTTTTAAATTGAGGACAGTACTGACTGTCCTCTGTTGCTTTGAGATCTGCTAGTGAGAACTATAAAAGCTAGAACTGATTGCAGCTCAGAAGATACTCTTGCTACAGTTGGATGTGCCACAGTAATCATATTCTGTCAAGCAGGTAAATACTCCAGAAAACTTGCTTCCTTAGGGAGATAAGAAAGTATGGCACAGAATCACAGAATCACAATATAACACATTAATCAAAATATAACACATTAGGGAAAATACGATTGTGATAGGGTAACTTCATCTACCTGCCATTTCTAATGATTTCTAGTAGCACTCTGCCTAGAAAGCCCAGCTGGTTCATCTTTTCTGTCTAAGTGTGGATCTCTGGTAAATGGTCTCTTCCTAGATATCAGGTGTCTAGAAGTACAAAGAAAGTAAATGTGAGTAATAAAGATACAACAAACTCCTTTCCACATAGGAAATGTAAATTTCCAAGCTTCAGTTCAGAAGGATGAAGTCTAAAATGTCCTTTAATCTTTATGTACTTTTAATGTGCACATCTACACATAATCTCCTGGATGGCTTATAGCTTGTTTATAGCTATAGTGGGTACTCTTCAGTGAATTTATTATTTAGATCTCTAGAAAGTAGTAGGAACGGAGGATGAAGATAAGGCTGAAAACTCAGCTTCAAAACATTCAGAGTTAATTAAAGAAGATTGATACAAAAAGGAAAAAATCAGTTTATTAAGCATAGAAGTATTCAGAACAACTGGTTTGAAAGTCTCTATTAATCTTTCCAGAACTGAAATGTGGCTTTAGACTACGAATAGAAAGAGGCCCAGATCTTACATGGAATTAACAACTACAACTGTGAGCAAAACTCATGCTTCTGTTCAGTGGCCCACACAAAGACAAAATTCAATGAAAAATTAGGATTGAACCATTACCACCCTATGGGATTTTCTTGCCAGTCTGAAAAATGCAATGAAGACCCAAATGAAAGTAGAGTGCTGCTACTTATAATGTTGACAGTAATTATGGTTGGTTTGATGTTGGTTGCATTCAGCAGCTAGCATCCTATCATTGCAAGTGGGCATGACCTACTGCAGATACTTGTTTAATACAAAATCTTCAAGACATCCTAGAGAGTTTATTGATAAGTTTTCAGACTCGGCCTAAAAGTTACAACTTCTACACAGAGTTTACTTGCACTTCACGTCTTTGTCAGATACTGGCATTGAATTTTTAAACTGTAAATGAAATTTAGCCAGAAAACTTTACTAAGCTCTTAACCAATCTATTCAGGGAAAATTACTTTTAGCAACAATATTGAATCTCCCCTGCTGCAGTTTTTTCATTACTACTTTTCCCATCTATAGTTTATATTTTCTTCTTTGCAGAAACATTGTTCATGGTTATAGGCTGACATCCCATCTTTCCTTAGTCTTCTCTTCTCTAGACTAAACAATGCCAATTCCTTCCACCCTCCCTCATGCTCGCCCTAGACTGTTGTTCATTCTTTTTACTCCTTTCTGGATTGTGTCCAGTGCGTCTACATTTTTCTTGAAGTGTGGTGCCCAGAACAGTGCTCCTTGGCACTCTCCAGGGCCAAGGAGAATGGAAGAACTACTTTACACACCTTGTGTATAACATCTGTACTCCAGGATCACTTTATTTTCCTTAAAATTGGTAATACATAGTAGGAATCTTCTTTATTTATTAAAATGAAAATGTAGGTTTGGAGAGAATCTTTTCTTGTGAAAGCTAAATTCAGGTGTAGTTTTGTGATCAGGGTCTTAAGTCCAGAAAGTTGCAAACATTTGTTTTGCTTTATTACTGGGCATGCCAGTAAACCAGGAGTAAGCTCTGATTTACTGTACAAAAAGGTCCCTCGTTTACAGATCCTCTCGCAGGCACACATGGTTTCCAGACAGGGATAACAACTGCCATATTTTGTGTTTTATTAAAACAGCAACAAACATTACCTAGCTTTCTAGACATAGGTAGTGAGTTGAATTTGAGAAGAGCTTTGCCTACACGGAACGTCAGAGCACTGATACCTTCAGAGATGTGCACACTGTTACAAAGTATAAAGCCTTGTTACCTTTATGCCTTTAAGCTGAAACATTGTTTTATTAAAGTCAATTGCATTATTGTTAACTTGGATTTCACCATTAGCTCCAAGACTTCATGGGTAGCAATTTTTTGTTTACTGTTTATGATTGGTCTACCAAAATAATCTTAGTTAATACTCCATAAAGACTAATGTAGTGTAAATATTTATTCTAATAATTGATAAACACACACTCACACTATTACCTCATTGCATTGCCTTAAATTATTGCACAATATTTTACAAAGAGGATTTGGGACAGATCTTAATGGGATTTGCTACCAAAACTTGAGGATTATTTCCTAGTGTGAGAGAAGGTAGGAAGGATGTAGCACAGCAATAAAAGTGTCTTAATCATAGATAACTTACCCCTTATTCTTCTACAGATTTCTTGCATAACATGAGCAGTGACTTAACTGTCACGTGTCTCCCCATCTTTCATGAGCTATTTTGGAAAAATATTCTTATATTCCTTCCAAAGCAAACTTTTTTTTCCCTGTTTATTGTGGACAAATTTCTGTCTGACAACAGAGAAAGACCAAGAGATTTTGTCTGTTATCTTCATGTTAACGTGGACTATACCCACTTTGATTTTGAGCCATATTATTAGCTTCAGAGGTGCAATAACATTGTCCCCTTATGTTCTGGTCAGTATCTTTAAGCCAAATTTCAATTGGCTTTAAAGAAGGAAAAAAAAAAAAAGCACACCCACTGAATCAATAAAAACCACAGATAAATACCACCACATTTGTACCAGTGCAACTGTTGCACACTCTCTTTCTTTTGTTAAACATTGGTTTCAAATATGTAAAAGCTTTGTGTAATAGATGAATTATGGTAGTCAAAGTTTTAAGACAAGTATAGATAATTGGTTTTTTATGATTTCGCTGCCATTCTGGTATTTCCTCAGCAAAAATAACATGGAAGGTTTCCCTTCTTTGTCCTAGCCCCCACTGTAATTTATTTATATATTAAACCATCAAAATTTCTTTTACTTCTTATCTGCTTTTTAAGCCAGCAGTGACAAGTGGAGAGAAGGAATTCTGTGAATTGTCTGGAAAATTTATAATAGCCTGCAGTAGCAATTTCCCTGAAATGAATGATTGTTTGGTAGGTCTTGAACACAGTCCACTGACGATTTCTGTAATTTCCTAGGGTATAGATTGTTATTCTAAACTTATTTACCCAACCTTGAAGTTAGTTCACTAACATCATTGTTTGTCTTCAAGGCAAAAACCACTGCCTATTGGAGCTCTACAGCTATTAATTTCTGTTTTCATCCACTCTTTTCTTTCAGGTTATAGACTTGCTTAGTAATGCTGGTATAAAAGTGGAATAATTTAAAATATACTTATTCTAGCTTTCCTCTGCTACAGCAAAGAAAAAGATTTGACCTGCAGTCCCACTTGTGTTTTCCCATGCAAAGTCATACAGCTATAATAAGCACTAAGAGACTGTGAGACTAGATGCATGAGAAAGTTCCGTTTTACTCAAGACTCATTGACTTCTGTGAATCAACATAGGTGTTTAAACGCACCAGCCCAACATGCTGAATTTGTTTCATGGTTGCCCAGTACCAAGTGTAATACATCTTTGACCGCTGGCTAATGTTCAAGCAACAGCAATAAATATTGTTAACAATTCTGTGTTAAATATGACAGAAGTCAGAAATAAAATTTCTTATTCACATATATTTTGTTATTTGTATTTGAAATACTTCAAACCTGCACAGCTGAATACCATACAACTAGAGGCAATCACTGGAAGTCAGTTGAAATACGTCAGGTCTGACACAATCTTTGTGAAGAACCCTATTGAATCACCGGGGGAAAATTAGTTTCAGATCCAGACGTCTGGTTTTCTAAAACTGTAGGAAGAACCTTTCCCTTTTCTACCACAAGAGTCTCTTCACAATGCTGCTGTTCATTACTGTCTTTCACGTACTCCCCACCTATCTCATCCTTGACTGTGTAAGAACAGCCCAGAAGAAAACAAGTCATGATACCACTGCATGGTTTGATCCACTGAAGTTACTCCTGGCCTCCTCTTACTTCCTGCATCTTGACAGTGCTTAAGAAGTCAGAGGAAAACCCACTGAGTTTCTGGTGATAAGGTGGCCTGATCAGAAAGACTGCAGATGACAGTCAGTCTTAAGGGAGGAGCCAGACCCGTCACCATCTGCCATCTTATGATTTAAGAATATGAAACGTTTTTTAAAAAAAGCTTTTTCTTAGTGTGGTCACTGTGCAGTGGATTAGGGGTGAGGAGAAAGGGCAAAAGAATAAAATTGTACTACTTCTCTCAACACACCCTGGTGGCAGGCAGCTCCGACAGTCCCTGAAAGGTAGAAGATATGATTCTAAATTTTTTTTTCCTAACCATACCCTGATTTTATCTGTTACTATACTGAAATTAATGTAAATGTTACTCAGTTGCAATGTACACCAGTGGATGTAGATGTACTTAACTGCAATCCAGTTCCTTTATTGGCACACTTCTGCCAAAGACTGAAAATGTCCTCTGCTCTTTACATTCCAGATTCATATAAGACTCACTCTTTCTATATTAAAAATGGAAGTAGCAATCATCCCACGAAGATGAAGTCCTGCTCTCAGATCTGCGAGAAGTCTGTCAGAAAGTGGTAATGGAGAAGACAGAGTTCAGCTTCCTGTGAGCACACATCTTCCAGTGGTAAGTTACGGGTGATATCATTTCAGGACTCTGGCACTGGCAAAATGTGCATGCCAGACACAGGAAACCAAGAAAAGTAAGTAACCACGGAAGCCTCCAAACTTGTATCATTTTTACAGTTTAGTTACAAGATGGATGTTCTCACTGTGACTGACCTCCAAGAACTAGACTTTTAAGCCAATACAAATACTGGCTTTTTTTTTTTTTTTAAGTCTCTGAACATTTGTATATTAGACACAGGACAATCCAGCTTAGCTTTGATCAGTTTTTTAGACCATCAACCACTCTCTACTTCGCTTAGCAACTCCAGAATGGGAGAAGAGGTTTCTTTATTTTATTTTTTTTATACTGATTACTTTGTAAGAAACAAACCAAAACAAAAAATGTTCAATGGTTTCTTATACTTAGCAACCATAATCTCGGAAGTGAGTATTCTCTAAATTTACTCTAGAAATGATTTATAAATCAATACTTATGTTATTTAGTTCTAGCTAAAAAGGTTTTAAAAATATCCATTATAATTCAGGTGAACATTGAAGGTTATTGTATTTGCTAACAAAAACCCGTTTTAACATAATGAAGTTAATAATAAGTATTTGTAAGTGGTATTGATTGGAGAAAAAAGTTGAGAAGTGAACTAACTAATATTGTATTTAGTTTAGACAAATCAGCTAACTGTTAAAAAAATGATGCTAATGATATCAACATGGCTACTAATTGAATTTAAAACATCCATGTTCACATGCATTCACCAAATGCCTTGAATGAACAATTATCTGCTAAAAGCATATTTGCCAACTATTCTACTTACAACTATTTATATTTGCGTCACATGAATGGTCTCTGTGACAGGCATTTCTCCCAGTTTGGTCATAAATTCTAAACAAGAGAATAATGAACAAGACATCTTTGGTCTGGGTTTTCAGTAACACTACCTTCTGTACTAAAATTTAGTATTATTTTTAGCCAGTATTACTAGCCCATATATAGCAACTACTGTTTCAACATTTCCAGGTGTGACAACTGTGCCAGTTCACCGAATAAAGAAGTCAGTACTGCATTGTTGATTCCCAGAATCTTCCCAAATCAAGGCACTACAACTACACACACAGCAAGTGTATTTATTCAGGTTGGGAAGAGTTCCCTCTTTGTCTGATGGGTATAAATATTATAAATAGAAAACACTGTAAATGGAAAAAATAGAAATACTTTTTACTTGATTATAAAGAATCACAATCACTAATTCAATGATTAGTAGATAATAAATGTATGTGCAATCTCCAACTGAATCAATCATAGGGAATAAATACTGTAAGATGCTTAACCTCCCTAAAATGGTGGTTCTTGGCTTTCTGATTAGCAGTATTCCAAATTCCTTACATTTGAGCACTTGCATGCAGAAGTGAACAGGAGAATAAAGTGTCAGTCCAAATACAACAGAACAGAACCTACCCCGTCTAGCACTTGGCTTTGCGCCAACGTAATACTGGTTATGTAGGAAATACTGCAATTAGTCTAAGCAAACACTTAAGCAAGTCCTTACCTATTGTAAAAATATAATGGTATCAAAAGGCTCCATACATTAGCCTTTTTTCTTTCAAAGAAAAGAATAATCAGTTTACTACAAGTGGGGTCTCAACTCCTGAGCTAATGAGAAGGAAAAAATAGTGAGAGAAGTGAATCATCCTTGCCCTGAGATTTGTGCTGAACCATAACAGGACTCCCTGAAATGTGGGCCTCTCCATTAAGTGATGAATTCTGTGTTCCACTGTATCCTGTATGAATTTAGATGTATTAATTCTCTTAGTACACTTTAACATATCTCACAGCAGCATATAATCATGACACTATACATATAATTTTTAATTTTCCTTTGCATTAATCTTGAACTGGTACTCTCCCAGCTGCATGATTGTATTTTAGTAAATTTCACATGTATTTATCCTAATTCTTACAGCTTCTCTTTGAGCTAGATACATCAGAAAAATTGTGTGGACAAGGATAATTTCAATTCCGTTTTTTGCATCCCTTCAACTCAATTGTTTGCAGTATGAACAAGGATAACTCACCTACCAGAATAACACTTCACTGCAGTTCAAAACTGGGTTGCCTTTGGGTAACAAATTTAGGCTCCATATTACAAAGTTATCAGGCTAGGATTTGGAATATGTCTCAGAATCATGCAGAACCACAGAATGTTAGGGGTTGGAAAGGACCTCTGTGGGTCATCTAGTCCAACCCCCCTGCCGAAGCAGGGTCACCTACAGCAGGCTGCGAAGGACCGCGTCCAGGCGGGTCTTGAATATCTCCAGAGAAGGAGACTCCACAAGCTCCCTGAGCAGCCTGTTCCAGGGCACCATCACCCTCAGAGTGAAGAAGTTCTTCCTCATGTTCAGATGGAACTTCCTCTGCTTCAGTTCTGTGCCTCAAATCCTTTGTCTCTGTCTCTAGACAGTGAACCTTCAAATCTTTGTAGACTAGAGAATAGGACTGAAGTATTTCTTTTTCTCATTACATAAACTGGAAAGTGAAACATGGGAGACTAAGAAGTTTGCCAAAGGTGACTTAGGTGACAGCAGCAAAGCAGGAATTCCAATGGACTTCTACAGACACACGAATGACTTAAATATGCTTGTATAAAAAACTGTTCAAATTTATCCAGCTTGAAGAGAAGCAATAAATATCTGAAGTAAACATTTGAAAAATGCCCTAGGCAATGCTCTTCTGATAGCTTGGTTAAGTAACTGAAACATTGTTAAGATGTCATTTATTTTGTTTGCTACTTGCAAATCTCTCACTTCAGAGTGTAAGAACAAAAGCTTTTGCATAGGTCCTTCTCTATAAACAAGATTAAACAAGAAAGCTTTTCAAATACAGGGAGCAGGAAGGGTAATTGTTTCTTAAAAAAAATACTACCATAATGCTGTAATAGTTAACTGCAAGCACTGCAGGAATTAAAAATAGATCATCTCGATTTAAGATTCTAGGAAGCAGTCTTATTAGCTGCAAATTTAAAAGTTCTATTAAACATTATAACACATCACATGCATTTTCAAGTGCAATGCAACTCTGTTTTCCGCTCACTTGACAGCATTTTAAAATTGCTGTTTGGAGAGTGCTAACTAGTACAAATGTGGTAACAAATCCTTTTTTTTTCATCCGAAAGTTTAGTTTTAAAATGAGAAAGTAGGAAAACTCTGCTGTCAACAGCCAAAAAAGTTTAGTGGTCTGTGTAAAATTGATCCATTAATCTCATTCATAACTAGCTCTGATTTGACATAAACATGTTTGCAGTGGGAGCAAGGGGCAAGATGCACAGGATTTTTTTTGCTATTAGAAAGATAAGTAATTTATTTTAAAGAAACAAATTCTAACCAATTAAAACAAACAGAAAAAACAATGAAAAATTGTAAGATCTAAGCCATGTTTCTTTCCCTTGCTACTGTGAAGGTACTGACACCTTCTGGCAGCGAGTGAGGTGGCCAGACAAGACCTTCTGGTCCACTTCCAGTTGTAAAGAACTGCCAAACCCAAAATTAATTTGGCTTCAAAGTGACAAACTACTATATTTCCAGAATCGCTCTCACTCAGAGTTGAATACTGACTTCTGCTGTGTACTAACAGAAATCTTTAATGAGGAAAGATAATAATAATTTCTGAGAACTCAATAATAGAATGAGATCCAATTAGTACAAGCCCATGCATCAGTACAGGCTTGGGGTGGACCTGCTGGAGAGCAGCTCTGCGGAGAGGGACCTGGGTGTCCTGGTGGCCGACAGGTTAACCATGAGCCAGCAGTGTGCCCTGGCTGCCAAGAAGGCCAATGGCATTCTGGGGTGCATCAAGAGTGTGGCCAGCAGGTCAAGGGAGGTTCTCCTTCCCCTCTACACTGTCCTAGTGAGGCCCCATCTGGAGTACTCTGTCCAGTTCTGGGCTCCCCAATTCAATAAAGATGAGGAGCTACTGGATAGAGTCCAGCGGAGGGCTACAAGGATGGTGAGGGGACTGGAACATCTCTCCTATGAGGAAAGACTGAGGGAGCTGGGCTTGTTCAGCCTGAAGAAGAGAAGGCTGCGAGGGGACCTAATAAATGCTTATAAATATCTGAAGGGTGGGTGTCAGGAGGATGGGGCCAAGCTCTTTTCAGTAGTGCCCAGCGACAGGACAAGGGGCAATGGGCACAAACTGAAGCACAGGAAGTTCCGTCTGAACATGAGGAAGAACTTCTTCCCTCTGAGGGTGACGGAGCACTGGCACAGGCTGCTCAGGGAGCTTGTGGAGTCTCCTTCTCTGGAGATATTCAAGACCCGCCTGGACAAGGTCCTGTGCAGCCTGCTCTTGGTGACCCTGCTTTGGCAGGAGGGTTGGACTAGATGACCCACAGAGGTCCCTTCCAACCGCTAACATTCTGTGATTCTGAGCTTAGAAGAAATACATTTAGTCACTCCCTTGATTCGTTTTTCTAAACTAAAGGTTACTGACAGATAAATACTTTTGAACTGACCTCCTTTGACACAGCAGACCAAAATAACACAAGCTAATGGATGGACAAGCTAGACTTAAACTAGGAAGCAAATCTGTCATTTGAATGCTTGTGCTATTACAAATGCTGCAATGACTTTTTCTTCACTGTAAGCACTTAAACTGGATATTTTCTAAAAAACAAACTCTGGTGCTCCCCAAGATATTGGAGTTGAAACAAGCTAAACAAAATCCTAAATTCCTGTTTGACACAGCCTGTAGAGTAGTTCGTCTTAATTCCTATTATTTTTAAAGTAATGCAAAGAATAAAACTTCTAATCTTCCTAAACTCAGTCTTGTCTGTCTTATGGGTACACTCTTTACGTACTTCAAACCAGTCATATGTACACTTGCAACACTAAACAAAGTTACTTCAAAGTAACAAAATGAAGTCAACAGGCACTCATTCTATAACTGCACAGCACTTCTGAGCTAATGAATTCAGGAATTGCTTTGTCTTGCCTTCCCCTCCCCACACCTTCTCTCTCCTGACCTCTTGCTACCAGTTTAAAGCTCTTCCCGACTCTGCACTTGAAACTACATTGTCTGGCTTCTGCATTACCTACCCAGCTGGCATAAATATTCAGACACCCTATTATTTCACTGCCAAATTCAGAGATATGTAATAACATGAGAAAGCCATAGGACCAACAAGTATGTTAATTTCCGGAAAATTACAACCAAATCCTGGGTTGCTGCAGCCAGGTTCTGGCCTGTTATCAGTATAAAATGACCTCTACTGTTCAGAAAGGGATTCCCTCCTTTTTCTTCCCTCCTATGCTGATAGTTTTAACGTGGTACTATATCATTCCTATACCAAGTTGTTGCTGAAACAATCAGCTGGTAGCTATTCTTTGATGTAACTAGTAAGGTCAAAGAAATGTCCCTTAGCTTCACCACCTCAGAATTGTAACCTTCATTACCAACAAAATTAACAGACACTTTACTGCATAAAATTTGAATATTGTGAGCTTCTAGTACTTCATAAAGTAACAGTATGTCAATAATATATGAAAAGTGACACAGTATTGCAAATTCTATAAAAATACTATTATTTAAATGCAATGATTGTTGTTACAATCTGTTTGTAAAGTCTTATGGTCTTCCAATATTCTTCAGTCCTATAAAAATCACTAACTACTATATTGATTCGTGTGAAAGGGAACATGTGGTTAATACAAACTGCTGTAATTAGAACAGAAGATTTAAGCAGAAAGACTCTGTTGAGTTTGGACAGGTCACTTACCGGAAGTTTCAAAACCATTACTTGATTTGTATGATCAGGGACTCTCACATTAATTCTCTGATACTGAATATTTGCAGTTCATATGACCATTCTGCTGAAGGAATGGCTCGTCAGCACTTTCAAAAGTGAAGCTTGATTAGACCACCATTAGTAAATTTAGTTTTTCCTGGCCAGATTCACCATCCTATCTATATAATAGGATATAGCAATATCATCCACTTTGTAAGAATACTTTGAAGTCCTGCTGACAAAATTAGAGAATATTAATTATAGAAACTAAAAAAGTAAAAATATTAGATTAAAAAGCAAACACCACATATAAAGACATATGCCTCCAAGTTGCCATCTGCTTTCATTTTCTCCTACTCATTTCTTGTTTTTCAACCATCCTCATATCCCCCAACTTTCAAATGACTGCTTTTTAAAACAACCAAACTCTTCCTCCTTCTCTAAGTTTTCTTCTTTCTTATTTTTTCTTTTTATTGAGGCATGTTTTATTTCATCTCCCCTCCCCACCCCCATCACAACCTGCAACAATTTTGCCTATGCTGATACTGTAACCTGTTGAACTTAGCATTATACAAGTATCCACAGGTTACATGCACTGGCTAATGAACTCTGTGAGACAACAGTAATGAATAATTTTTACTATGGAATATTACCTTACCCAGAGTAAATTTTAACTCAGGAATAAAGCCTTGCACAAGTTCATTTGCATATATGTTATAATATCTTTCATAAAACAAACAGGAACTCCACACTTAACTAAAACTTCCAAGCTATTATATGCTTACACGTAATGCAATAGATGCCTCTACTCTAACAGGTGCTTTCTGAAAAGAATTCGCAATAACGTGAAGTCAGAACCCAAGACTTCCAAAGCACAAACCAGAAGTTATACATAAGTATTTTTAAGAAATCTACTTTAAGACCATACAATATAATACATTCAAGAAGCACTTTTGCATTAATAATTCCCGTAATACCTACCATTCAAATAGCACTCCAGCAAGTTGTTACATGCCCTATGCCTTTTAAGGCATCATCAATTACATTTTTACTCTCCCATCCACAGCGGAAAAAAACCAAGGCACTCACTTGTGACTACATAGTTGCAATATGGACGTACGTGTAACATTTGCCTTCTTTCCTCCCATTCTCTGTTCAAAGAAGCTAGAGTACAACAAGTGATGGCATTTTCAATAAATGAAGTACAAGAACAGGTAAAGCAGTATTTGCAGGCAACTGAATTAGAAGAGCCAGTACTGCTTTCATAGATGTAGCGTGCATGTAAGATGTCCTACACTCCCTTAAAATTACCTGTCCTTGAAAATACAAACACGAGTAGTTTGCATCTTCTGATGATCCATTACAGGAACAACAAGTGGCTCTTTGAAGAGGCAGGCAACAGGCAAGGATAGACTGTACAAAGTAACCTTGCAACTCTCACACTGATGAATAAGCAGTGGAAGAAAACAAAATATTACATTTTCCCTTCAAAAATTCATTCTGTCGTTATTAATGCATTTGTAGCAACACATAAAAATTAATTCTAGGCAATAGTTCTATGACTGGAAACACAGAAACATTTATCCCTGGCCTTTATTTATCATATCCTACCAGAGAGAGAAATTCTCATTGAAGGTCAACGTTAAAACCCCTGCTTTTCAGGAGCTGGGATTTTCTGGTGGTGCATATATGAGAAGAAGCATCACTGCTTCAATTCCTTATATCCCATACCTTCAACACAAAGGTAGAAATAAAAGGACTGCTCCCACAAACATACACATAACCTACTCTTGTAAGTAGCTTCGTTGTAATTCAATGCAGCCAGTTACCTCCATTTGACAGACGCAAATTCTCTTTAAGAGAAAAAAGTACATAGCAATTAAAAAACACCCCTGCCTCTCATAGGTCAAGTCCAAACTTCAAATTTTTGCAGAAAGCTCAAAGACAGAGGGAAAGTTTTCATCTCAGGTATGGAAAGGATACATTTCATAGGTTATGATATCCTTTCATACCTTCGTCTGCTGCAGAAAGAGAAATATCCTTTCCTAAAAAAAAAGGAAAAAGTGTAGATATATCTTTATATTGACTCAAATTCTGATTTTAAAGGTAGAAATCAGCAATCCCATCATATTACTTCATTATAATTCAGTCCCCCAAAGCAAGGGCCATAGTCTCCTGGATTCTTTCCCTTTAGTTGATCAGCTGTAGACTGAAGCTTTGTTTCTTGTGAGAACAATGCCCTTTTGTAACCTTAGCTGTGAGGACTGATCTTTCACATGTTTGTCGTTGGATAAGACTACAAACATGGAAGGAGCAGGTAAAACAGAGGAACACACTGTATTTCTTTGGAGATCATTTGAGAATTTGGGGACCAAATGTTTGTGATACTCCTTTCTGCAGTGCCCAAGTTATTCTCACCAACAACATGACTGCATCAAACAAAGCTAACTGTGGAGAGAGCAGATCTTACCTTACAGGGAAAAGAACTAGTTATCAGAGTGCTGGAAATACAGTGAAGGTTGTTATGAGCACTGAATAGCAGTTTTACTCCTGTCTTAGAGCCAGATTAGGCTCAAGAGGAAAGAAGGAAGAGGTAAAAAAAAAATAAAAAAAAAATCTATCAACTATTAAAAATTAAGACACAAACTTGTTCTGCTGAGGCTGCACAAAGGCGAAGTCATAGCTGTTGTAGAAACTTGGATTGCATATGTGACCTACGTAAAATGCTTAGGGGCAGCTGTAAAAGGTTTGGACAAAAGTTTAGCATGGGACATTGAATAAGAGAACACAGGCATCTGAAGGATTTTATTCCAGTTAGTATAGAACTGTACCTTTCAATTCACGCTTTTATAAAAAAGATGACAAATCACTCAGACTAAAATACATAGTTCGTTTTCAAAGCATCTTTTCTATATTGATGAAAGATCCAGAAGGTAAATTTTGACAGTGATTAAAAATGCATCATCTTGTCCACATCATGCAGTTCATTGGAATATAGCTCTCTGAACATGACTACGATCCAGATGATTAAAGATTTCTTCTTCTGTTTCTGGAGTGAGCTGTATATTATCTTTGATTGGAGACAATGGATCTGGCTTTTTACAAGAAGGAAGTCTTTCATAATCTCTGCATAAAAAAAAAAGGCAAAACAAATCCCAAGAATGTTATATTATATGTTTCTAACTACAGACCTATAAGAACACATGGGTTAAAACAAAGCAAGACCCCTCAACCTAACTACCCTCTCATCTATGAATATGCCCAGAATAAAAGTTTGTGATGGAAAGTTTTAATTTCAATTTCACTACAGCTGAACAACTTCACTGAAAGTTATTTCAGCTGTTTCAGTTATCCTGGGACAGAATGATAACTATTAGCTTTATATCTGAAAGACTTTATGAGCCCCATCCTACTCTGGGTTGTACATGCTTCCTTAACATTTGAGCCTTCCAAGTAGCTGTAGTTTCATATATATCCTGTGAGTCTTGACATTACGACAGAACAGTTTAGTGTCTCACATGATCTATTTGCCATCAGACAATATAATTCTTAGGTCATAAGGCTAATTTAGAAACATTTTAAAATCTGAAAAAAACAATAGACAGAATACTCGGAGCTGAGTAAGTCCTGGCGGTGAGAAAAACCTTTTTGTGAAATAAATTACGAAAAGAATCCCCTAAAAGCTAATAAACAAGTACTTTGTTTACATAGAAGCAAGTAATAGTTATAAAAATATACATCCCCACTATATACTCAGAAGTTATGGGCCAGTTGAAAGTGGATGGATAAAATGTGGATGGTTGGAGCTAAGTCTTGCAACCATCAGCAGAGAAAAAGAACAGAGTGCCATCTAGGCTCACTCTGTTCTATCCACCTGTATTCCGATAAACACATGAATTTTCTCCCTGTGAACAGCCCTGGACAGGTGTTCCCAATTAGAGGCCAAGCAATACCCATACAAACACTTTCACTTTTTCTTTAAAATTGTCATTCTTAACGCACATCAAGCAGATAATAAAAGATTTCTAAAAGTGTTAACAGTGTAAGTAATTTTTTTAAGCAGAAATCAGTTGTAAGTTTATAAGAGCCTACCATAAGGCCCAAACCTACCAAAATATATTCACGTGACTTAACACATGCTCACCAATCTGACATTTACTACTCTGTGCAAAGAGAATACTTTTGTCCTACTCACATTTGGTTTCAGGTTAATGAGAATAATAATTTTATTTAAATAGAAGACTTATTTATTCAAAGTTGAGATCGATACTTGGAGCTGGGGAAGCTTTGCCACCATGAATTTTTGCCTGAGCTCATGGAAAATACTGCAAGTTAGAATAACTACACTTTTTTCAAGTTAGACAAGTCATATACACAAGGGAAAACAAAAGCATGTGTAAAAATGTTTCTTGTAACCAAAGACTTCAGCTAACAAATATTCCATCAATTCACCATCATCTTGAAAGCAGAACAGTTATGACGACCAGCCATCCCAAAATGAGAGGCACATAAAGTTCAATAGAAACAATCTTGCATTCAATGAAGTTTGGCATCTTTTATGCAGCTTTTGCATTTAGACTAAGAAATGCCTTTTGGTATTTTATGTCAAACAATGGTAATAATTTTTGTATAAATTATGTTAAACTAAATGCACTACTTCAATAAATGAATCTTAGCTGCGTTTTTCCCTTGTTAGAAAGAAAAACATAATCAGAAGAGCATATTTACCACAAATCATACTTCATGGCTATATCAACCTTAGAAAATTAAAAATCATATGTAGAAAATATCTATCTTAAGCTATTATCTTTATTGAATTGTGCGGAGGAGACATGTAGAGTCTGCTCTGAAAACTGTTTCTTTGGGGGAAAAAGTATACAGGATGCCAAGTAAAGGGTTAAAGCAACTCACCTTTTAAACTGGAAGTTTTTCCGGAGTTCACTAATGGTGGCTTGCAGTCCCAGCGTATTTTCAGCATCACTGTGATTTCTCTTCTGCACAGGCGACATTTTCCTGCTTAATCCACTTACTTTAGCTGGTATCAACGGCTTGAGCTTTGTTACAATACGCGACCCTATACAACTGGACTTACGTAAACCAGGAACCTGTGGGATTTTAATATTACAGCACAGATAGTTAAAATGACAACCTGTAAGCAACAGATATTATGCTGCAAAGCTTATAATAAAAAAATAAAGTGCTTTACATTGAGTTGAGATAACGCGATCTGAATTGCTATAACAAGGTATATTTATATAGCTTCCATCATCTAAACACATTGGATGCAATGCAGCTGTAAGAACTGACAAACCAGTTTCCATAGGTCTTTGTATTCTCAGTGGTTGCAAAACATATTTCTTTTGAATGCAGTTTTTAGTCTATTGAATATTTATTTTCTCATCTGTTTACAAGAGAGCACAACAAAAAATCTTCGATGTCAGCTTTGAGAATTTTAAGAGAAGCTACTCTCTGGTATCACTCTGATTCCTATGACTCCACTTTTCACAAAATCCAAGCAGAGCACAGATATTGATATGATTACCCCAAGGATCATTAGACCCCTAGTTGGAGCTTCTTATCCAGTTTCTGTATCTGGATCTCAGAATAGCTGTGCTTGGCTAGAATATCTCTCTCAAATGCAACTAGTCTTACACTCGAACACATCAATTTAAAAAAAAAAATACATGGCTTCATTATATAATTTATTCTAGCTATTCACCACCCCTATTATTAAAATAATGTGTGCCTCATTTTCAATTCACTTACCAGTTTCCAAGCACTGAGTATGTTTTTTTCAAGTACATGAAATTCATTTTGACATGACTTAATTCCTATAATTACATCAGTCAGTGTGATTTTTACATTTCACATTCTCGTCCCTAATCACAATCTCTTATATTCCTGCCATTTTTCCGGGGTCAGTATCAGGCTAACTGGCTCACAGTTACTCACACTGCTGCTATCACGCTTTCTAATACCGATACAACATTGTTCATCATTTTTGCTTTCTCAAACTTCATGAACAAGAAGTAATGAGTTTATTTTAGCAAAAGAAGAAACACACTTGTTATGGTTTGGCTGCGGCGGGTAACAAAAGCACCATGCGGCCGCCCCTCCCCCCGCCGGGGTGCAGAGGAGAATGGAAAGAAACAGGCAGAAACTGGTGGGTCGGGATAAGGGCAGTTTAACAGAACAGCAAACAAAGGGGATAGGAACAACAACGATACAGATAAGGGGAAAACACAACACAAACCGCACAACACCGAGAGCTGCTCCCGACGCCCCGCGCTCCCAAGCCGAGAGAAGAGTTCCCACCGCCCTGCTTGCCCCCCACCGGAACCCAGCATGAACCCAGCATGATGGCACATGGTATGGAATACCCGGCTCTGTTTGGCCAGGTGGGGTCAGCCCGCCTGGCTGTGCCCCTTCCTGGAGTCCGGTGAAAATTAACCATGTCCTGACCGAACCCAGGACAACACTAAAGCTCAATCTGCAGGATTTTTTTTCCCCTGTGAATAGCTAACCACATTTCATAAAATGAGTTATACCTATCGCTATCTCTTTAATCACTCTCTTCCCCTTTGTACTTTATGTGCATAATCACAGCATGATAACTAAATACACGTAATATACTTGCTCTATAAGTTCACAAATAGCAAAAGGCCACAAATAGCTTATTTGTATTTTCCACCGTTTCCTTCGGTCTTACATACGCTTATTGTTTTCCCCAGTTTTTTAGGAAGTAGCCATTTGGAAGCACTAGAACATTTTACTGTTTGAGCCATTCTGCCACTTCGCTGTGGAATATGAACTACTCACGATTACCAGATTCTAAGTGATCATTCACTTCCAGCCTGCTATTTTGGCTTTTGTCTGTCATTACAAGGACCACAACATAATTATCAAAATACAGTACCTGCAGAAGAGATGGTGACTGTCTACAGTTATAAGAAGTTCTTATTTTACAGTTGGCTACGTAAACAATGCTCATATTTCCCATTTGAATAATGTTAAGAATAAAGCATATTGCTCTAAATGAATCACCTTTTCTGTTTCACTGGATCATCTTCAAATGATGGCACAGCTCTGCCTACTTCAGGTGCTACACTTTACTAATGCAAACAGCTCTTCCTTATCCAAATATTTGTTATTCATCACCCAACTTTTCTTTTTCCTTAAAATAAAAGATGTTGGCAGCCTTTTCTTCATAAATAATGCACACCTCAGTTCTTTCCAAAACAACATTGCATTTGGTTATTCCCCTCCCACTTGTTATATGTATTTTTTTAATTGAAATGACATTGTTTCTACCTGAATAGACTAAGCAGATCTTGGAACCCCCCACAAAATTTAGAAAAAAGAAAACGTTTAAAACGTAGTCTAAAAATTAGAACAAGAATACTAGGAAGAATAAAAATAAAATCCTAAAACTCCCTGCTTTATAGCATTTTTCGGTTTCTCTATCAGCTCAGCTACTTTGCAACACATGTGAAGTCACCCATAATCCTACTTTTCTTTGTGGTACTGAATTACATGGGAGTTAACTAACCCAAAAGCAGGCAAAGTTGTATGTCAAACACCCACTACGGAACTTAAAACCAGAGTAGATTGTTCTCCTCCTTTGTCAATATTAGCATCTTTGCTGACCTCATAGCTATTGTGGAAGTGAGGCCTCATCTAGAGTACTGTGTCCAGTTCTGGGCTCCCCAGTTCAAGAAAGATGAAGAGCTACTGGAGAGAGTCCAGCGGAGGGCTACGAGGATGGTGAGGGGACTGGAACATCTCCCCTACGAGGAGAGGTTGAGGGAACTGGGCTTGTTCAGCCTGAAGAAGAGAAGGCTGCGAGGGGACCTTATAAATGCCTACAAATATCTGAAGGGTGGGTGTCAGGAGGATGGGGCCAAGCTCTTTTCAGTGGTGCCCAGCGACAGGACAAGGGGCAATGGGCACAAACTGAGGCACAGAAAGTTCCGTCTGAACATGAGGAAGAACTTCTTCCCTCTGAGGGTGACAGAGCCCTGGAACAGGCTGCCCAGGGAGGTTGTGGAGTCTCCTTCTCTGGAGATATTCAAGACCCGCCTGGACAAGGTCCTGTGCAGCTTGCTGTAGGTGACCCTGCTTCGGCAGGGGGTTGGACTAGATGACCCACAGAGGTCCCTTCCAACCCCTACTATTCTGTGATTCTGTGAAAACATTTAAAAGTAAAAACCGCAGCTAGAATACCATCACAGAAAAAACTACAGGGTCTTAGAGAGCACACCATCTTACGGGCATCTATTGGAGAAAAGCTTCTACTAGTTTTGATATTAGAGTTACCTAGCTAGGCACTTCACGTTTTGGATTGGAACCATGCAGAGCTGACAACATCCCCAGACTGCCTCCTCCAGTTATTACAATTACCAAAATCAGAATAATTTATGTTTTAAGAGATTGACTGCTTCTTCCCTAAATCTGGAGCTCATTATTCCCTTCAGTATCTTTCAGTGTACTTAAGACCAGCAAAGATTTCCCTTGTTTCACATTTTCAGTAACCAATCCTAAGGGAAAACTGAGCCCAAAGCAGCGTTCCTTGTCTCCACCTTCCCCCTATTCAGTTCTGGCTACTTGTTCCAATGGTCTTACTGGTGCTACAACTCTCACGAGTCCGAGTTCCAACATGATTGACCTTTTCATCATTGTTGTCAAGTTACTTTTCAGTCAGGTCAGTCTTCTGGTCCAACTCAGTGTTAGTATTATTACCAGCACATAAAGGAAGCAGAGGGAATGCGTGGCCAAAGACATTAGTGAGATAAATCCTCCTACTAGCTGCTTGCTTTAAACCAACCCTACTTGTTCTCGTGGATTTTCAGCAGATTTCTATAGTCTGAAGAGCTTCAAGCACCCTGAAAATTTGTTATATATGATGCTTCTATTACCTCAGTATTTCCATACTGTGTATTCTTCAATATTTAGTATATTGATTCTTCCATATACCTTTAAGGTCAGCAAAACATAGAATCACAGAATGCTTTCACTTGGAATCGACTTTAAAGATCATCCAGTTCCAACCCCCCTGCCATGGACAGGGACACCTTCCACCAGACCAGGCTGCTCAAAGCCCCGTCCAGCCTGGCCTGGAACACTGCCACGGAAGGGGCAGCCACAGCTTCTCTGGGCAACCTGGGCCAGGGCCTCACCACCCTCAGAGTAAAGAATCTCTTCCTTATATCTAATCTAAATCTACCCTCTTCCAGTCTAAAGCCATTAGCCCCTGTTCTGTCACTCCAGGCCCTTGTAAAATGTCCTTCTCCAGCTTTCTTGTAGGCCCCTTCAGGTACTGCAAGGCTGCTCCAAGGTCTCCACGGAGCCTTCTCTTCTCCAGGCTGAACAGCCCCAACTCTCTCAGCCTGTCCTCATAGGAGAGGTGCTCCAGTCCTTGGATCAGTTTTGTGCCCCCCTTTGGCCCCACTCCAACAGGTCCATGTCTGTCCTGTGCTCAGGGCTCCAGAGCTGCACGCAGGACGCCAGGTGGGGTCTCAACAGAGCAGAGTAGAGGGGTAGAATCCCCTCCCTCAACCTGCTGGCCACGCTGCTGGGGACGCAGCCCAGGATACGGTTGACCTTCTGGGCTGCAAGCACATGTTGCTGGGTCACGTTGAGCTTCTCAACCAGCACCCCCAAGTCCTTCTCCTCAGGACTGCTCTCAATCCATTCTCTGCCCAGACTGTATGTGTGCTTGGGATTGCCCTGACCCACGTACAGGACTTGGCCTTGTTGAACCTCATGAGGTTCGCACAGTCCTACCTCTCTAGCTTGTCCAGGTCCCCCTAGATGGTAACCCTTCCCTCCAGCATGTCAACTGCACCACACAGTTTGGTGTCATCAGCAAACTCGGTGCACTCAATCCCGCTGTTCAGATCACTGACAAAGATGTTAAACAGCACCAGTTCCAATACCAGCCCCTGAGGAACGCCACTCGTCACTGGTCTCCACTTGGACATCAAGCTGTTGACCACACTGAGTGCAACTGTCCAGGCAACACCTTATGCACCAAATGGCCCATCCATCAAATCCATGTCTCTCCAACTCAAAGACAAGGACATTGTGCAGGACAGCGTCAAATACTTTGCACAAGTCCAGGTAGATGATGTCAGTTGTTCTTATTTATCCACCAACGCTGTAACCGTGTTGTAGAAGGCCACCAGATTTGCCAGGCACGATTTGCTCTTATTGAGGGCATGTTGGCTGTCACCTTTCACCTCCTCCTTTTCCATATGCCTTAGCCCAGTTTCCAGGAGGATCTGCACCACAATCTTGCTGGGCATAGAAGTGAGATTGACTGGCCTGTAGTTCCCCAGGTCTTCTTTTTGAACCTTTTTAAAAACAGGGGTTACGTGACACCTTTTCCAGTCAGTGGAAACTTCACCAGACTGCTACGACTTCTCAAATATGATGGATAGTGGCTTAGCAACTTCATCCATCAGCTCCCTCAGGACCCACAGATGCATCTCATCAGGTCCCATGGACGTGTGCACCTTCAGGTTCCTTAAATGGTCTTGAACCTGGTCTTCTCCTGCAGTGGGCAGTTCTTCATTGTTCCAGTCACTGCCTTTGCCTTCTGCGACTTGGGCAATATGGCTGGATCACTTGCCAGTGCCGAGGCAAAAAAGTCATCGAGTACCTCAGCCTTCTCCATATCCCAGGTAACCAGGTCTCCCGTTTCCTTCTGTCACTAATGTACCTATAGAAGCTTTTCTTGTTGTCTTTGACATCCACGGCCAGATTTAATTCTATCAGGGCTTTAAGCTTTTCTCAACTCATCCCTGGCTGCTCAGACCATTTCTCTGTATTCCTCCCAGCTATTTGTCCTTGCTTCCACCCTCTGTAGGCTTCCTTTCTGTGCTTGAGTTTGTCCAGGAGCTCCTTGTCCATCCATGCAGGCCTCCTGGCATTTTCACCTGACTTCCTCATATTAAATACTTTAAAAACAACATATTAAAAAAATAACGTACTAAATACATTCTTAAAACCAAAGTAATAAGATACTGAATCCCAGGATGATTTCATGTCATTGCTTTGTCTTGTTGAGGAGAAGTGGGCAAAATGTTAATCTAACGAAAAAGCATCAATTTTTGTAATCAGGTGTTCCAGAATAAAGATGTAAATGCCAGCCTAGCACAGACATTACTCACAATAACCACAAGATGTCACTGCTATACAAAACACACACAGTGTTATCGTTTGGCAGAGAGAAGCTTGCCATCTTTTGTCTATGAGAAAGAAGTTAGTAGGGGTGTGTGTGAAAGGATGAAAGCATCTTCCTTTGACTTATGAATCTTTTGGCCAATTCTCATGACAATGCCTAAGGAGTTAGAGCACTTTTAGCTGTTAAAGTCTCAGAAGTTTTGTAAACAAGCCAAAGATCTTAGAAATGTCAGAAAGACAAGGCATGTAAGTTTATTCTTAGATGTCTAAGAAACCACATAGAAGTCAATTACAGGTACCCAACTGATAGGAAAAATAACTGAAGTGAGAGCTCTGATGGAAAATTGACTGTCCTTCCATACTGATACGTTAATGTCTAACAATGATTTTAAACTAAAGCAATTAAACAAGAAAGGTTGACTAAAACCTTTCCAGATTTTGAAATTTAAACATGCTTTTTCTAGCCAAACAGGAATGAGAGTACTAAACTAGGAGACATTGAGACAAGAAGTGAAATAAGGTTGTATCGTGTGATTGCATCTGGATTATGAACATGACTGCAATGCCTGAGGAAAATTAAACAGGCTTGGCTTCTTATTTTACACTGAAGTGTTTAAAAAGCCCAAGTAAGTTCCAACTGTGATACTAATCACAGGTGGCCTGGTTATAGTTCATCTCAGCTCTGATGCATATCAACAAAAATACAGTTTTCTCTTGCCAACCTGTGCATTGCTTAATTCTAGAACTCTTAATGAAAGAATCTTAACTAGTAGCCAGCAAAACCCAATTTTCAGTATTTAGTAAAGCTCATAGTAAAAGATTAAAGAATTCTTACCTTGGTCTTCATGTTAGTGTTTTTTCTGTCAGTTTGAACAGCAGAAAATACTGGAGACCGAGTACACTGAACATCAGTCAGTTTTGACTTGGAGCCAGATTCCTTTATCAAGAGAAAATTAAGTTGGTTTTAAATCAGTTTTTTTTGGTTGTTACACAATGTGTATTTTTATATCTCCAGTTTTCAGCAATTCTAATAACTTATACAAAAAATTTGACTTGTTTTCAGCAAGCAACACTACGGTGACACACAGACTTTTCTGAAAGGACTGCTTCAGGGACTAACAAAAGCAGAGAACAAAAGCTAGCTTACCATTTTTTTTTTTATGTGCCACTGTAGTGACAGAAGTGGCAAGACCAAAAACAAACTGAAACCAGACTTGATTTAAGCTAGTAAGTCAAGCCATTCTACACAACAATGTTAAGCATTGATAAGTTTTGTTAGCACAAGCTACTTTATCTACAGGGTATCATTTTAGCAGAGGAGACTTTGCTGCCTCATTTCTTTCATGATTTAAAGTGAAAGCAAATGCTGGAACAACGTCCAGTTTTCTTACTTCTTCATCTGAACTGTTGTTAGACACTTGAGGTACTTCTGAAGACTCCAGACTACATTCTGATGGCTCACAAGACCTTTGAGAATGTGATGACTGTTCTAGTTCTGTTAAGGGAGAGGATTTGTCCTCCAATTCGCCACATACTGCCCCACTCTCTGTTTGTACCCCGTTAATCTGTTCTTCCTGGGATACCACAAAGTTGCTTCTCTGTTGGTGAAACTGCTGTGAAAATACAGTATGAGATGGACCAGGATTTCCTGAATTATTTATGAGGCTGCTAAACCACCGGAAGCAACTTTTCTGCGTTTCTCCAGGAGGTGTAAAGATAGTCCTTGCTGATTTTTCAGTTTCTGAAAATTGAGAAACATCTTCTGCTACGTGTTTTACTTCCTGTTGCTGGCAATCCTGCTCAGCATCTTGAGTTAGATCACTGTCATCCTTCTTTGCTCTACCATCAAACATAATTATATCATTGCAGAAAAACCTAAAAAAGTAAAAAAGGTGAAGGCAAGTGAGAAGAAAATTATTGCAGATGAGTATTTCAACTCCAAAATCCAATAGTTGTCTCCACCCATCAATTTGAATTTCGAAGTGCAGTTGCAGACACAAATTATTTTGACAATGGGCAAAGCTGTAGTCCCACAGGAAGGCATTTAACAGACAGCAGTAAAAAAAAGGTGGGGAAAAAAGGCATCTATAAACATATCCTTCATTGACTGACAGACTAGTAGGTTCTTCACCCGAAGAAGAGAAACATCTAGGAATCCTACAAAATTTAAGAATATATTATCACAAAGCTGAACAGTAGTGAACACTTCAGCAATTATCGAGGAAACTAGAACATATCTAGTTCTATTCCATGCTAGAGAAGCAGCTTGTAAGAGTAGGTACAAGTCAGAGCATTTTAAGAAACTGAGCACTACTTTAGAGGAGAACCTACCATCACTGAAAACAATTTTTGATAGTGTGCGTTAAAACTAAAAAATATCAGTATTAAGACTGTTCTGTAAAACTACGCTGCTCAAAAATAAAATAAAAATTAGACAATAAGAGACATAATTGTGATAATGCTTTATAAAACCAATTCAAATAAGTGTGGCCAAATACAACCAAAATCCAGCCACATAAAGAAATCTAACAAACCCAAAGTCCCTCTTTCAAAGTGCTGGTGCAGAGATCAGGAGCATCAGCTGAACAGGACGCAATAAGAATAGGTATTTGCAATACAGCATGACCACATTTGGCTTTACTGAAACAAACAAAAAAAAAAACCCTGTCAACATAAGTCAATACACGAGCAACTGCTTATGTATTTGGCACAAAGCAGCAACTTTAAAAAAAAAAAAGGAGACATCATATAACCTTTACCTGCAAAAAAAAGTCTGGCCAATTTCCAATTAATTCTGATACCCATAGACTAGACTCTATTGAATAGTCTCACACTCTTAATTTCTGCAGTAAAAAAGCAGCATTATCTATCTATCTGGATAGCATGCCTAGCACACAGGGCTCTCCATCTCAGCTCAGGACTACAGATGCATTAACACCATTGCATAAAAAAGTCTGAGGTAGCATTTTTCTTCTTTTTGGTATTCAGGTTATTTCACCAACCAGGACAACAAATAGTATTTTGCTACTTATTAAAACATGTGATGCAAGCATACCTGCTTCTTGTTCCTGGAACAATTACAGCATCCTTCTCTTTGTTTTTCCTTTGTAGAAAGGAAGCAAATTTATTTCGAACTTTAGGCAGGGAGTTAGAGCTTTCTTGAGTGACAAAATTCCCTGAAGAGTCAAGGCTTTGTATTGTTGAGACGTTCTTTTGTGCTTGACCATCCTCATTCTCCTTCTTGAATTTTTTTGCTTTTGAAAATGAATACTGGTTCAACAGGTCTCCATCTGAGATTTCTTCTGAATCTAAAGACAATTTAAGCATCACTGTAGAAACATGCTCTAGAATTAACCAATTATGAGCAAATGGAGCATTACATATTTACTCTCAGAGGCTTAAAAATATTAGTAAGGTCTGGTAGGAACATTCTTGACTTTACAGTTCAGAAGTCTTTAACATAGCTGTTTCCTAGTAGATAGCCTTCAGCGTAATTTGCTACGCAGAGGCAGATGGAGTGAAGGCAGCTGAAATGAAACATGTTGTTGTTGTCTGGGGTTTTTTTGGGAGGTGGTTGCTTTGGGTTTTGGATTTTATTTTTTTTTTGAACACTTTGAAAGCAAAACTAGATTTGACTTCAAGGCAGGTTACTAAACTACAGATTTTGATAAATCAGTGAGTTGGAAGATCTCAGGAGTAGTAAAGGCAAAAAAGGAGCCCTAGTAGCATAACTAGAAAGCAAAGGAATCATAAGAAGAGAAAAATACTTATCAGATAAAGCACATTATGAACAAAGAAGTGCCCCTTCTACTACAAGCCCACAGTTTATTTCAGCACATACAACATGGGTGACGTAAAATACAAGATAGCACAGATTTACTAGAGAAAGTTGGAGTAAAGAATACCCACACAGGGGATGCAGGCAGTACGGTGTTCAAAGAGTACAGAAAATGTTCTTTAAACTTTCTGTCTTGCCAAATATCAACTCCAGGAAAAACAAGCTACTTTCATTTCTTTATAAGCCATAAGATGGAAATTAAAGCAAAAACAATCTGAAAACAGTTGGTATTAAAAATGACAACTTAAAATTGAAAACAAAGGTTTATAACAAATTAAAGAAAAAGTTAAAATCAAGTGCTGCTTAAAGTTTGCTGCCACACTTAATTGTTACATAAGCTTCAATATCACGGCTCATTAGGCTTACAGACTGTTGAAAACAGAATGCATGTAATAAAAGTTAGAGTTAGACCTCTAAAAAACTCACGCCATCAAGTTAAAGACAAAAATCCTTCCCTTCCCCATAACCTTCTACTGTTATTTATATACTTCTTTTAATAAAAACATACCATTTCTGGGCCTTTTTGCCAAGAGCTCTCTGCCTGGAAGTTTTAGCCCTTTAACACTAATTATCTTCTCCATGCCTCTGGTGGTTGGTTTCTCTGGTAAATCCATTTTATGATTAACAGTATCTGCATTAGGGCCAGGCTTGTAGTCTCTGCTCCAAATGCTATTTACATGATTAGCATGTCTATCATTCCAGCCATGACTTCTCTGCTGCACAGGCTAAAAAACCCAAAACATTATAACATATAGGTTTATAATTTTGCCTTCTACATATGATTTCCTGGTTTAGCATATAAGCACATTTTGACATTTGCACACCAACTGCTAACATACTGTACACAAACATTTTCTTTTTGTTTCCACATTTCTCATGATTTCAATACAAATTATTTTTTTTATGCTGCCATGACTTCTTCATTCCAATACAGTGCAAGTAACCAACTACTCATCTCAGACAAAATTCAAAGTTTACACTTTATTTCTATTCAAAAAAGCTAATTTGGAAAAACATTTTCCTCAGAGTTGTGTACTTGGAAGAAATATATACTCCAAAACTCTGAAAAAATTCTTTTTAAATCAGTTACTTCTGCCAGTATTACCAAGGACTTATCAAAACAGTTCCAAAGTAAAAAACCTCAACCATTAAAGTCATATGCCTTGAAAAAAGATTTCACCTGTACAGAGAATGAGAAATAAGTGTTTGTGAGAGCATACAGTTTCTGTAATAGTAGAATAGCTTTCACTGCCAAGTCAGTTGTGGATAACATTCAATCATATTTTTCCATGAACATTCAGACCCATGTCACAATCTTTGCATGTAGCTTTAGAACAACGATGTTACCTGTGCAGTGTCAGGGTTATAGTTGTCAATTTGTTCCATTGTATCAACATCAATGTTGCCAACGGCAATTTGAAAAGCAGTACCATCACCAAAATGTCTGTCCCCATCGTATTAAAGGAAAATATCTGAATATTACGTTACATTTCAAGACTCATAGCATGAATGTTAGAATAGCTATTCCGCATTTTTATGCGAAGAAGCACTGCTACAATATTAACCAAAAGCATTAATACTGCTACTCCTGGCTCAGTCCCATGCAACAGTAGTTGTAATAGATCTGCAGTGCTCAGCAAATCATGAAAGTCAAAAGGAAAACCTTCAGTGATTAGTACGAGAGTTACCCTTTCTCCTTAATTTCTGGAAATGGCAGAGATTAGCTGGCTTGAACAACACACAATGCTAGTAACTACTTCAACAGTCCTCACTCTTTCTTCACTTTCCTAATCTTCCATGCTGAAATTTGTGATGCGCAAATGTGGCAAAATGCTACTTGTTCTACAGGAAGAGATGTCTGGTAAAGCAGGGAATGCTTAGATTAGGGAATGAGTTGAACACTGATTGCAAGAATTAAACTGGCAGAGATTACACCACACTTAACACATGCACAAATTAAATAGACTTGTAAAGCAACTCAAACAGTTTAAATATAACCTCTATTTAATGTTTCCTAAAAAGAAAAAAAAAAAAAAAAAGATCAACAACTTCTGCCTACAACAACACGTCAATGATAGGTCACCCAGTTACCCCCTGGGGTTTTTTTAATGAACGAAAATCAGAGCAAAAAAGAAGAGGAGGAAAAAACCCAACCTCACAAATCTCTAAGACTGCAGAAAAGTCAGGTTTTAGTCAATAGCAGAGATACAACGAAAAACAGTATAAAACACTGCAGGCTGCTCATCTTTATTTCCCCACCCTGCTGTTTCAACAAATAAAGGATACCGTCCTGCATAAATGAGTGTTTCTGGATCGATATCATCACCATATGCATTCAGAGGAACTAATTTTCTGTTGATAGGATCAAAAACTAACTGATACAGGAATGTATTATTGGCTCGTGTAAAACCCTGTATGTATTCTTCTGGTACTGTTATATTCATCTTCAGGTACTGCCCCATTTTCTTAATAACCTGTCAAAAAAATTTGCTTAATGGATTCATTTAAACAGGTTATACACATTTGAATTATTAAGTATCATTGCTTGTCATTAAATGTAGAATGTGTTACAACAAGCAGATTAAACTTAAACAGAGAAGGGGAAAAAAGTTTCTCTCAAGCTGCTTACAGTCACATAAATAACACGGTTCAACTCTTTATGAAGACTTCTTTTCCAATAAATACAAAATTTGAATATTAATACAGAGCATCTCCTTAAAGGTGTATTTGTTAAAACTAATATGTATCAAATATTATCATTCATGTTACCAGAACATATAAGCAATATATGGGTGTTTTTAAGGTTCAAAAAAAAAACTGATCAGACTTCCTTCCCGCCCTCGCCCATTACTGATCATAAAGACTACAGATTGATTTCATAGGTCCTCCTATATAACGTTACTACACCACTCTAAAAGAAGCTCCCATTACTTCATTGACCTCTATCTTTTTCAGTTGACCTCCGTTTTTCTGTTTCACAGAAGGCAGATTATGTTCTTTTGAAGATCAAGTTTGTCATGCTGCCAGAAGGAAGAATCTCTCCTCCTCCCTAAATAAAACATCAGCTGTATTTGTATTGTTGTAAATACAGGCCAATTTACTCATCTCTAAGAAATAAGATTTCAAACGGGCACTGTTGGATTACTTGGTATCTTTTGGCTCATTCACGACTTTCCAACACTGCTGGAAAACAGTAGAGATGAATCACGTGACAAATAACTAAGTGAAAATTTTTTCAAGTGACTAAATCCTCACATTTTGCTCAAAAAGATACCTTAACTTCAAGGAAATCATGATGTGTGTGGGAAAAGTTCAAAGTTCCCTTTTAACTTCCACAAAAGCCAACGAAACCAGTTGCTTTGATGCCTGCTTTACATAATACAAAACTTTTTAAATATAAAAATATTTCTTTGTGGACAGCCTGTGAAAGAAAAACACTAAGGTATACAAGTAACTTAAAGAAGATGATACAGTAAGTTTATGAGACTGCATATTTAAATGCTTTTCTGGATTAGATTTACCTGCCTCCAGGACAGCTACATAAGGTGTTTTTATCACCAGCTCTTAAAAATCTCTTCTCCCTTACTACACACATGAAAATTAATCCCACTGTTAGCCTCTGTATTTCCTAATACTAGATTTGTTTTCATTTCATACATTGGATAAGAAAAAACCCCTACTTTATTTTTTTTTTTGCACTATACCAAATTTTTCTTCCATAATAAAGTTTTTAATACATAAATGTCTGTATCCATATGGATGTAATTAAATGCAAAACAGGAATCAAATAAGATTCCCAATCCCTGCCCTTCCTCCACACATATAAAAGTGTACTTATGCAAGAGTAAGAGTTCAAGTAGCAGTTCTAACTACCTGCTCTTGCTACTGTTTTTGCAGATTAATGCGAAGAAAAAAAAAAATCCAGTCTTACAGAAAATTAAGTCTCTCCTCAAACAGAATATGCCCTTGAAGAACAATCCCTTTTAAGTTTATGTTGATGTATTACATTAAATATATAACAACTGCAACATTTGAGTATCAGTTTAGCTCAGCATCTTTCTAAAGCGCAGGTAAAAAATACTTTTTAGCATTCTCCTCAAAATGGAGGAAGTCAAGAACCCCTCATATATTTTCAATTCAGTGTTAATTTCATCTATACAGATATAGGCTCCCAAAATGCCAACACACAAAGCAAAACCAAGTTTACCTTTATAATATCTGGATTGTTGGCTAATTTTAGTAACTTGCACGCTTTTGCTAACCCAATTCCATGAATTGACGAGAGGTAGTCACAACCAGAGAGAATACACATGTAGCGGAATTTCTCTTCTGTAAATACATTTCCAAGCTGCTTGCAGTTTCCTAGTCGAGCTTGATCTATCTCTAGTCCATTTCCAGACTTGTCAATTTTCAGAAACACCTGGAAATTAAGAGGAAGTAAAAACAATACTTTTCACTCGTATAAGCTAGGCTGTTGCACTTGGTAGAAACAACAGAGGCTGAGTGCTATATTGTCCTCTCTTCTGTTTCCCCTATTCTTTGTAGAAGAGTAAATCCATACATCAAACACATTTGGCAACTTCAGACTCTGCTTTTCAGGTATCAGCGAGAGGTAAAGGCTATTAATATTTTCTTCCATACCTTTTTACATCCAAAAGCTAAAAGATCCGAGTCTTCTGTAATTATGGCTTGAACCATGCCAGTCTTATTAAGATAAGCCAGCTGAGCATCAGCTTCATAAGGAGCAACAATACAATCAACTCCCCGGGCTCGTGCAGCCTGTACATAAACAAGAAGCAGACTAGTACTTTGTGTTAATTTTCAGTAATTATCTTTAGACATCTGAAAGCATAAACCCCCTACCAAAAAACACTGAAATCACAATCTTTTTATCACACACTCACCCCCCACTAGAGCCTGATACTTCATATTCAAAACTCTAGTTTCAAGCTGTTTACACCTATATAGTCCAGTGCACAAAGTCAGCCCTTCCTCTGTTGGCCTGTGACACTGCTCACTGCAGCTGACCACAGGTGCCAGCTTCAAACACATGCAAGTTACATTCTGGACAAAGGAAAACTGCACTAGAACAATGTAATACTATTTTGACAAAGGTCCTATGACCACAGTGGAAGGATGGCAAAAAGCTACTTCAAAGGTTTTTAAGCAGCCAAATTTTTTTCTGTAGTCTGTCCTGAGGAACTAGACCACGGAAAAAAAATAATTAAAAAAAAGCATTTTGGTTTTGTGCGGCAAAAGTAAAACTGTAGGCGCTATCAAAGTCAGTTTATAGCATTAACAAGAGATGTATTTCAATTGACACATCATCATTGTTTATACAACTGGGCATAATAAACCTGAAGTTAAATTTTGTTAACTGTGCCTAACACTCAGGACAATTAGTGGCTAAGAAGGAGGGACTATTTTTCTTGCCTACATGGAAGAGGTAGTGATGTAGCCATCCATATGAATGCAAAGTAAGACATGTTACCTACTGCGCAGATTCTTTTTTAAAACTGTCAGTATCAACAGCATTGACAACTTACTTTAATAACTTCATGAGCCATAACATGGGTAACATTTACACTGCGCCCAAAACATTCCCTAGCTTCTGACAGTCTCCCTTCCTGCAACAATTGTTTCCCTTTCAGAAGGCTGGCTTGACGCTTCCTGTAAGATAAAGAAAAATACCCACCAGTTTCAGATTATTTTTCACTTAAAAGAACAGGTAGCAGAAAGGACTGAGAGCCAAGTGGGGCGGGAGGGGGGATTGTTTTGCAGATGAACAATTCTCAAATCTGTTCTACTGTGTAATTTTTTAAAACATAACAGTAAGTCATTGTATTGACAAGGACTCCTTAGACTGGCATGTTGAAATTTACAATGTTTTCTCAGAAAACAGTGACAACTCAGGAACTGAAATCACAAGAGTAAAAGGAGAGATGCACCCACCCTCAGGCTGCAGTAAAACAGATTTAATGGAGTTTGGGAGTATCTGACATTAGATACTTATTGGTTTAGAGGACAGAAAGCATCATTTACTTGATTTCAAATATCGGAAATTGTTCGCTCCACGCTGAAGGAAGTGTATGTCCCACGAGAATTTAAAAATAAAAACCACTGGTGAAGAATTCTCACCGCTTCAGTGAAAAGTCAAATTATACAGGGACCTGAATCAAAACCTGAAACAAGTTCATCCGATTATTTGTAGAGAAAGATGAGGAAGGTGGTGTTATTTTTAAATAAAATTATATTGGGAAGAAGTATTTTTGACAAGAGATCACGAGGACGGGTAAACTAAAAGCCTTTAATACATTACAGGAACTAATGCTCAGAGGTTTACTTCCTTCCTCTATAAAAGTGCTTTCATTTATGAAATGCATTTCTATTTTTGGAACAAAACCTCTAAGAAGAGGTTTGTATGATTTTTAAATGTAAATCAAGTCAAATAACACTACATTGCAGGAAAGTTTACCAGCTACCTAGCTAAGTTTGACATTTTTCAACTTTGAAAATGAACCGTAGCATCAAACATATTGCTTTGCTTGCAAATTAGTACAGTACAGTACTTACTCTCGTCGGGCCTTTTCCACTTCCTTTTTAGAAGGTAGGGTGCATCCATCAAATACCAGAATTGGTTTAATCCCAAATGAGAGGAGCATATCAACAAGTTTCATACAGAAAGCTACATAACTGTATCAACGATAACAAAGGTAAGAAAAGAAAGATAAACTTCCCTGTAAACAGAAAAATATGCAATTGATTTGTGCTTGACAATAAAGTCCTAAACTTACAGTTCTCGTAACTGTTGTTCAAGGATCTTTGTGGGCCAAATATTTCCCCAGCATCACAAAAAGTGTAACACCACTTGAATGGGTTTTTTTTTTGTTTTTTACCAAGAGAAATGCTCCACCTCCTGACTCAGAACTGGGCCAGCTGCTCCCAAAATGAAATATGAACTCAAGTGTACTCATTTTGATTTTGCTACATTAGGATTCCACACTGCCAAAAAACTTTACAAGTTAAAACATGGACCATCTTTTTAGTTTCAGCAACTCAGTTCACAATGGCCAGGGAAACAGGAGGCAGGCAAGCACAGTACATTATCTTTCCCCAAAGCCTTGTGAACGGCAGACTAAATCCACTTTGACAGAGTTGGAACAGCGATGGGGTATCCAACGTCCCTGCGGAACTATCTGCTCCTCTCTCCAGATGGTGGACATACACACTATGGACAGACGTGCAAACATACCTTCCCATACTAAAAATACAGGCACAGTACTGAAAATATTCCACGAGACAGGAGACTTTCCCCAAACTGCACTAACAGTGAAGATGGTCTATGGACCAGGAGGCAATTCTCCACTGCCTTCCAAGCCCATCCCTTAGCAAAATACTTGTAGGGAATTCCAGGCTTTATACCTTCCCTCAGACCTCTGATCTCCTTACCTGTTATTTCTTCAGATCATTTCAGCAGCAGCACACAAATCTAGCAGCGGCTTTAAACACCGAGTGCATTACTAACTATGATGCTCAACAAAACAAATTTAAAAATTTCCAAGTTCATTTTTCCTTTTCCCTTTAAGCACACTGTTTAAAACACAAGAGTAACTTTTCCAGCACGGGGCAGGGAGGGGAGGGTGAGCAGGACTTCGGAGCTAGGAACCTAAGGATAAGAGCACTGAAGAAGCTAGATGTAGAGCTACAAAACATAAACCAAAATAAAAACCTATGATTTTTGAAGGCCAGGAGCAAATATGATTGCAGCTATATAATACCTCAATTTAGATGAATTCTAAAGTGTGAAAGGACTCTACACTATAGTTAAAGTGCCAGTCGAAGATCAACAATCACATGTGTATGGAAACAAGATTTGGTCTTAAAATATTCATGTGGTTAAAATCAACCATTCCAAAGTTTCCTCTGACTATTAGTGTTTCTCCTGTCAGTCAATTTCTTCCTCAACTGATGTGTATCCTATCCTCAGGACTCTGAAGGGTCTCCGCTACCTTCAAAGGCGGATAGCAGAGTTGGATAAAACTCTACGGTTTTTCATATCAACAGAAGCAGGAGTTAAAGATTTGAACCCATTTGCAAACTACCAACTTTTTCTTGCCTCCAATCAAACATTTAATCAAAATTTCATAAGTGAAGTTTGATCTAGACTGATCAGTGTAGCTTTATTTCTGAAAAGATAAAAATTAGTCTGCATTTAAAACCATACTCAGTCTAAAACAAGAGCTCAACCCAGTTTTCCAGAGTTGGGCAAGAACTTACACAAATCCGATTTAAGCTCTAAAGCTGAACTTGAAATAGAACCACAATTTCTGTTTGTTTCCTTCCTTAGAAATATAACTGTGTAAGGGAAAAATCCATGTTACACTACAAAAGCTACTCTTAATAAAAACATAGTATGTTAAGAGAAAAAACTTTTTCAGAGCATGCCTATCAGGATCCCTCAGTATCATTACAACTTTTGTCACAGCAGTATTTACAAACTATCACCTCATACAAATAAAGATCCTGAAAATAATACTAAATTTGAAACATATGAATTGCATCTACAAAATCTCATCAGAGACATTAGATTATAACTGAGAGTGAGACATGCTGGAAAAAACCTAACTCACCTAGCCGTGGTGTTTTATTTTAGAGCACTTTTGAGCGTTTTTTCAATATATTTATTAAAAATACTTCAATATTTATTTTGCACAGTTGAAAAGCTACTTTCTTACGGCCAACATTTCCATTACCAAAAAGCACAACTGCGACTGAGAATTCAGAAGCAGCAGCAAGAAATGAAACTGCTTTAACTTCGTTTTTAGCTCAAGAAACATCAAGCTTTAACTCGCAAGAGGGCCGGGACCGCCGCGTGACGAAGACTCACAGGTCCGTGGGCTCTCCTCGGGCCAGCCTTTCGGCACAAGCGTAAGCGCCTTTGTGGAGCCAGCAGTAGGTGTCCACGGCCACCGCCTGCCCCTTGTACTTCCTCACGTGGGTGGGCTCCGCCGCCTCCTTGATGAACTGGAGCAGGCCCTGGATCCCCATGGCGGTGCGTGCGCTGCGGGCGGGAAAACGCAACGCGAGAGCGCAAGGCTGAGTCTCGCTCCTCGCACAGGCACGGCCGGGCCAGGGCGCGGGGCCGAACCGCCGGCGGGAGAAGCGCCCGCCACAGAGACGGGGGGATGGGGGGGGCGCCAGGCCCGGCCCCCTCCTCCCGCTTCGGTGAGGGGCTCGGGGGCCGGCGGGGCCGCGTCCCGACACCGGGAACCGCGCCGGTCCGGGGCGGGGATGGGGGGGGACGGGGACGCGACGGGCGCGCGCCGGTACCTCGCTGAGGGGGGAGGGGAGGCCCTCGCGCCGGCCTCCGCTCGCGCCGCGCTGCGCCGCTCCGCTCCGCTCGGCCGTGGCGCGCGGCAGCCGCTCAGGGCTTTCAAGCAGCGCGCGCTGAGGGCACTGGCCCCGCCCCGGGGGTGGGGACTACACGCCCCAGAGTGCCCCGCGCGGGAGAGGGGGGGCGGGGAGGCCGTTGGGGCGCGAGCTCCACCCCCGTGAGGCGGTGCGGCCCGGCCCGGGGTCGGGTGCCGGCCTGGTCGCGGTCGGTGGCTGCCGGGGCAGGTGGGCTCCGAGGGCCTGGCCGGCTCGGGGTCACGCTCGTGTGGGGTACCGGGAGCTTTCCGGAACCTTCTCTTTGCTCTGAGAGCTGGAAAGGTGAGGGTGTCAGGACGGAGCGTGTGTAGGACAGCCACAGGTCTGGGGAGGGCGGCTCTGAGGGGACCCGGCCTGAACGGGTAAACCGTGGGGATTGCTGCTAGCAAAGGAAGGGCGGCTCGTGCCAGCGTCTGCAAAAACACCACAATGATTTAATACACTGGAATAAATTCAGCGCTGTAGCATGGAGTCAGCCCGTCCTGTGCCAAATTCTGATCTGCTGGCTCAGTGAAGCGTAGAAGAATTGGAAGACGTTGGGACGAAGACGTGTGCTAGCAATGCTTCCTCATGCAAATTTTCTATAACCACTGAGTTGCTAGTGGAGAAAATTAGGGTCAACGTTCCGGAAAGATTGTGTCATTGTAGTATTCAGTGTTTATTTTCAGTTCTTTTTATCCTTACTGTCTGCTCATATCTGTACCCTGGTATAGAGAAAAGTTTTTCAGATAGTTATCAACTCAAGCCCAACAAAGCCAGCAGAGAAACCATCACAGGAATAAGAATGTGTTTGTGGCCTCTTACAATATTTACGTGTAAAGAAGCTGAACACCTAAGTCCAAGTTACTGGTCTAAGCAGAGATATGAATAAGGAACTTAAATACAGTAACTATCAATTTTGTTCTATTGCTGTAACCTGTATTCCAAATGAGTCATTCTGAGAGGACAGTCATACTGAACGATCCGTTTCTGGCAATGCTTTTCACAATGATTGCTCCAGATTGGTTCAGTTGGAGCAAAGGATCCATGACATGCAGTTGAAGCACATGCATAACAACGACAAACCTGAAAATTACAAACATGAAGTATTCTAGAATCAAAAGGCAGCACAGACTTTTGGCAGGACAAAGGACCAAGTCCTGCAGTTGACGCAGTGAGTGGGGAGGGAGAGAGTGGAAGCAGGTCACTGACTGCAAAGGAAGAGGTGAGGGACAGATGTTACAGCAGTAAAACCCTGGGGTTAATGTAAGAATTGTCGGTCAAAGTTAGAATTTTAAATCTGTATTTACATACTACTATAACTGCTTTGATTAAAAAAAGCCCTGGACATCCATATCACATATTGAAATCTGAAGTGGTGCACAAGAATAGTCCAATTACACACAACAAGGCATACAAATAACATTTTTTGTTTCACAGATCTAATGCCCTGGGACATCTCACGCCCGGGATTGAGTTCCTATTTAAGCATCTGTTGCACTACTTCATTCTGCCCGCTTGACACACTAAACTCAGTAAACCACAGTTTGATAGCCAACACATGGTCTGCACATACCACAGGCTAGGACAAAGGGACTCTACAGTGCCAACCTTAATTTCTTCCTACTGGCAACACACATGCTGGAACCTAGAACAGTTTCTCGGATTGATGTTAACTCCTGATGTTTCTTGTCCTCAGGAAATACACCTTCATATCTTGCTAAAAGAGCAAGTGCAGTCTAGAAACACAGTAAAGAATGGGGAGAGAATCAGAACAAAAGAGAGACTACGCATGTAAGACTGAACAATGCAAATTTTCCCTGCACTCATAAAAGCCTGCATGTCTGCTTCATTTGTTGAGCTACTACTGAGATAAGACTGGAACAAATACAAGAGTGTGTGCATGTTTCCAGCTGCAGGTAATGACATCACAGGACCAGAAGTCTTGCAAACACTCTAGAATAAAAATTACCCCTGCACTGGAGTAGGTGGTTTTATTTACCGATTTTCTGAAATGAAAAAAGAAACCGTGATGTTTAACTGCTTTATTAAGCTGCTCTTAGTGGAGATCTGTGAAGATGGTGAGTGAATCCTGATTAGGAGACACGTCTGTCTCTATGAAGAGAGTTTGAGAAATTAGGATACTGTCTTGGAACAGAGGAAAAGTGATAGAGATGAAGAGCAATCAAATGTAGTACTTTGCTTGGAATTTCACAGAGTTTGAATATCTTGTATATTTCTAATTGCAAACAGGAAATTACTTATTTCTATGTATAAAGTTTTCCATTCTTGAGCAATGTGATTGTACATGTCCATCCAGGCCTTGTGGAATAGCATAAATGCCATAAATAGCATAAAGAAATAAATATTGCATAAATGCAATAACTAGTATGAATGCAATAGCATAAATTTACTTTAAAGTACCTTGAAGAGCTTTCTTTTTTTTATTCCCCCTCTGTTTCCTACATAGGTAGGAACTATCAGATGGGCTTATCCTTGGGTGATGTGTCTGATGTGTCCTGGTGAGATCCTGCTCTCATTCCAGAAGGCCCAGATGGATGTGGAAAAGAAGAAGACAGCCCTCTAGCAGTGGGCTGGCCAGAGCACACAGTAACATCTCCCACGTTAGGGCCTGGCGCCAGTCACATTGGCCAACACAAGCCACCTGAGATGTTAGTACTGCAGTTCCACTGCAAAGATTTCAAGTTAAAAGTGAAAAATTGATTGTCTGGAGTAAAATGGTCAACAATTGACAAGTTTTGAGTTTGAAATGTGTAATAATGCTTCTTTTTCTTGTTAGTTAACATAAAGCTATGCTTGCTTAAATTAAAACAGAATTTGCAGTGAGAAATACACCTAGGCTGATATCTACCAGATAACAGCTTATTTCTCTGCTTGCCATTTTGAAGTCTATATAGTTCTTTGGATATTTGTACTCTGATATATGGATGACTCAGTCACCAGGGCAGAAAAGCAGTATTTCCAGACAGTGGACGGCAAGGCTTAATTTCAACACATTTTGGCCACAGTGACAGCATAAGATATTTTAGAGCTGAAAATACTGGTTCAATTCCTCTTTACTGATTCTTTTTTCACTCTGTAATTCTGTCTATATTTGACATGCTCCAAAAGTTTTAAATTCAATTGCAATTACAATTCCATTTGGATTATGATCAGTAATCTTAAGAAAATATTCTTATATCAATTCTGACATTTCTTTTTCCCTCAAACTGCTGTGTTCATGGGAAGAACAATAATCAGGGTAGACAATATAATATATCCGTTTAATTCAAAATGTCATGTGCAATTCAATTAAATCTACTTTGGACTATTTTCTGTAGATTACATTAGCAATAGTCATAAGCCTCAAAGCTTTGGAGCCAAGGAACTTGCGTTGAAGGAAGCCAGAACTACAGAATTCTTGCCCAGATCAGATTTTCCTCTTCAATTCCCTAATCTGAAAGGGTGGATACCTTGGAGTTGAAGAGTTAGCATGATGTGCATTAACATGTTTTCAGCCTGATTATCCATGACCCACCTTCATTACATAACTTCTAGAAAATAATGGAAGTTTTATACAATGAGTCAAAGGCTTTGTTGGTTTCACTAGAGCTACCTTGACTTAAACCGGCCAAAGATACCGCTCTTTAAACTCAACAGTGTCTCTTGGAAGGAAGTAGTCAGATGATAATACTGTGGTGGGTTACTCCTTTACAGAATACTGTAGTATTGCCATTTTATTTCCCATAGATACCAGATGAAACTGGGAAGTAGCACTGTGGTGTGCTTAGGTACAAGACGTCTAATAATATATACAACCCTTTCCTTTCACAAGTAGCTCACATATCTGGAGAATTTGCGAAGACTAGAAATTACTATACCAAATCCCTGTTGTACGTTTTTCATTTCCTTAGGCAGTTTTGTGATAGTGACTGGTAGAATACATTACAAATAGACTTGGAAATAGAAAGTCTAGCAGAAACACTTCATTACCTTTACAATTGTTTTGTATCATGTAATAAGAAAGAAGAGCTGTACAGAGTATAGCCCTGTTGACCCATAATGGAAATTTAAGATAGCTGCCCAAGGTAATTGCGCTGAAGTACGTCTAGAACTGCTTCTTTCTCGACACTGACTATAGAGAGGAAGTGTGATCACTAGGTCTGATGTAGATGACTAAACTTTACACAGCCAAGGTAAAGTAAAATTAATTTTGTCCTCACTATGTGCTAAAATGGACAAGAACATCTGACGGATTTTTAGTAAACTTCCTTCCCTACATTGTCTGGCACTGCGGGAATTGTCTTCACGGGGTAGATTAAAATACTCAGAATGAAAACTGGCATTCTGCTGAAGCTCACAGTCAGAGCATCGGCTATGCTGACATTAGTAGATCACGTGTCTGGTTTATCCTATTTTTTCCAAAATTTCAGTGAATTCCTTATTACTGTTACTATGTTGTCTTCACTGCTTATGAATTTGGTAACTTTTGTTTCAGAAAGTCTGGCTGGCAGTTAGTTGGACCATTTGACCAATTTGTTAGAAAAGAAATTTGATTTCTCTCTGATAGGCAGCAGTGTTACATTTACTGAACCCTTTATCTGTTGAAATTTCCATTTATGGACAGCATATTTTCACACTTTTTTTTTAGCTTAGCTAAGAAGCCAAGTCTTAATAACACGAGCGAACTCCTGTGCATACTCAAACACACTTGAGTGTCTAGAGGAAGACATCCTTAAAACTACATGTAGTAGCAGAGGACATGTTTTTAAAAGCTTTCATTTATCTGGAAAATACTGTATCAATAAAGTTAGTAAAGTCATTAAAAACCTGGAATATCTAGTTAATAGTACAACTGCCATCTGCTTTAGTCAGGCCAGGCCAAGAGCACGATTTATGTGAGTGGTTCTTTTAAATTTTTTTGAACTATTAATATTGTTCGCAGGCTTCAGCCCCTGGCAGGTACAGAAAAGAACAAAAGAAAAGCCAGATTGATTTCCTCCATCAGAACCCCAGGTGACCTCATTAGGCTGGTCACGCTTCCCATCTGCTCACTGCTGGGTGAACACAGCTCTTGGACTCGTTTTCCAGGGCAGGGATCTGTGAGGGTGATTCGGCCTTCCCCTCCTGTGTGAACCTTCCTGCTCCGGTGAGTGAGGTCTGTGCCCATCAGCTTCTGCATGAGAATGTGGGAGTGAAGGAAACACAGCTCTGCCAGATCACACCTTGCGAAGCACGCTGAGCTCAGCCCAGCTAGGTAACGCCTGAAATGGATGTCTGTCAGTGGCGTGCTTGGCTGGAGGTGCCAAGATCACCTGACTTCTTCGTGTCCCAGATTTTTCCAGGGAAGGCAAAGGACCACTAATGCATGCATTGCCAGTGAACAGTACAAACAAGCTGCTCACGAGTAATCTCGTGGAAACAGGTGGAGGCATGATTTGCGTGATCCCCTCCCGTCCTACTGCCAGGGGAAACCTGCTCTCTGCCGTCGCGATGTGTTGCCAGCGGTTTGGTTTGGCCGGCTGCTCCTTTGCTGCGAGTTGTCCGAATTTGCTCTCAGTGCTCAGGCAGCAATGCTCAGCTATAAGAAGGAGCACCCAGGGACAGTCTCCTGCTGATGTTCATCATGAAAACAAAGGTAGGCATCAGTGTCTAGGAGGAAGGCTGTCCACTTGTTCATATTCCAAAAATTCTGAAAAAGTGGATAATTTAAACAAAAATGTTTAAATTCCTGTAGTGCCAGGCACAGACTCATCCTGGAGACTTCTCCTTAGTAAGAAGTGACAACCCTCTTTAGTTGCTGGTCACTGAGAAATAGCACAGCAGCAATGCAGTCCCAGAAAGCGCTCTCTCATCTGTCTTTCTAACACCCCTCTGCTTTTGGCCATTTTGCCAGAAAAGGAGAAGAAAGCTCATGTCCTGCTCAGGTGCCCATCCCGTCTGCTTGCTTCAGTATTAGTTTTCATTACAGGATGGTAGATGAGATTGAAAACAGAATGCAGAACAGGGACATTTGAAAGGTGTGGAAAATGAAGTGCTCTCCAACCCATTTTGCAGGATGTTGGTGTGTTTAGACTTTTTCCTCTGGCACTAATCAGCCTCTTTCTGGAATTTCATTACAGCCCCTGCTTCCAAATTAGTAATGGCTGAAAGGAGGGAGCAGGTCCGAGGCTCCTCTCTTGACTCCTCCAGCTGTGCTCCCTACCCTAAAATACAGGGTCTCCTCCCATCCCAGTGAGTCCACAGGGACCTCCAACAGAGCGGGGTGCACAGAGTCACTGCACCCAAGGGACTGGACTAGGGACATCGGGGGGGTCTCGGCTGGCTTGCCTGCGTGGGGGCATGCTCTTCTCTACTGTAGTCTCTGCTTGTTTCTTAACAGATAATGCATTTGGGACTTGCCTTTTTTCAGCCTGTTCTTCTAAGCAAAGAAGACTTACATGGTCGTGCCCCTTGCCTGAATGTGTACCTGCCATAAATGTTGAAGCCGCAGAGTTATTTTCATGTAATTTGACAAAGGACTAGAAGTCTTGAAGATACTCTGTCCGATTCATGCAAATGTGGAGAGGAATAGAATAGACTAGACAAGAATAGAATTATTTCAGTTGGAAGGGAGTTACAATGATCATCTAGTCCAATGGCCTGACCAGTTCAGGGCTGACCAAAAGTTAAAGCATGTTAAAAGGTGCATTCTCCAAATGCCTCTTGACACTTGGACACTGCTTGCTGCTAACAGGACATCGACCACCTCTCTAAGAAGCCTATTCCAGTGTTTGACCACCCTCTCGGTAAAGAAATGCTTCCTCATGTCCAGTGTGAACCTCCTTTGGCGCAGCTTTGAACAATTCCCATGCGGCCTGTCACTGGATACCAGGAAGAAGAGCTCAGCACCTCCTTCCCCACGTCCCCTCCTCAGGACGCTGTGGAGAGCAATGAGGTCTCCCCTCAGCCTCCTCTTCTCCAGACTAGACAATCCCAAAGTCCTCAGCTGCTCCTCACAGGACTTTCCTTCCAGCCCTTTCACCACCTTTGTTGCCCTTCTCTGGATGCATCCAAGGACCTTCACATCCTTCTTCAATGGTGGGACCCAGACCTGCACACAGCATTCAAGGTGAGGCCACACCAACGCTGAATACAGCGGGATGATCCCCTCTCCTGCCTGGCTGGTCGGGCTGCGTTTGATGCACCCCAGGGTGCAGAGGTTTGCCTTCCGGGCTGCCAGGGCACTCTGCTGGTTCCTACAGAGCCTGCTGCCGACCAGCACCCCCAGGTCCCTACGCTGCTGGTTCCTACGGAGCCTGCTACCAGTCAGCACCCCCAGGGCCCTCTCTGCAGGGCTGTTCTCCAGCTGCTCCTCTCCCAGTTTATACTTGTGCCCGGCATTACTCCGTGGTAGCGTACAGAGCTTAACTTTGGCCTATGCCATGGAGTGCCCTAGGGTCTGGCTGCCCTGATCATGCAGACATATGGATCATGATTTACCAATTGCAGTCAGTGCAGGCTTTCTTCTGCATAAAAGCTACAGAAAGGGGTGAGCCTGGGGCCCTCTTTGGTCTCCTCTAGATGTGAAGCTGACGTGTAGGCAGGGAATATACCTAGACCTGGAAAACCTGCTTTTTGGAAGTAGGGTGTTGTCTGTCTTTCCCCTACTATAGGAAATGGTTTCCTTCATCTGGAAATCAGGAAGGTGGAGGGAGGGGGCCAGGAAATGAGGCTTCGTTAACTCTGTTGCTAACAGAACTACTTTTCTCCTGCCCCTTCCTGCCTGTTACATAAGTGCATTTTTCCCTCCAGTGGTCCTTTATGTCTGCAGCTGCAACCTGTGATTAAATCAAACTGTGCCCAGCAAAGGACAGCTTTGTAGAGCTGTAACAGAAACTGAGGTGTGCTTAGATGCAGCAGCTCAGTAAGTGGCAGCCTTCTGCCTGCTTATTAATCGACCAATGCATAGGCTGAATTAAGAGAATGTTGTTCACATATCCACGTAACAGATTTTTTTTTACAGTGGAAGCATTAGCCTGAGCAGTTTCCAAGTGAAATAATGGCACTGTGACTAGTTACACTTATCTAATTTACCTACCTCCAGAGGACAGAAGATGTAAGCAGTGGCAAGAAAAGGGGTTGTGGAATAATCACATACTTTTATCTTGCACCTAGTGAGTTTATTTCCAATAATCATAAAGACTATTTTCAGATGTTTCTGGCAATATGTTTCATCTGTCCCTCCAGGGCTACAAAGATGTCTTTGAGCTACAGACCCGGGAGTCTGCTCCTGCGGTTACCAGTTAACTTGCCATGTTTAGCAGTTTATTGCTTTTACTCAGGCTCCACAGAATTCACCCATTTTCCACTTGGGGTCTGCCCAGAGCCCGAGCTGTGCCGAGGCGACTTTCTTCCAGTTTGGGAATTATACAGAGATCCCTCTCCCTTAAAGATAAGGGATGATCTAGTAGTGCTAACAGCTTGATTCAATCATTAACAAGACATTGCAAAAAAACAAGCAAACTGCCAGAGATGACAACAAACCGTTCGGCAGGCGGTGGGAACGGAACAGTTGTGTCATCCTGTTCAAGGTGAGAGCCCGGGGCAAAGGAAAGTCCTTCCGAGGCAGGAGGCAGGGGAGCAGGGCCTGCGAGCTGGTGCTGTTGATTTATTTAACGTGGTGCTGGGCCCCAGAGCACCTGAGGTAAGCTGTCCCTAGACTTACACACTCTGCATGTTCAGCCTGTTTTTCTGAGAAAAGGGATTTTGAGTAGTGCTTGAAAATACTCCTTTTCCCAACATTTGTGGTAATGCAAAGAGTGAACTAGCAGGTGAAGGGCTGTGTCTCAGGGAAATCTAGGGAAGTGGGAACTATATACGGACTTGGATAAAAGCTTGTTTTAAGCCAGTAGCTCAAGTAAAAGGACCTTTTAACTGAAAGGTTAAAAAGAAACTAAAAAAGCTGTTAATCATGCCCTTCAGGAAAACTGTAGAATAGATTCTCAGGGATCTGATTCCAGCTCACAGACTTTTCCGGGACTTTCAGCCCAGAAAGAAGAGGGAAAGATAGATGTTTGCTTTTCATGTACAGGCTCCCCAGTGTGGACCAACTCAGTGGGCAGCAGTGGTTGTCTCTAAAAAGCCAGCAGGATTCCCTCATAGTGGGAAAGAATATTTTGCTGCATTATTTGGGTAAAATTGCCCTCTCCTTTTCTCAGGTTAGGCGGCTGATGGGAGGGTGCTTCCATTCCGCACCCTGCCCTCTCGGTATTACTGGCTGCTCTCATACATGCTCTCAGGCCAGATGCTGTGGACAGATTCTTGCAGATCTTCTTTCTTACTCCCTCATCTTCTCCTCTTATCCTCTGCATTTCTGCAGGTGACCTAATTGTAGGGGCAGGACAGATGACAGGGCAGCCTGCCTCATCTGCAAATGCATCCGCTTACATGCTCCTCACCTGGCCTATATTGAGGGTTTTTTTTTTTATTCATGGAAGTGAAAAGTATCCTTTTTTATTCTGCTCTTTGCTGACTTTACTCACTCATTTTCCATTTGGCCAACACAGTTAGGCTCACGACTCTGATCTTTCTAGAGATGTAATGCCTTCAAACCAGAAAGCAACGTCAGCATCTTGCAGAATTCCAGCTTTCCAAAAAATGGCAGAGTTAGTAAGGGCTTAAAAATATCTTAGCTCTCTTGAAGAGAATAGAGACTTGAAAACTAAAGAGAATAGAGTCACTCCTTAATGGACTCACTTGTACCTATCTATAATGCTACCACATTAACTCAGCCTGGAGTATAGCTAGAGACAGAGCCTGGTAGAACTCAATTTTTATCAGTCTGGTTATTTTAGACAAGCCCAGTGCTGGTCTGAGCTGACATAGCCTCTAGTTTCTGTAACCATGTGGATAACGGAAAGAGATTTCACACAGGTCAATGTGATACAGATGTTCTATCAAATTTTGTTAGAATTTTCTTACATTTCAGAGGTGAAAAAAGGGAGGCTTTAGTGGAAAAAAAAAATTTTGCTGGGATCTAGTGATTCTCTGGGATCAGATAAGATGATCAAATAGGGTTTGTGCTTTCTGGGGCATGAAGGAGGCCCAGTAACCTACCACTTCCCTTGCCCTGTTATTCTGGGAGAATCCTGTCTGGAAACAGTGCATCAATTACATCTAGCCACACTAAGTGCCCTGTTCATTTTTGTTTTGCATATAAGTACTCTTCTTCTTTGCACTACAAGGAATAAAATTAAAATAGGTTAATCAGTAACTAATTATTCCACCAGCAGCTGAACAGTCTCTCATGTGTTCCCAGCTGTAAGTAATCTAAAATCTGTCTTTTTATTTTATGTAGGTACGGATACAGTCCATATTGCTGAGTCTTCCAGCAGCAAATGAAGAATATATATCTGTTCCTCCTTTCCATTTTATATTTGCTTTTGAAAGCCGCTGGCACCGAAGAGGTTATATTTGGTCATAATAATTTCACAGAATATCAGGTGGGCAACATGAACCTGGTTCTCTCTGTCCCACACGGTGGGTTACTGGAACCCAAAGACATCCCTGATCGAGAGGCTGGCTGTTGGGATGCAAAGACATCCTCTTGTATTTTCTCTCATAAGTGTCCTCCTGGAAGTATTCAAAATTACACGAAATGCAAAGTGTCTACCAACCAAGACAGGTATACTATAGAGGTGGCTCAGGCTCTTGCTGAAGAAATCAAGAAAATTACTGATGGCTTCTTCCCACATATCATAATAAACCACCTACAGAGGTTCAAGATGGATGTTAACAGGGAAAAGGAAGAAGCCTCCTTTGGAATTCCCCAAGCAGAACAGGCCTGGGAGGAGTATATGGGATTTTTGACCACTGCAAAATCTCAGATGTCAGGGGGGCTGATTCTGGATATCCATGGACAAGCACATCCTGAACAGTGGATAGAACTAGGTTACACACTTTCAAAACATTCTCTTAACTCAGGTGTCTTTTCTGCATCGTGTTCCTCAATTAGCCATCTGGCCAGTCAGCTAGTCAATGTATCTTCTGAGACTTTCGTGGCAGGGAACAGAAGTTTGGGTAAACATATTGAAGAACAAAATCACAGTTATGTTTGTGTGCCTTCTCCATCCAATCCTCACCCAAATAATGGAAGCTATTATAGTGGTGGATACATAACGAAGACTTTTGGTTCCCGTAGTTCTGGCACCATTGATGCCATTCAGCTTGAGCTGCCCCAGTGGGTGAGGGCAGCTGAAGAACGTCCCAGATTTTGTAAAGCACTAGCAAGGGCTGTAATTAAATTCTGGCAGACTAACTACTGCAGCCAGTACAACCATGAATTTCTGCCATGCTGAAAGAGGCTACTGTGTTAAGGTATCTTTCCATAATATAGTAATGATCTGGAACAACGGAACTACTGATACACCCGCAACATTTAAGCCTGAAATATAATTGTGGGTGCTGGAATACAAAGGCATCAACAGACAACATCCACAGCTAATGTCAAGTCTGTTAACATGCAGCTCTGTACTAGATCCAGCATTGAAAAGACTGCTTGAAGATGAGTGGGTATATCTGGAAGTATCGCTTGCCTGGAGTGCTTCTCTGTGCTTAATTTCTTTCCAGTAGCTTCCTCTGTTCTCTAGCACAGAATAAAACAAATATTCTTCTGATGAATTCTGTGCGGTGCAGTGCCTTAGCAGATTATCTGTTCAAGGAAACAAAGTGTCTTGGCTTCTCTGGTGACACTTAAGAAAGACAATTGGATAATATCACTGTGTAAAATGTTTGGGGCTGGGATCAGTTTCCATTTGGTGTGTGTAAAGCCCTAGGAGTTGGAACGCTTCAAGTAAACAGTAGCGCTGAGCAATGGCATGTGGTCTGACCTGCTTCAGGTTTTGCTAATTTAATAAATTAAAAAAAAAAAAAAGTCTGAGAGCATTACAGCACTGTAATTTTGTCATAGTTTAAATAGCACAACAGTAAGGTAGTAACTGGATGGAAGGCTGCTAAAGATAACACATACATATCATGCATTTTTAACAGATTTCATTACAGCATGGTTCCCTCCTGAGAGCTGGTCCATTGATTTCATTCAGCATAGGATGAAACACTTGATAGTTACTGGAGTAGTATTACATTATGGATGGGCTCTAATGCACAGCGGAGAACACAGCGGCATGAATAGACAGGAGTACAAATCAGCTCTTGGAAAACATGGGCAATTAATATGGAAAACTGAACGGAGCAAGATTGAAGGGAGTAAAATTCAAAAATTAAGAACCTTTGAAATCTTAGCAGTGCTAAAGGTTTGGTAAAATGAAAATAATGAGTAAATAGTTGATTCTGTGTAAATAGTTAGTTCTGAGGAAGTGAATAGTCAGTTAATAAACGGAAGAGAAGTAGGATATCTGCGTCTTGCAACCACAGTAAAATACTTTGGATCTAACTATAAATAGGGACAATACCAAAGAGAATATCTTACACAGTTATAAAACATAACATGTAGGAACATCAAAAGAAATGGATAAGGAGCTCTCTGAATCTGAACTGTTCATTTTGAAAAATCTTTGAAGACTAGGCAATTTTCAGGTAACTTGAAGAGAGCCTACGTAGGTGCCTTGCAAAGGCAAACAGGACTTGGGGAACTGCTGGGGTGCTACCTCTCATACGCTAACTGCTACATCGTGGGGCAGACGAAGGGAACACAAATAGCAAATGGCAGATTACACTTTACCTAGTGCCACTTGGTTTGTCAGACAAGCTTATCATAGAATCATAGAATGGTTTGGGTTGGAAGGGACCTTAAAGATCATCTGGTTCCAACCCCCCTGCCATGAGCAGGGACATCTTCCACCAGACCAGGTTGCTCAGAGCTCCATCCAACCTGGCCTTGAACACTGCCAGGGAGGGGACATCCCCAGCTTCTCTGGGCAGCCTGTTCCAGTGTTTCACCAACCTCATGGTGAAGAAACTTGATTTTAGTTTTAATCATAAGGTTAGTTAATGTGGTGGGTTGGCCCTGGCAGACACTAAGCACCCACCCAGTTGCTCGCTTACTTCTCCCAGTGGGATGGGGGAGAGATTTGGAAGAGTAAGCAGGAGAACTCATGGGCCGAGATAAAGACCGTTTAATACGCAAAGCAAAGCCGTATGTGCAAGCAAAGCAACATAAGGAATTCATCCACTACTTCCCATCAGCAGGCAATGTTTAGCCACTTCCTGGAAAGCAGGATGATGTGTGATGCTTACTTGGGAAGGCAAAGGCTGTAACCAGGAACATCTTGGTTTCCTGCTCCGTTCCATGAGCTCTTACTGCTTTGAATGGAGTATCTCTGGCCAGCCCAGGCCGGCTGTCCCAGCCATGTCCCCTCCCAGCTTCTCGTGCACCCCAGGCTACTTGCTGGGGGCCATCGGTCAGTGACTTGCTGGGCCGGGGCGTGGAGCCTAGGGAATGCGGGGTGCCCGTTGCTGATGGGGTCACGGGGCTGGCGGGGGTACGGAAGGCCGCTGGTCTTTTGCAGCGGAGGGCGGCGGGGAATGCCTTTAATCAGCTTCCACATTGGTACAAACACTCTCCCACTATTGTTCACAACGCCTTGGCTGCACTCTATGATGCTGTGAAAGTGCCACTGGGCGTTTGCATGCACCAATCCACAGATGATATCCTGGTGGCTGGAGGCAAGAAGGAGCAGCTTGGGCAGGTGGCTGAGACTATCTGTAATTTATTGATGGAAAATGGATTAGATCTTCCACCCTCCAAATGCCAGGGTCCTGGGCAGGGAATCAAATTCTGAGGGGCTTGGTGGATAGCGGGAGCTGTTACTGTACCTGATGATGTCTTGTCGGCCGTTGAGAAGGGGCAGACCCCATACAGCAAAGTGCAATGCAGCAGCTTGTGGGCACTTTGGGGTATTGGAAAAAACACATACGTAATTTTGGTCATGCACTAAAGTTTGTTCGGGTAGATCTAGCTACACACTCTGTAGTACTGGCTCCCAACTGACTTCCTGAACGTGTAAGTTGTGTTTGCCAAAGTTTTTGTAATTTAAGATCCCCGTTCAATTAAACTGTTATGGTTTTGACACCATTAAAAGTGATTTTTGGAACATATTTTTGTCAGTCTCACACTTCCGCGACACACATGTCTTACTGTATTTTGTCAGTACACAAAAATGATCTGAAATCTGGAGACGGGAAGGAAAGCCAGCATTGTGTGATCAGTCAAGTCCCTGCAAGCTGCTACTGGTCCACAAGCCGTGGTTTGAAAGGATTTGGTATAGTTCAGCTGTTAAGAAGACCAACAATCCCCTAGTCTCCGAATTTTTCTTAATGGCCAAAGGGCTCTGGGCTGGGAAGAAGGGAAGAGGCTTTGTTAACATAACAAAGTAAGAACTGCCATGGAAGATGCATTGGTGAACATGATTCATAGAGATAATTTAGAAAGCAGTTATCCTGGAGATGGGCAGGCAGGCAGTAAGGTGAGTTATCTGGGTAACCTGCCTTTATAGTTCTCCCACATTTTGCTCAAAACTGAAATTACAAGAGGTTGGACACACTTGATCTCTAACCTGGTAAGAAAAACTGCACGAAACTGGTCTTAACAGAGCTGCAGAAACTTTGCTTTTAAGCATTGTTAATTTCTCATCATAAATTATGTCCTCATAAATTCAGAGGACATAATTGCTTCTGGACCAGAACATAAGATCTTAGGTGTGCTGCCACTAGGTAGACAAGTACTTTGAGGTTTGGCACAAACAGGGTTCTACGCAGCTGGATTTGGTTTTGCTTTCGAGCTAACATATGCCTGCAGTGCGATTGCTTGACACAGGGACTGAAAGGAATGCTCATTCAAACCTCTGTGCTCCTTTTCTTACAGGAACATCAGGTTTAAACTGAAGAGTTGTCTCTCCTCCTTTCTTACCTAGGCAACCTTTTTGTGTCCTCTTAAATCACAGTTGTTTGTCTTCCCATAAATTCTGTCTGTCCTTAGATTGAGAACCTCACTGGGGTGTTGGTTGTCTTATCTGAATGCTTGAAAAGATCCCGGTGTGGAGTAGTTGTGGGTGTTAAGAAGTCTTCTTAACAGAAGTCTTCTATCTGCTACAGATGCTGAGGATGCACATATCAAGGAAAAGATGTTGCAGTAGGGAAATATTTGTGACACAGGCAACGGATAGTAATTTTTAAATATTGGAATTCAATGTGCTTTCTGGGCGTTCCAAAGGTAACTGCTCAAATTCATTCTGTTCTTCAACATGAACAAGAACAGCTTGCTATTATTGGACACCAGCTGGTGTAGATCTGAAGTAAATTAGTATGTTCTTTCCCATTAGAATTTGTTACTTGTTTAGCAAGTAACTTCTTATTTAAAATACGCATTTTGAAGCGGAGAATTCCTACTGGTCTTTTATTTGTTTCTTTCTTAGTGCAAGATTGTGTACTTCCATCTTCTACTGCTTTGTTAAATGTCTGTGGTCTCACTGGTTACAGTCACCGATCCATCTTCCGTTATTCCTGACTACCTCCCTATTCACTGTAGGGGTTTCTCTTGCCTGGGATTTTTAAGACTATTGCTCTGCTGCCTGAGTGATTGAGACACCTATGGATGTACACCTGTTTCTATATAGTAGTTTATGCAAACAGCAATTAAGATTCATTTAGAGTTCTTGATGCGTACTTTAAAATTTTAAACTGGATTTAGCTTTAGAAATTTTCTTTTTGAGGGGAGGATTACAGCTCAGATTCCTCCAGTAGTTCCTGTGGAGCAGCAAAATAGCAAGTGGTGAAAGGACTGAAGTTCTTTATTTCCAGAAGGCTGTGTACCTCTCATTTTCAAGGGTTGCTGTACAGCTTTCAGCTTCCTTTTTTTTTTTTTTTTTTTTAAATCTGAACTTTGTGTAGAAGCTGTTATTTTGAATTTGGCAAGATTTCTGGATCTACAGCAGTTCTGGCAGACTTACTGTAAATATTAAATATTTTGGCTGGACTTCTGTGTTTCTGGCTATTCTTACAGAGCCTGGACAAATCATCGATGTGTTGTGTTTGCACCAAATCCCAAACCTGTGAGATCCATTAGACTTCCAAGATGTGCTGCACACTGCTTGTGTGTGTGCACCATGTATTTACTTTCTTGGAAAGGACTTGGTGGGCGAGCATAATCAGGAGCCAATGAGCTACACATTTTGTGTACAAGAAATTTGACATCTCTAATTTGTCAGACTTAGTGCACGTACCAAGACTGTTCATGCGGCGGTTTTGTAACAGAATCAGTGCCTTTCAGAAGCACACGTTCATTATCAGTCTGAAAAAAATCCTCAAGTGGCACGACAGATGCAGCTTTGTCTTTTAGCCACTCCAAATACGTCATGAGTATGCTAAAACTTGCTTGCAGAAGGTTGGTTGGAGGATAGGTAGTATCTTGCCTTTTTGTGTCACGGAGCAAGGATTTCACTTAACGGCATGGGCTGTAAAAGCATGTTATAATTTGTGGATGCAACAGCGATGGCTTAAAACCCAAGCACTTGTGGCTTACTCAGAACCAGGGATAAATTAGTACAACAAGAGTATGGAAACACCCGTGAAAATATGTTCTTGTCTGCTGCAGTCTATTTTCTGCCACATATTGGCTTTCCGGACTCTTGGTGTAAAATGAGCCTTAAGCCCATGTTGCACAGGCTGGATTCAGATGTCTGCAATGGTTGATGAAAGATGATTGAGATTATACTGAGGGAGACTTTAATTCTCCATTTAGAGTTTATGAATCAGCAGCAGGTGCTACAGAAAATAATGCTGTGAGTTTTCTTGGAACCTTCTCTCTTATTCAGAGAACAAAGAAGTAATGTCCATTCTGGGATGAAGGCGACTTGCTCTCTCGTTTTGTAGTTTTTCAAGGACTATGAGATTAGAAAGCATTCAAAACCCACATTTTAATTAATTAACACTTGTGCAACATTTGGAAAATTCCTGTTGTGTCTGATTATTTTTTATTTTTTCTTTTGACAAAGCAGTTAGAAACCAATCAGAATTTGTTAAATAGATTTAATGGCATGAAAATAGAATGAAATGTGTGCCTCAGTCTTCAAATACTAAGTCATAATAGAATATTACATACTGTCAGTAAAGTTTTTCATGCTACGCTAGAGAACAGCATAGCGAGTGCTGTAGGAGTAGAGAGCAATTGCCTTAATTCCCTAGAATTTAATTGGACTATATTTCTTTCTGATTGCATCTGATCAGATAGGATAACAGAAGTTTGGCCAAAATTGTAATGTCGAGCTCATTATCTCCATGGTGGACATAATCTGAAGGAGGCACTGCCAGCCTGCTTTCCAAGTGAGAGGTGAAGTGTTCTGCCAGAAACTTTGCAAGGCTCACAAGACTTTGCATTCCTACAGATGCTACGGAGCATGTTTACAGGTGGCATGGGCTCCTACTCCTGCAGATACTGGAGTTCGGCGAGAGCCAGGAATTGGGAGCTGCTGCTTCACAGACCTACGCCTACAGAGGACTACAGAGAAGCCCTTAGCCAGACGCAGAAGCTACAGTGCAGTGCAGTGTGAAGGCAGCGTGTACCAGTACAGGCCAAGTGGCAATGTGGGCTGACTTGCCATAATCCTTTCTCTCTGCCTCCACTCTTCCCCCCCATGTATTACTTATCCAGATCTGACCATTTTAAAAAGCTTGCGGTATGCTATTGGAACCCCACCTTTCCTCTGCCCTGCTGGGGTGCACCAGCACTATCTTGTTCTGACGCATGCTGCCTGGCCTGCAAGATCCGCAGGGGTTAACTTGCTGTTTAAAACAGTGCTTCTTTCTGTGGAGGAGAAGACAACCGGCATGCTGGGCTGCAAATTATTTGCGAAGTCATCCATTGATATACATGTCCTGAATTAAAAAGCACTGCAGCTGCTAATTCCAGATTATTGCTTGGCAATACAGACAGGAAGGGAAAAGGTGCTTGGCATGCGTAGCCTTTTATCGGCTGATCTATGCATATGCGCTAGGGCTCTCCATGCCCCAAGCCTCCATTTGTGTGAACGTATGAGAAACGCGCTGTGGGCTCTCATCTTTATTCCTCTCCCACATCCACGGAGAGGGCGAGCGAGTGGATCAGGAAGAGTGCAGGACACTCCATTACAGAAAGATATGATTTTTAGAAGACATTCATTGAGATGCATTGTTACTACTTTTCTCTATTTTTAAACAAAATTCCCCTGCAGGAAAGGAAGAAGCAATGGCTCTGAGATGGGATGGATGCAGGCAGAAAGCCCAGGTGACGTTGAGGCTCGATGGCTCCAATTTCTGCCTCTGGTGGTGGTCATCCAGCAGGTTCCCTGTGACAGAGCGGAGGTTCTCATAGCCCCCTTGCACCTGCACAGTGGTGGCTTGTGTGCGCTTCAGCAGCTCCTCTCCTGCTTCAGGGAGAAAGATGGCAAGGTGGTGCCGTGCAAGGCGGGGTTGGCTGCCCCGTGGGGACAGACCCAGACCTGGCTGGTGGCCATGGGCTGCCGGTGGCAGCAGGGTGTTTGCACCAAGGCTTCAGTTTCCTTCCATGCTGCTGACTTGAACAAGCCAATGTGGGGGGCAGCTGCCCCACCTGTGCGCTGGTGCCTGTGCTGCAGACGTGGCACGCTGCCGGCACTGCTGCCTGCTCCTGCCCTGCGCTCTCCACCATCACCTGCAGCTCGTCCAGCTGCAGGAAGGGGAGAACGAAAGGGCTCGGAGATGGGATGGACACAGCCAAGAACCCCAGGGGCCACGGAGGCTCAACGGCCTCATCCAGCCAGGGGACACAGCTGGGACCCCAGCCAGGACCACCCCACTGAGCTGGGGGGCAATGGGAGCTCTCCTCCTGGACCTCACCAGCCACACAGGGTAGGAAACTCTCTCCTGTCCTTTTACCCCAGTTGCAGGGGAAGCCAGTTGCTGCTGTCTGTTTTCCAAGAGGGCGAGTGCTCCCTGCTCAGCGCCCCGGGAAGCCCTCCCTGCTGCCTCCTCCCCAAGTGTCCTGGCAGGACCCGGCCCTGCAGCGCTGGTGGTGGCTCTGTCCTTGAACCCCAGCCTCTCTTCCCACTGGGGATGCTCGGGGGAAGCACGGTTGCCAGCAGCTCAGCACCGCGCAGGGTGGGGCCCCTCACCACCCCCACCAGTGATGGAGGTAGCCCTTGAGCCAGCCAAGGGGCTGTGCGAGGGCAGATGTGGCCGAGGAGGTGCTGACGGAGCCTCTCAGCTGCCTGAGGAGTGGACATGGTACCCATGTAGGGCAGGAGCAGGGAAGGGAGGGATGGAGAGGGCGGTGGGATCGCACTTCCAGGGGTGCTGAGCCTGCTGCTGGTGGAGCTGAGGGCACCAGCTACTGTATGGGACCCACCATGACTTGCTGATGGCAACGTCGGGGGAGCAACCAGAGCAGCCTTTCAGCCCCAGCTTTTCCTCCCCACAACTCCTGCCCTTTCCCGCAGTGAAGCCCCACATGTCACCATCAGCTCAGGCTTAAATGAGACCTTGGTCTAAGGGCAGTGCGGAGCACAGAGGACGGGGCGTCTGGCAGGGTCCCCCCCATGAGGGGGGTCGCCCTGTGCCCCCGCCCCAGGGCAGTGGAGCCCTGCGCCCCAGGGGCCCAAGCACAGCCTGCAGCAGCCTGTGCAGCACCATGACACTGACGGCCCCGGCCGTCCCGAAGGCCACGGCCAGCACCTGGGCTGGGCTCAGCACCGCCATTGCTGTGAGGAAGGCAGCAGACTGAGTTTTGGATTGCCAAGAAAGTGCCTGCGAACAATTAATTAGTGGTTTACCCAATTAAAGTTCGAGCCCATAGAGGTGAAGTGAGGCAGCTACACAGCTGCATGTGAAGCCTTCAGGAATCCAATGGCTGACACCCCGCCCCCCTTCCAGCCATCTCCAGGTTTTACTTTACCATCATCCTTCTTGTCTGCTCGACTGCCTTTGGTGCTGCAGAAGACACCAGCTGACCACAAGCCCCTTGATCCTTCTGTGCTGATGAGTCCACCCTCACTCTGCCTTTCTCCCACCGTGCTTAATACCCCGTGGGGTTCGTTTAGATTCTCCTGCTTCCCAAAGGAGGGGTCACGCTCTGGACCCTGGAAATCACTCCCTCTGCACACCTTAGTCTGGCTTTTAGGATAATCACAGCTGGAAGACAGATGTTCTTTGTTCATTGTATCCACACCAGTGGTTGGTGGCTTTGCCCTCTCGCTCGCCACATCCAAATATTACTGAGTATTTGTACAGGGTAGGGATGAGACCTGGCTGAGACGTCAGCAAGCCTGCGGCTTCCTTCTGGTCCTGTGACCCAGCCTGATGCTGTAAGCATGGAAACCCAAACGCCTGCCCTTATCAACACTGCAAAACATACACTAAAATGCTGGTCGCAGGGAGCGGAGGGAGAGGGGTCATCTTTGGCGTAAATGCTCGCTCTTCATGTGCTATTAGAATAAATTCAGCAGTTTTCTGAAACAAAGTGCATCTGTGCATTGCCTCTAACCGCAGGTGTTGGGCCAGTGAGAAAAACTGCAAGCAACTGAACAAAGACTTACAGGAAAATCTCAGTTCTTAAATCTGATCCTAATGCGTGTTTACTGACGAAGCTCTACACTAGGCCTTTGATGACCTTCTTGTCCTTTGCTTGTAGCATATCTGCCAGAAAATATAATTAAAAAATTTCTTTAAGGAGATCTTGTTAACACTGAGTAATTCCCAAAGATGAAGAGAAAATTTAGTAGTGTCAAACTGCTATAAAAATACATTTGTACAAAGACAGACAGAAACAAACATCAAAAACAGAGCTGTATGCACAGAGTATCACTCCACATAAAAATGACAACTTCATGACAGGTCTTGAAGTCCTTGTTTTACCCTCCCCCCCAACTTCACCCAAAGCACATCTAATTCAGAGGAAATAAATACACCATACACATAGGACTTACTCTTCATTCCCTGCAGCCAAACATAAGCCCTAAATTGTGGGTTTTACTCTACTAAAGTTAACAGCTGGCTTTAGCCTTGTATGAGGTTTTAGACAGAGCTAGAGTATTTACTGATTGCCTCTGAACAAAGCTCCCTCATGGCTCGGTAATTCATGAGTTCTTCATTCTTGATCTCCTGTAGGCTTTGGAATGTCTAGTCAACGTCTGTTGCAAATTGTCCTTTGACTGTGTTTCACGTATCAGTACTAAAGGGCTACTATTCTGTTTCTGTTTTATCGATTCTATTTCCTTGCTTCTGCTTTCAACAGACACCATAGGTTTCCCAAGAACCCTTTTCCTGCAACCTCTGCCTAAGTCTTCTTGAGTAGCATTCCTCTGTGTGACTGGTGCCCCTGATGTCAGTGGAGCAACTCAAGAGAATAGATTTTACTCCGTGTGGAGAACAGTTGCAGAACTAGGCCCTAAATTCAGAAGGTCTTCAAAGCAAATGTAGTTGGTAGTGGCTTGGGTTCTCAGGGCTTCTCTGTGCACGTGTGGGAAGGGGCATTTGTCTGCTCGTTGGTGTTCTGCATGACCTGCTGGCCATGCTGCTTTTGATGCAGTCCAGGATATGGTTGGCCTTCTGGGCTGCAAGCACACATTGCCGGGCCATGTGGAGCTTCTCATCAACCAGCACCCCCAAGTCCTTCTCCTCGGGACTGCTCTCAATCCATTCTCTGCCCAGCCTGTATTTGTGCTTGGGATTGCCCCAACCCAGGTGCAGGACCTTGCACTTGGCCTTGTTGAACTTCATGAGGTTCACATGGGCCCAGTTCTCTAGCTTGTCCAGGTCTCTTTGGATGGCATCCCATCCCTCAGGTGTGTCAACTGCACCATTCAGCTTGGTGTCATCTGCAAACTCTCTGAGGGTGCACTCGATCCTGCTGTCTATGTCATTGATGAAGATATTAAGCAGACCGGTCCCAATATGGAGCCCTGAGGGACACCACTTGTCACCGATCTCCATCTGGATATTGAGCCATTGACCACTACCCTCTGGATGCAACCATCCAACCAATTCTTCATCTACCAAACAGTCCACTCATCAAATCTGTATCTTTCCAATCTAGAGAGAAGGATGTTGTGGGGGACTGACAAAGGCCTTACAGAAGTCCAGATAGACAACATCTGTAGCTCTTCCTTTGTCCACTGATGCAATCACTCCATCATAGAAAGCCATGAGGTTGGTCAGGCAGGACTTGCCCTTGGTGAAGCCATGCTGGCTGTCTCGAATCACCTCCCTGCCCTCCTTGTGCCTTGGCATAGCTTCTGGGAGGATCTGTTCCATGATCTTCTCAGGCACAGAGATGCAGCTGACAGGTCGGTCGTTCCTGGGGTCCTCCTTTCTATCCTTTTCAAAAATGGTTGCAATGTTTCCCTTCTTCCAGTCACCTGGAAGTTTACCTGACTCCCGTGGCTTTTCAAATATCATGGAGAGTGGCTTAGCAACTACATCAGCCAGTTCCCTCAGGACTCTGGGATGCATCTCATCAGGTCCCATAGATTTATGTATGTTCAGGTTCCTCAGGTGGTCATGAACCTGATCTTACAGTGTGAGGGATTTTGCTACCTCAGTCCCCATCTTGTGGTCGATCCACTTGAGAGGTGTGGGAAGAGAGAGGTTGCCAGTGAAGACAGGCAAAAAAAGTGTTGAGTACCAAGCACCTCAGCCTTCTTCTCATCCATTGTTACCAGTTTGCCAGTCTTGTCCATAGGGGGAGTACACTTTTTTTGACCTTCCTTTTCTGGCTGACGTTCCTGTAGAAGCCCTTCTTATTATTCTTTGCTTCCCTTGAAAGTCAGCTCCATTTGTGCCTTGGCCTTCCTGACCCCATCCCTACACAACTGAGCAGCATCCCTATGCTCTTCCCAGGATACCTGTCCCTGCTTACACTGCCTGTGCATTTCTTTCTTGCTCTTTAGTTTGACCAGCGGGTCTCAACTCAGTCATGCCAGTCTATTATCTTCCTTGCCTGATTTCTTAGACCTGTGGGGATCAAGAGCTCTTGCGCTCTATGGAAAGCCAGGGTCCTGACTTGACTTTTTGCCTGACCCATGTCCCTTAGCACTGCAAACTCCACCAGTGCGTGTTCACTGCAGCCCAGGCTGCCTCCGGTGTTGACGTCACCGATTAGTTCCCTTGCATTGGTGACCAACAGGTCCAGTATCATATCCCCTCTGGTAGGACTGTCTATTACCTGGCTTATGAAGTTATCCTTAATGCACTCCGGGAGTCTCCTGGATTGCCTACAGCTCGCCGTGCTACTTTTCTGGTGGATGTTGGGGTATTTGAAGTCCCCCAGCAGGACAAGAGCCTGCGAGCGTGATGCCTTCTGTAGCTGGGGGAAGATGGCATGTTCTATGATGCTGTGACCTAAATCCAGGTATCTTTAAATAGAGCTGTTTCTCATTATTTGAACCTAGTTCTCAACTTTCCTTCTGTCTTATCTCCACATGATTAACAAGGAAATCTAAATGTTTCTGGAAGAAGACGTTTGACTAGGATACCGCGGCATGTGTGCCACCTACGGAACACCCCATCAACTCTTTGACTATCCAAGGACACCAAAGTTCCTGAAACATGCAAGAAAGGTCAGAGCAATACCACTGGAATAACATTTCTTGTTCCTCAGGGAAGTCTGTATGGCTAGCAAAGGAAGCATTTTAAAGATTTACGTCTCTGAATCTTTAAGCAGTTAATCACAGTAAGGTGCATTTCCTTCTTAACTATCAAAAAGTGGAGTGAGATGGGCTTTTCTATGAGCATCTTGTTATAATCATGTGCTGGCTTTATTAGATTTTTTTCTCTGCATGAAGGACTAGAATAGAACTTAAGATTTGATTTCTATATATTCTACTTAATAATGAGATGGATTTAAATATAATAGAAAAAAACACAGAAAAAATGAAATAAGGAACCTGATAATCCACTTTTCTGAAGATGGACATTATGTTTATTTGTCTTGACCCTATTCTCCAGTGAAACCTGTCTCCATTGTCCATCCAGTGTGACTGGACATCTCAGCTTTGTTCCACTGAAGACCTTTAAAAAATAAATTACAAAATTTCAAGAACTAATTAATGTATTCAGGTGAACAGACCACTTTGACAGCATTTTTGAACAGCACAGACGAAAAATTATTTGTTGAGCATGCAGCTCACAGAGTAAGTCTGATCTCATTTTATTGTAAATCCATTACAGTGCCGTTGGCTTCAGTGTAGTTGCTCCTAACTTGCCGAGGCACAAGACCCCTGTATTTTATTTTCTTCTTCTGGAAGAAAATGAGACATAGATTTCAAAGGCACATTAACAGTCAGAAGAATACCATATGTGCCAACTATTTGAACATTGTGCTCCCAAGTTTTCTGTTTTCTGAGGTACTCTGTAATGCTGCATGCACAAGTATTATCATATATATCTGAATGCAGAGTACCCTATTCATCCCACCTAATTAGCCATCTAGATGTTAGGAGTCTTATACAACCTGGTTCTCTAGGTACCCTCTATAGAAAGAGATCAGCACCTCTTCTAGTGGTGACTTTTTCACCCTATGATAGGTAGGGTAGACAAGGCTGTGGACATTCTGGTCTGTCCCCATAGAAGGAACAACCCAGGAAGCCTTGCTAGACAGCTTGCAATAAATCAAAGCAATAGTACCCATAAAACAGTATTAACTTATAATAGCCAAAGCTTTGTGCAGATAAGAATCAATAGTTTTTGGACTGGCTAAAAGAGTTGAATCTGAGCAAAAAATTTAATGACATGAGGTTGAACAGAAGTAAATGTCTGGAATACTCACTTTGTGGCATGCTCTCTTCAACTGGCTTCTCAAGCTTCTGCCAAATGGAGAATGGAGTTGGATTGGTAGTAATGCAAACCATGTTAGAAATTGAAATTGAGAAGCAGATAGTTAACAATAGAACGTCAGAGTACGTGATTGTAGTAATTTAATAGTGCTGATGGCTCCTGCTGTATGAATGCCACCACATAAGGTAGAAAACATTTGTGCTTACCTTGTATGTAGGAAGACACCCAAATACTGCACCAGCCTCTCTGTTTTCAGACTTGAAACTTTCCAAAGGTTTTCTATGGATCTGATCAAGGGAAGCCAAAGTCAGTGCATTACTAGCTGAAGACAAAAGGTAATGAAGACATTACTTCTGTTATTGAACTGCATGGTAACATTCATGTTGCCTGAAGATATGTGTGTCATTACTATGCAGAGAGATTATGGTTCATGCACAGGTTTTCTTTGTACCATGTAAAGGCTGCCTTGAACTTTTTTTCTTAATTAGGAGGGGATCATTCTTCTGCTATAGTAAATGCGTAACCAGCAAAATTCCAGCTTCCCAAGGGGCATAAAATCAAGACAGTTAATACCAAAATGCTTTTTATCACATAAGTTAAAGCTAGGTTTAGCACTTACTTAGTTCCTTCACCTATTAACACCTTGGGTAAGCTCAGTAAAGGAATAATTTTCAGGGTACTTGTCAGGTTTGGTGGACACATGCTATCAGAGGACAGTGGAAGTCTAGCAAAGGGGTAATGCAGTAGGAACTCCCTCCTAGATGATGGCTTCATCACAGGGCTGTCAGTCTGGCTGTCCTTCTGCTGGGCTTTGCAAATCACAAACACTTCAACAGGCAGTTGGGAAAGATGCAGATGAACTGTTTAACTGTTGAAAGCTTTGAATTTGTGAAAATACCTCAGGTACCATGACAGTTCATCCACACTCACATGAATCCTGAGACTTACTTAGGTAGTATGCTTATGGACAGGGCAGGAAATGAAACCATCTTTACATGATATAGCTGTGATTTTACCCTAGGAAGCCAGTTTATGGTCATCCAAAAAGAAAAAATAATACACCTACAGCTTGAAATAGTGTAAAGAACTCATGTTTTCATCAAATTAGAAAATATGAGCTTAATTTGGAATGGTACATTGTACAGAGATTTTCTATTTACATTTTTTCATGGTCTGACTAATATATTACTGAGTGTGCTCTAGTAGTAACAGTGTAAGAGATATCACGTCTTCAACAATGTAAAACATTCCTAAAGGAATCTCTCGCAGTGACTGTCAATCCTAAGCATTACTCATGTGCATTAATTAGTAGCCATTACCCATTTCAGAAAGTGAGCTAATCATATGCTCTAGGTATTAGCAGAGCCTCTGAAATAGCCCGCCTCCAGTCTGAAGTGCAAGCTGAATTCCACTGGTTTGTTCTGCTCTAAGGCAAATGATAGTAAATCAAACCTTTTTCTCATCAAAAGCTCAGTCAAGAGGGGACTCCAGTGCTAATGTGTATGCAGTATCTTCTGCTATGAGACCTCCAGTGAGTCCTCTTTTCAAATGGCTGGGTAAAACCCAAAGCAGAGCCTACGTCTACTGACTTGTCCCACAATGTACTCAACTGCTGACTTTGCTACAGTAAATCTCATGTTTTAGACCCATCATCGTCATATTTTTCCCACTAACACTGTTCTCTCCTATTACACCGGTGGAATGATGGAATGCCTTGAAACTGCATGCTTGACTACCTTTGCTTAGCAGAAAGTAACCTGCTAGCTTCAAATAGTCAAGCACCCAGACAAGACGAGAGCTGATCTCATATCATTGGTGCCTCAGCCGGCAAAGACAAGTGAGAAAGGAATAAATGGCTGGCAAGGCAGGGCAATAAACAGTGGAGAGGTGTGCTCCAACCATGTTGTCATCCCTTCACCCAAGGTACACAGAGAAAAGTAGCTGGTCACATGGAGTAATGTTGTCTTTTACTGACTACTGTTTGGACCTAGCTGACCACAGTAGAGTATCTGACTGTGGTACATAGCAGACTCACAGTACCATCCCTCACTAGCTGTTGACCACTAACCTTTGAGGAAAAATGGTCAGAAAGGTGTTAATGAAAGCTTTTTTAGCAAGTGGACATAGGATTTGTATTTTTCCTTTTCTTCTGCAACTGCAAGAGAAGAAGTTTCATGTGTTCCCATGACTTTTAAGGGCTAACCCAGGTAAAGATAGAGGAGCTCCACCATTATGCAATTCGAGTTGTAGAAAATACTCAAAACAATATCTAAACTAACTCAGAACTCTCCTGATTTCTGATTTCATGGGAACCCTGAAAGAACTATTGTGTATAACTAGGGATTCACTGTTGTTCTAGTATTTTCACACTTCCTTAAAGTAAACTTAAGACATTTAGGATTTCTGTTGAAGCATGTGAAAATTCTAGAGTTTTTTAATGCTGTTAAACCAAACAAATTCCATCCTAAATTGGAATTTGGAAGTGTGAAACAATGAGAATGAAAACCGGAGAGGTTTTTTCAGTCCCTCTGTTCATTTTTGTTCTAGCTTGTCCGCTGAATGAGAAGGTGTCCTGGTTTTGGCTGGGATGATAGAGTTAATTTTCTTCCCAATAGCTGCTCTGTTTTGCATTTGGTATGAGAATAATGTTGATAATACACTGAAGTTTTCAGTTGTTGCTAAGAAATCAAGGATTTTTTTCAGTTTCCCAGGTTGGGCTAATTAGCAGAAGTGCAGGAGCTGGGAGGGAGCACAGCCAGGCAGCTGGCCCAAGCTGGCCCATGGAAATATTCCATACCATAGGCGTCATGCTCAGTTTATAAATGGGGGTTGGCTGGGGGGCAGGAACTCTCTTTTTCTGTGAGTTCAGTCTTTTCTGTGAGTTCATACTTTTTCCAGGAGTTCAGTCTTTTTCCGTGAGTTCGGCAAGTTCTGCAAAATTCTTGAGTTCGGCGAAATCCACAAAATTTGTGAGCTCTGGGAAATCCATGGGCTCAACAATTGCTACTCAGGGACTGGCTGTGCAATCGGTCATCAGGCAGTGTGAAAAATTGTATCCTGTATAGCTTGTTTTGCATATTCTTTATTATTATTATTCCCTTTGTTGTCTTATTAAACCATCTTTAACTCAATCCACAAGTTTTACTTTTTGTGCATTCTCCTCCCCATCCCACTGCGGGATTTGAGCGGCTGTGTGGTCCTAGTTGCTGGCTGCTGGGTTAAATCATGACAGAAGGATATGTGGGGTTATTTATGGCTAATTTCCAAATTAGAAATACAATTGTATTTCCTATATGTTGCAAAGAACAGAAACAAATTTTTCATATACATTAGCTACCTTTGGAGAAGCCAGAGATTTGAAAAACTTCAAGTCCTGAATTATGTCCACGTGTTTCGGCTTTTCTAAGTCTGAAGGTGATCTAGTGAGTGACTTCCACCTGCACACACAAGACAGAAAAAATCTGATGCTCCTATCAAAATGGCATTTTTAAATGCAACATTCTTAGCTTGCTCCAAAATAAAATTATTTTGAAGTTATTCCATATATCTTCAAAATATAATTTATATTAGGACCTTGATAGGTGTCACAAAATGCTTCACTTAACACTTTGTCAATCCAGATACTGGCTTGTCATCTTTAGAAGGCTGGAAATGTTAATATTAAAACCCCTAGTTACCACAGCTGGGTGCTAACTCACTATCTGATAATGGCTTTTCAGCATTTCTGTCAATTCTGACTACAATTCCTGTATGCCATTTTCATAACAAAGAAGGTTTCCTCTGCTCGTATATCTGGTTTCCAAAGTTAATCACAAGAAATCTGTTAGTATCTGTTAGTGTAGATTAACACAGTTTCATTTATAATCAGAAAAATTAAGTCAGATCATACAAGTTAAGGAATTAGAGAGAAACTGAGACTTTTCTTCTATGTGGGTCTATCTACCTGCAGACATTTTGCAATAGGTCACCCGAGCCACTTGTTTAAACTGTAAGCACCTATGCTGTTCAGCTGGGTTTGTACCTTTTCAGGTATATGCATTTGGGGAATATCTGTTAATAACATCTATAACTTGATTTGATAATTGAAATTCTAAAATAATATCTTAGTCACTTGTATGACAGCTATGCAATAAGCAAATTGTAGTAGCATCATGAAGATAACTGACTTGACCCAAGAGAAGCTTCCATATCCTGTAAAGAACAAAGCCTAGCATCCATAAGTAACACAGCCTTTTGGGTGATGGTTGGCTAGCTATCCGTTATACTGTTTGGTACAATTAATCCAGAGCAATCAAGTTACTCTTGAGGTGACAGCACATAGGGTATATAGAATGATAAGACTGAAACTTTCTGTTGCGCAGCGTGTGGCAGCCTTTTTTTCAGTTCTTTGCACAGCTAAGCAGGCTTCTCATTTGTTTCCAGTCTGTTTAAATTAATGTATTTTAAATGTATGATAGCCATTCTCCTTTACTGAAATATTTGAAGAGTCCTCAAAAAGTAGTTACAGTTTGACAAAGACATGTCATTAACAGAATTTTTCTTTAAGGTTAGCTGGCTTAATTATAGTATCTTTGAGCCCAGAGGTTTCAAACTAGCTGCTGACTATTCAAAAGCACTGCAGGGGTTAGTCCTTCACACACAGCCGAGCACTTCTCTATATTGACGAGTTACTGTTCTGACTTCAGTGGGACTACTCACATTAGTAAGAACTCTGTGGAATAGTAAGTGTTAGCAGGATACTGACCTAAATGGGATAACAGTAAAGCACCTTAGAGATTTCCCATTGTCCCAAAGTGCTTTGGTTGAAGGGCAGCCTAAGAATGCAGATGGTATACGAAACCTTACCCCTAAAGTGTGCATGACTTTTTAAGCCCTGAAATAATTTTTTCCCAATTTGGACCGTTTTGTTACTGAAGGCACTATACATGCTGCCTCTGAAGATGCCTGCTTCCGTATTTGTGTTCATTTGGTCAACCCACTGACTAATGAACCTGGGAGCTCCAGGACTAGGAATATGATTCAAGCTAGAGGGCCAAGGCTCTCTGGCTTGACTTGTAAATAACTCACATCCCTTGGGAACTCTAACTAGAAGGAGAGAGGCCCAGCACTGATATTGAACACACAACATTTATGCCAGTGTTAGAATGTCATGATCAGAGAGAGGTATGTGAATGTATCCATAATATCCGAGCAAATTTAAGAAGGGGAGTTTTTAAAGGAAAAATTAAACTGGGTTTATTCTTACAGAAGGATTTGGGTTTGGGTTGAAACTATTTACGTTAACCTTTTTCAATAATTTTTGGGGATCCCAGAAATGTATCAGCTTGTGGAACTGGAAAGGAAACAGGTTGCTAACCTGAATAGTGTACATAACATACAGACTCTAATTAGGCAAAAAACTGAGACAATTATCTAGTCATCACTATTACTGAATTCAAATCCTGAACATCCCCTAATCCTGACTGTCATCTAGTCATAACAATTCAGAGATTTATCCATGCTGTGTAAAAACATTTTTAAAGGGATTTTTCTAAGTAACTTGTAGGAAATACTATTATTTTTTCTGACCTTCAGGTGAAAAGTGCTTTTTAAGTATATTTTCAGAACATTTCCCCCAATCATACATGTGTGTAAATGTATGAGATCTTACTTGTCCCTGTCCAGCATGAGAGGATATTCCAAATGCTTCTTCTTTTCCATATGCTTGCTTTCCTCTTCAGTTATAGTAGGAAAGTTACTAACATCACAAGGCAAAATCAACCAACTGATATCTGATAATTCAAACTTCCTGGGTTGTCCGAGGTAACCAAGATAGTACCCTTTCGTGGCATGCCAGAGCCTACAGACGTAGTAGAAGCAGTGGGACAGAAAGGAAAAATGGGTGCTTTTTGAAGTGGAACAAAAGTGAGACAATACCTGTCTACTTGATCAAGTTCTGCAGCACTGTTCTAGAGTTCAGTATGCTAGTCATAAAGAAAAAAAATTAATGAGATTGAAGTTCACTGTTTGTAATGTAAGTAACTTGAGACTGAAAAAATCTCAGAAGGATGTTGTAAAAATCAGAAAACAAACAAACAGTTAATCTTTGTAATTATGAAACTGAGGAGTAAAGACACCAATATCCTGAGTTGCTCCTACAGTAAGGTGCTGCCACCAGAGCAGGATTTACACAAAATTTCCTCATGAATTCTCCCTCGAATCCCAAGGAAAACCCTTCAAATATACTAGTTAGCCAAGAAGGAATTACAATTGTCTGTAAAGCATCTTCAGACTGCAATGGTTTAACTGCGTAAGCACTGGTTAGATGCAATGTTTAGGACCAATGTCGATTTAACAAGTATTGAAAGCTGAAATATGATTACAACAGGAGGTAATTTCTAAAATGATAGAGCTGTTACCTATACATTCAAGGCCACCTTGCTGAAAGAAAATGACAGTCTGCATAAGGTCTGACTTCCTGAGAAAACTGAAATGTTACATTAAAAAATTAGCTATTTCAGGTGCAGACAGAAAAGGCACCCAATATTGTATTTTATTTACCTTCTACCTTATATACAAGTCCAGCAAGAAGAGGAACTTTGGAGACAGTTTAACTGATTTTCCATAGCACTAAGAAGTATTGGTCATATTTGTACCTGACTGAACCATCAGTAGATGCTGTCACTACCACATTTTTCTCCTCTTCATGAAATAAGTCAACCACTTCAGAAGAGTGTGCCCTCCAGCAGAGCTCCTCCTTTATTTGCTGAGAGAGAAAAGCAACATAACCACATTTCAGGTGGTTCTGTATGCCACCGTGGTTGCTAGCTTAGTGGATTTATCAGCATGGCTTTCTGAAAATTAAAGGAGGTGAAAAAGTAGTCCTTCCATGAAACAGCCTGAAAATGGCATATGGTAGAAACACCACTCAGGGGACATGGATAAATCCATTCTTAACGTAGCCTCTTTGAACACCATGGCATAATGCTAACTATTTTACTTACATTTTTGTTGTTTTTCACAGCATCAAGTTATTATTTCAAGCAAAAGACAAGACTTTTATGTGCAGGAAACATTTTTAGTCCTCATAGAGCATTGAATCTATTTTTTTCTGTTTGTCTTACCCTGGTATACTGTTCAAGTTAAGAAAATCTGTCAGATTTTGCCTTACATTTTTGCTATTTTGTGGATCTTCTAAGAATGAGGCAATGCTCCAGCGCATAATATGTCCCCCTGTTTAAGAAAGGAGAAAGCAAAACATCAATAAATTTTATTAGTGATACACATTCACTTGTTGCTACCATATGCTCTTGGTAAACACTGGGCAGAATGAAGCAAAAATTACAGGTCTGTTACTTTACAGTGAATGTCACTATCTCATTGTCAAGTACAGAGTAGAAAATAATGGACTATTCATTAATATGCAAAGAAAAATATATACTCTTTGTAGCAATGTGTCATTAACTGCATAGGTTTGAAATGGAAAGAATACTGTAAATTTTTTTCTTTAAATGACATGAATAACAAATAAGAGTCATCTTGTCAAGACAGTTATCTATTGCATGATCCAGATATGAGAGGTTCCTGGGGATTAAACTGTTTTTCAGTCCTGGTAAAATGAAGAAAATTTGATTAATTGCATGTGTAATGAAAGCTTCATGTTTTACAACCTTCTAGTACACTCATCTGAAGCTAGAACCAAAGAACGATTTTCCTTTATGACCCACAACCACTCAGTTTCCTGCCCAGGCTCCCTCTTCTCTGATGAAGTTGCCTTGCATCTCTTGTTTCTACTACTAGACACAGGAATCTTTTGTGTAATCCAACCTTCATACTGGTCACATCTAGTTTCTAGCACTGTACATTTGCGAGCAAGCAAGGAGGCTGACAAAGAAGTTGACTTTTTCCTAAAAAGGAAAAATCTGCAGTGGCAAGAAGAAATTGGTAGTAGTGCTGCAGATAAAAGAGAAGGGTGCGGAAAGCATGAAAAGCAAATACACAGTGGCACAAACACAAAAGGACAAAGGGAGAGTTTCAGATGAATAGGTAATAGGGTGGATACTTTTCCGTAACTAATTAAATTCCTGTTCAGTGCATGCAGTCTTCCTCAACTCATTTGCTGATTTGAATCAACGGGGAGTGGAAACTACTTTTCATTTACAGCATCAATGTCAAGCTACTGCTCAGTTCTGAAACAAATGGGAAAAAAAATTGCTCCATCCAACTTTTGACAGCATAAGAGCAGGAAGCTGGCAGGAAACAGTTCTTATTGATAGGTATTTTAGAAGAAAAGTGACATGTTAAAGGACAAAAATCTCATATGACAGATGCAGAAAAGGAATATTGTCAGGGTGATTCTAAAGGTCTGGAGGAGAATCAGACAGCAGATAAGCTCTTGGACTTTCTGCTAAATGAAAGCCAGATTTGGTGTGAAATTAAAAGTCTAACAATGAGCTGCCAGCACAGACCACAAGTGCTTTTTCTCCTTATATAGCAGCGTAATGCTGAAGCCATTACTGCACACTCCATGCCAGTGTCTGAATCATGGCTCTTGGTACAGCCACAGCTGCAGTTTTCTATTTAGTTTTATTACAATGGATGTGAAATTTTTGCTTGTTCTTAGCAGTAATCTTTGCCCTTGTTATTAATACAGTAATTCAGGTGGTAAGTATATGCAGGGCTTGTGAACAAAGAAAATTGTAATGGGCTTTATGAAAACAATTCTACTGATAATGCTATTAACAATAAGCTTTAATCTACTGTCCTTTCATACTAGAAAATACCTTTTTCAATTATTTAATTATAGCTTTGGTGGAGAAAGTCTGGCAGCATTTGGACCTTCGTTTCTGCCTTTCTGGCATGTTTACAGCATGATGCTTTGTGGTCCTACAGACTGTCCTGAACAGAATGACTAACATGTTTACTCACCTTTACTGCCTGCCGAAAGTATTTTAGTGAAGATGTCTGTACACAGTGCTGTCAGAGGAACTGATGGATATTTTGAAAATGGCAGAAGTTCTTTCACTAAGCTTCCCTGAAATAAATAAATAAACAAACTCATATTTCTCTTTATAATATCTACATGAAAATAAATAACAATCAATGCATTGGAAGTTGAGTGCTATTCGTTTGATCTATTCAGCATTACTCAGCTCACATCTACTCAGAAAGCTGCTAAAAAGGTAGTTTCCTAATCTACTGAATGACCAAGATAGCTGGAGTGTATTCTTCTGAATTGTTGTCTCTTCTATGTCAAAAGAACAAGCTACTTCACTCTTCACGCAATTCAGTCTAGCTGTACCTACCCTTCACCACTTACCTCTCATTTGCTGTGGAATATCATCAGTATGCATCTCATTTGCTACTGAAATGTTATTTCTTGCTGGAAATGGTCCCATGATGTCCCCTCCACCAACTTGTTTGATTTCTCATGTAAGCATCAGTAGACTTTCTCCCTTACTGCCTTTGAGGTTTACAAGGAGGTGAGGGAGAATGTCTTTCTGACAAGGAGATTCCTGACTCTGTCATCCATGTAAAGATGATGACAATCATGCCAGTAATGACATCACCATCATTTGAACTTGGAGATTCCTACAGGAATCTAAGCACACTAATATATCAACTGTGAAGAAAACAAAACTCAACAAAGCCCACACCTACTGCACGTGGGGTCATTTGCCATCATATTCTATTTTTGCATGAAACATCTGCAAAGCTACCTCATCACCTTTCTGAAAAATTCTCCCTGTGAGTTGCCTTGGCTGGGATTCCTGTTAAAGCCTTACATGGCTGATGTATTGTCATCACTGTCTGCCACAATGACCAGTATTACCCAGTCATATCATGGTACTCCCCTTTCTTGCTGCATTTGCTTTGTATCTCTTGTTTAGAGTAACATGTTTTCTGGAATAGAGTCTTACAGATCTGAGGTGATATGACAACTAAGCCATTGGCATTCTGTTGCATGACTGGCTTTACAAGCTGATTATAGCTGTAGACACTATGTGTTAGGATACTATTCTCTCCTGGTTTGTAACTCTACTAGGGCTAGCTGGCTTGTGCAATGTTCCAGACGTATTTCTCCTCTTCTGAGAGTAGGGCACTCTGCCTTGCCTATCATCTTTTCTTGGAAGGTAAATACTGTAGGTGAAAAATCAACTTCTAGACTTTCACGTAACTTTACAGTCAGTTTTTGTTATAATTATTTCAAATCAGTTTTCTTCATTTACCACTTGTCATTAATCCCTGCTACAGTTATTAAAGCAGAACTAATTTGTGCCTGTGGAAGAAACTATTAACCAAAACATGCAGTAATATATCGGCTGCTGCAATTGCTAGTTAAAAGTATGTTTCCAAAGATTAGTAGAATTATCTTCTCAATGGTTCAGTCCCACTGCAAAGACATTGAGGTAGCTACCTGGATACTCCATAGGCAAATACAGCCGTTTTCATGAGCAGAAGCCAGTATTGGTGAGTGTCCTGCTACAGCTTTGGATAACTGTACATTCATCTTCAAGTATTGGATATTCTTATACTCGGTTGTGTCTTCTGTTTTGGAACACAAGTGATCATACATTTTCTCAACAATTTTTAGTACTGTTTTTAAATGCACAGAAATTACATACCACTAGAAAAAAATAAATTTGAAAATAAACTCCATCATCAAGACGGCATTACTCGGAAAACATTACAGATATGGATAAAAGACAACTGAAAAGAAATTAGAACAGTCTTCATGATCTTATCTAAACCAGCCAGAACTGTTGCTCCATGATGTGGGGGAATCTTATTTAGAACACAGCAAAAGATTTCACAAAAACTGCAAGCAACAGCGAGAGTGGAGGAGTACAAGGCAGTGGTCATCAGGACAGCTGAGAGGCAGTTTCTGTGGCCCCTGCGTGAGGCTTCCAGAGATTACTATGAATTCAGAAATGAAGTGAAGTTTAATAACTAAATGACTCTTCACAAGTCTGGAATCATAGATTTCTATACTTACTTCTCCAGTACAAAACTTCTGCTAAATTCAAGGTGGTGGTCACAGATAAACTTTTTTGAGTTCCTGATGCAACTTCCCCAGAGCTAGAGATGCTGGGGGGACCTATGAAGGTCCTCAGTGAAATGGACATTCAGTAGATGCAGGACCTATCATGAGTGTCTATTTCATTGACCGGCTACAAGGCTTAGGGATATTCTGGTTTCAGGGCATATTTATACGCAGAATAAATTCAGCTTAAATCCACATTTCAGTTGAGAAAATTTCTTGTCATTGGGAAAGTCTGCTTTCCAGCAGAGGATGTCTGAAGGATTCAGAAGAATCTAGAGGATTTGCTTCTTGCAAATTCACCGACTCCTTTTGCACAATTTTAACTCTTAAGCACTTGGCTCTCTCTTGTTTTTGTTGTTTTAAGGATATATACGATAAGGAAGATTTTTCCTTCTAAAATTCCATCTGCTTTGGAAGATTTTCTCTGTGAGGCCATTCATTCATGTTTGACTCAAGTTGGCTCTTGCTACACCATTTCAATAATTCATTGCTCGAATATTTATGTGGAAGTGTGTATAGTTTGCATACCAGAGTTCTGCAGGGTTTTCAGCATCATGTCTGTTTAGAAAAGTCACAGAATCACAGAATCACAGAATGGTAGGGGTTGGAAGGGACCTCTGTGGGTCATCTAGTCCAACCCTCCTGCCAAAGCAGAGTCACCTACACCAGGCTGCACAGGACCTTGTCCAGGCGGGTCTTGAATATCTCCAGAGAAGGAAAATCCACAACCTCCCTGGGCAGCCTGTTCCAGGGCTCTGTCACCCTCAGAGGGAAGAAGTTCTTCCTCATGTTCAGACAGAACTTCCTGTGCTTCAGTTTGTGCCCATTGCCCCTTGTCCTGTCGCTGGGCCCCATCCTCTTCACACCCACCCTTGAGATATTTGTAAGCATATATTAGGTCCCCTCTTAGCCTTCTCTGCTTCAGGCTAAACAAGCCCAGCTCCCTCAGTCTTTCCTCATAGGAGAGACGCTCCAGTCCCCTCACCATCCTCGTAGCCCTCCGCTGGACTCTCTCCAGTAGCTCTTCATCTTTCTTGAACTGGGGAGCCTCGAACTGGATGCAGGACTCCAGATGGGGCCTCACTAGGGCAGAGCAGAGGGGGAGAAGAACCTCCCTTGACCTGCTGGCCACTCTCTTCTTAATGTACGCCAGGATACCATTGGCCTTCTTGAACCAGGACACACTGCTGGCTCATGGCTAACCTGTCATCCCCCAGCACTCCCAGGTCCCTCTCCACAGAGCTGCTCTTCAGCAGGTCCACCCCGAGCCTGTACTGATGCATGCGGTTGTTCCTCCCCAGGTGCAGGACTCTGCACTTGCCCGTGTTAAATTTCATTAGGCTCCTCTGCTCCCAACTCTCCAGCCTGTCCAGGTCTCACTGAATGGCAGCACAGCCTTCTGGTGTATCCACCACTCCTCCCAGTTTGGTGTCATCAGCAAACTTGCTGAGGTTACACTCTAACTCTTCATCCAGTTCATTAATGGAGAAGTTGAACAAGACTGGGCCCAGTACTGACCCCTGAGGGACTCCACTAGTGACAGGCCTCCAACTAGACTCAGTGCCGCTGATGACAATTCTCTGACCTCTGCCATTCAGCCAGTTCTCAATCCACCTCACTGACTACTCATCTAGCCCACACTTTTTCAGCTTGCCTATGAGGATGTTATGGGAGACAGTGTCAAAGCCTTGCTGAAGTCAAGGTAGACAACATCCACTGCTCTCCTCTCATCTACCCAGCCAGTCATGCCATCTTAGAAAGCTATTAGACTGGTCAAGCATGATTTCCCCTTGGTGAATCCATGGTGACTACTACTACTAAGTCAGCCATTAAGCCCTTGCGTATCCTGCATCCTGGCCTGGCTTTTGGGAAATAACTGCAAATCAGGGGTGAGCAAAATAGGCTGAAGTGTGTCATCCACATACTAATGGTATCCCAAGTATTCTAAACACAGCTTGCCAGACAAACTGACAAACTCAGTTTCTCTGGTAATCTGGGCAGAACTTCTGGATCAACAACAAAGAGAATGAAAAACACCTTTCCATACCTGTTGCTATTTGAGTATTAGTTTCATCACTTCTTACATTTTCCTAAAGGCAAGGAATAAAATGTAACAGAATTAGAAAATAGAACTTGGGTGTAACTAAGAACAGTTCTCTAGTTGAAATTATTTTAAGAACCTAATTTTTTTTAAATTGAAGGATTCAAATATTCCCCCAGTTTCCATTCAGTCTGGGACAGCACTGAGTGAAAACAAACATTTCATTCAAAGAGAATCAAAATCACAGGTGAACAGATCACAGATAAAATTAATTGGAATTTAGGAGCATGCTAAATGTAAATTTGGCTGAATGTTATTGATTTCTTAGGACAAGCAAAGTCAATCACTTACAGTCATGTGAATGCAACCTAGATCTCTCGCTTGGAGAGTTTAGTTCAGAACAGTCATATAGTCTTGTTGCTGCCTTGAGCAAAGATGAACAAAGTGCATAAATAGCAGTAACATTTACTCACATCCGCATCTTCAGTGTGAGAATTGTCACAGTTCTTCATTTGTGCCTTACTACATAGGCTTCTGAGGATCCCCAAGGCTGACAGTAATCAGTATACTGTCCTCAAAAATTGCCAAGTCAAATAAGGCCAGAAAAACTATGCAGCCATGAATGTCTGAGGTATCATGGAAGAGGAAAAGCCACTTCAATCTCATCCTACCTATTGATCTGTAAGGTTTGATGTGTTGGGATTCTGGGGATCTTTTTAAAAGCTGTAAATAACTGTTCATTTTGTTATTCTAATGACTACATATCACAAGACACTGTCTACTTTCATTTGTGGATGACAGTTAGGCCGGTGTCTAGTTGGGAATCTATGAAAGTGCCATGCTCTGCTGAAACACTTAATGATTTGTCAATTTTACCTTCCCCTTTGAGTTCTTCTGTACCCCATTTCAAAGCTAGAATTGCTAGTGATAAGAATCTGACAAATGCTTTGACAGTCTTCTGTTCCATGTATCACAGAGCTAGCTGCCTGACAGGATGTGTTCTTAATTCCCCACCTCATTCAGCGTAGGCGAACAAAATTCATTTCTATAATTCCTGATATTTAGTTTTCTGCGTGGCTTTATGGAGGAATTTTAGTAAGCTACAGGATTTTAAAACCAAAACCAAAATGAAAACAGAAATTTGTTTTGAGTGCTACCGAATTCAGGAAGATACTATACCTACCTTACTGCTCTTGTGCTCTGGAATGGCACTCATGTCGCTCCTCACAGCAGCACTGGTAGAGGCCAGGGAAGTAATTTTCCTGTGTGAAAGAAATTATTGGAAATTGTTGACATTCTTGAAGATACTCTTTGCTATCTGGAAATCAACATCATCCAGTATAATAAAGCATAATAAAATAGTTCCTGAATTGATTAGACTAAGATTTGTTGGTATTTTAGAAATTTATCCAAGTAACTAGGCAATATTTACATATTATACAGCCAGCTTCTCCTGTCAGGAGTTTTGAGTGAATTAAACCCATAGTAAATCAAAATTAGCACTGGTATTCATCCTCAGTAAGTGAAGCAGAAAAAATCAGTGCAGGCCATTGGCTTGTTCCCTTTCATTTTACACAGTACTTTGTTCTGCAAATAGTTTTCAGTTAATTATACAAACTTATTTTCAATCTGTTAAGATAATGATCAGAAATGGGATTCTGTGGAAACCCCACATGGGAATGTGGAAGAAACTCAGGAAAAAAGTTGGGAGATGGGCTTCAATGTTTGTGTTTCTGAGTCAAGAAAAGTTCTAACTCTACTCATGAGAGTTTCTGGCTGCATAACTTACACCAATGTCACAGCCACTCTATTTTTGACAAGAGTATCTGAATAACTGGGATAACGTAAAACACAGAAAGTATGCAGCTGGTCCTCTACAGCCTACTGCAGGTGACCCTGCTTCGGCAGGAGGATTGGACTAGATGACCCACAGAGGTCCCTTCCAACCCCGAACATTCTGTGATTCTGTGAGTCTGTGTAGCCCATCTAAATTTGGACATGTGGCCACGGCTTTGTAATTTTTCAGTGTTTGAGTTTACAAACTTATTACCACTCTTCAACATTGTGTCTGTATACATGACCACAGTCAAATTCATCCAGGTACCTTCCCAGTACGTACAAACCATCTTGAGCCTATATGATTCAGTGACATTGTAGGATCCCCCTGCTTATGCGTAATTAGAACTTTTCTTGATTTATAAAAAATTCTATTTCTGAATTGTAATCACCACATTTAAATTTAGCTAGGATTTATTAAATTAATAATTAAGGTATAATGTCGAAAAGCAAATTTGTGTTCAATTAAGAGGCAACTGGTACGTTTGGGATGTAGTAAATACACAAGGTACTTGAAGGTTTTAAAGCAACATGAGACCATAAACCATCCCTATGACTCAGGACAGCAAAAAAGCTGCCTAATTGCTGAAGACCTCAAAGCGGCAGAAGTATTTAAACCATACTGAGTCCTTTTGGCTGTCACTGCCTTTGCATATCCATTGGAAGACAAGCACTTCTGAAGTTCTGTACAGGTGCAATGCCTTTATCTCAAAATTAACACATTTGGCTAAAATTCTGTTCTCCATCCAGCACTAACAGCCCATGCCAGCTTCTAGTTTGTTTTAAGGTGAAACCTGAGGCTGCACACTTCCATGAGTTTGCCTCTCTCTGTGTTTGCTGAGAGTATCTAGTAGCATGAAGACTGTCTCAGGTTTAAAACAAAGAAGCAGCCTGCTGCCACACAGAGGCATCTCAGGGAAAAGAATCAAAGAAGGTACAGTACACAGGAAAACTGATACGTGACAAAAGCTGATTTCCATTGAATTATTCAACAGATTTGAGACTTATGAGGCATTTAGAGGATGAAAGGATAGCTTAGCGGAGTGGTAAAAAAAGGACATGTAGTATGGATTGATAAGCATTACAAAAGTTTAAGGATGGGAAAGCTAATAAACTGTTTGAACCTGAGTTGATTAAATGCAAAGAAAATCTCAATTTAAATTAGCTATCTTGGACAAACATTACATCAGTTTACTACAACAAAATTCCAAATAACTGCACTGGTCCTGTGGGAGGATAAAATGCAGACAGTTACCTGGAAGAGAAAGCAGTATGTACAAGGAATAACACAGCATTGACTCCAGATGCTTGAAGAACTGAAGCCTGACTGTCTTCGTTAATTTTACACCTGAAAATAAAGATGTTTGTACAGGATGTGTCAGATAGGTTGTGTAATGTTCCCAGAAGAAGTTGCAGACTTTATTTGTAATCTAAAAAAACCAAATTTTTCATTTCCCAGAACGCATGTCGCCTAAAAGTTTTAGACACAGCTTTTCAGAATCAGTTAATCAGTTATGATGGATTAATGTCAGCAAAGAATACATACAGAAAGTGTGTGTTTAAACACTATTCTTAATTACGTCATCCCTTCTCTGAATGACTCTCTCTCTTGATCACTTCTCCTACCTGCAATGTCAGGACTAGCTAGCAAAGTAATCTGAAGTGGGAGGGAGGAGGGCTCACATAAATTGCTACTCTAACTCGTGCTTGTCCATCACCCTTTACAGCTGGGTATCTTAGAATTTCCAGTGTGCCATTTGAAAAGTTTGTATGAAATACCGGAGATCAAAAAGCCTTGAGGAAAGCCATACTTACAGACATCTCACACAGGCAGATTCAAAATCCCACAAAATTATTGCACCATTTGCACTTCCTGTAGCTATCAAACTGAATCCTTCTGCCTTTAAAACATCAAAACACTGCATTTCCACAGCAGGTACAAAATTCTGCAAAGAACATTAAAAAAAATTTGCGTAGGAGCAATGTGGACACTAAAAAGTGAGATGTTTTAACTGTTAATTTAGCAAGATGCCTAAATTGACCGTGTCTACAACAACTGCATACTGAGTGCTACTCTCATACTATTGTGTTTGAGCGACACGGAAGCACCAGAAGGAAGCAGGGAGTGACAGTGCTGGGAGACACCCTGTTGCAGAGGACAGAGGCCTCCATCTGCCAACCTGACCTGCTATCTACGGCACGGTTGCAATTAGAGCATGTAAAAACAGCTGCAAGAACTGAAGATTAATCAGAAGTAGGTGTCTATGGAGATACTGCAATTAGGTTAAAGAAACAATTGACTGAACAGAGCTATAATGACCTTTCTATAAACACAATCCAGATCTGTTACAGATTTAGTGAAATTATACAGAACAAGACTTAAGTCTCATGGACTGTTCAAGTTAAATTGGTCAACAATTGAAACATAGATTTGACATCTTATTTTACCACAGCAATAAGAGGAGGAAATGGAATCACTTTAACACTCAGATTGATCTTTAGGTGCCTCTATTACTGAAGATCAGTCTAGCTATAGTAATGAACAGCATTTAATGCCTAGAAGACTTTATACAAGAACCTCAGCTGACTGTTTTGTACAGGAACGTGAAGTGTATATTCAAAGCAGCTGCTTAATCATGGCAACAACTGTGCAATGGATTATTAGGCAAATATAGCCCTTAGAAACAATCACTTTCTTACATGATTTATTTTAGACCTTTAGTGTACTGAAGAGTTTGGAGTACTTGTTTTGTTTTTATCTCATTGCTAACACATGAAATCCTTGACGACACAGTAAATATTTTACTTTCTTATCTTCTGTAAATAATGTGGAACTTTGAAGTGTTTCTCACCTCTGTATCATTCCTTAGAGAACTGGTGTCAGACAGCAGCTGAATATCCGGAAAAAAACCATGTGTTTGTAAGGTATCAGGCTTCAGTGACAGACACACAACTGGATTCCTTCGTGGAAAAGACACTGCCTCAGGAAGCACCCACGTGACATATAGATGTGTTTGAATCGAGTTACCCTATTAAAATAACTGAGTTTGTAAAAGAGGAAGGAAAGGATTTCTCTATTCATAAGAAAATTATCAACAAGTGTTTGCCAAAAGCTTGTTTTCTGTGCCAAACCACAAAAACTGCTACAGGTATCACCTAGTATATGCCTACACTGCAAACTGAAGTGCCAGCCAGAGATATTCCAGCTCACTTTAAATTACCTGCTGTTTTATTAGAAGCTGTCCAGCTGCGGAGTTCAGAGCTTTTGATTTTATTCAGTTTAATTATCCGCTTAAAGTAAGTTGTCTCTTCAGGTATAGCTGCTAATTTTATTAACATTGCTAGTCTCCAGCTCATGTCTACCACAGCAACAAACCTGGTGGTTGTTCCAATTGTGTGAGAAGTGCAAGCCACAGGTCAGGCATGGCCCTGAGTCACTGATTCCTCCCCATTGTGCCTAGAGGCTACTGGGAGTTAACCTGATAGTTTTTCCAACTATAACAAATTCACTTCAGTATCCAGTTTCTGCTTTAACTTTGATATTTCTGTCCATTTTGGGAAGTGTTACTGAAATCAGCTCCTTAGGTTTTCTAAACCAATGGTTAAGATTTTAGTAAATCTTATGATATTAAGTGTATCAAACAAGAAATATCTTGGGGGAAGAACTAAAAATTGGGAGATCTATAGTAGATTCCTGCAAAGGATAACCTGGTTTTGGGGTGCTACTCAAGTTTACCTTGCTAGCTAATATATTCAGAGCCTCTTTAAAAGCTAATAATAGCAACCTGTGTTTCTCATTATCACTGAAACATTTGTATAAAAAAGTAGCTCTGTGAAACAATATTAATGTACTTAGATTCATAAAGACTTGGAGGAGATTCAACTCCTTACCAGCCTGTTTGTCAAGGCACACATTTACATGGCCTGAACGATTTAACAATTTCAGTAAGAACACTGAGGGGAAATTGGTATGATGTCATATTTCAGAAACATCTGAATATCAAAAGCAAACCCTGTATAAATCAACTTTTTATTAGCAGGAGGCTCAAAAGTAATAAGTTATTTACCAAGATGAGAGCTTGTATGCTTTTTGCCCCCTAAACTTATTATCTGTCTAGTAAAATTTATTCCTTCTCCCCACAACCTTTGCTCCTTTGCACATAATGGATTTAAAGTTTCGGAAGGAGAAGTTTGTCCCAAATAAAACATTCCAGTTTGAGGGAGAAAATTCTAAAGAAGCATGTTTTGTCTGAGAAATGAAACCCCAATTACTGTGAGCTCCAAATGCATCCTGTTAATTTTAGCTGAAGGGAACAGAGAGTAGACTCTCGAGCCAAGCAAGTCAATCTGATTTATTACTGCCTTGTTTCATTGTATCAGTCCTTAAGCAGCCACTGTCTTAATCTAGTATTTCAGACAAAAAAAATCCTTTAGCCAAAATCTTCTCTGACATTGAGGTTTTTTTTCAGCATAATATCATGGTCACCTACTCTCCACAGAAGAAAATATACCAAGAGGGATATTAGGCTACAGATGAAGAGCTTTGAAGTGACATAAGCGTATAGGCCTGAGGGCCCTGAGGTTTGTGAAACTGAATCCTGAGTGATGGGGGAGTTTCCTATGAGGAAATGTTGAATGGAGCCTCTATGGCATCCAAATGACTGGGGTGGCTCAGCAATATTTCAGTCTGAGGGCTCAGCTGCTGGACTGGGGTAGTGGTCTCTGCAAAGGACGGGTATCCAGAACCCAAGAAGGTAATGCTGTGTCTTCCACTGCCCAAGGAGAGAACTAAGGCTGAAAGGCAGCGGTGAAGGAGGAAAAGGTAGAGCTACCTCGTGAGAACACGGCCCGAGGCCCGAGGTGATGTTATACAGCAGGGCTCTGACCAGCGCAATGGGTCTAAATCCCCATAAACAGGGTTTGCAGGAACACTTCTAACTGGTCTCAGCTGCTGGTGGACTAGAAACTCTGTACACAGGGTAAACATTGTCTATAATAACAACAGCAATATTTTAAAGCTTTTACCTTAAAGGATCTACAACTACCGAAGCCTCAGTCACAAACAGAAAAGCAAATGCAAAGAAAGAAATGAACAGAATGCTGTAAACCAGCAATGGACTAATGAATATATTAAGACTTAGAAAGGCAGAAAGCTAATTTAATGACATGCAGAAAGTGGATTGTTCCTTGACAGTTTCTAAAAGTTTATCTATGAACTATTGAAAGACTCCTATTTTACCTACAAAATTATGAGTTACCAACAGAAATTAAAAAAAAAAAAAGTATATTTGAAAAACCTGAATCATTTTCATCTTGCCACTCTTCTCCAAAACAAGAAGTGCATGTTGACTTTTATTAGCCTTCAGATAAACTATCTTCAGCAGACGACACTCATCTTTGCTGTGCTGGGCCAAAGGCAAGGCTTGAAGTTCCTGCCCACTTTCAAACTCCCAAATTTTCACTGTTCCTACACACAGATGAGAAATATGTACAAAAGGAAATGAACTTTCAGCAATAACCAGTGCTTCAGTGTCAGAAATTTGAACTGGATCAAATAGGGAAAGGAGAACAAAAAAGAAAATCCAAATGAAGGTTCAGAGCTAGGTCACTGGTCTTTCAAAAGCAGTAACAGTGTGTGTGTTTCTTAGGAAAGCACCCTTAGGGACACAAAACTTACCAGAAAACATCTTCACCACCAGCCCCACCATTTTTCCATCTTTTTTCCTTGTCTGTTTTATGCTGCAGCCCAGGATAAAAGACCACTGCCTATCTTACTTCTGTTTCTGGACTAACATCACAAGACAGCAAGCAGAGTGTGGGCTGTCAGGCAGAGGACTTCAGGTTCTGAGCTACAGCATGGGGCAGAGGGACCTGGTTGCTGGAGTTGTCGCACAGAGCTAGTGGGGAGAAGGAGCTACAGCATTATCTTAAGCGAACCAGTTATTACACATGAATTCACTTTGTAAGACTTGATAGCGTTCACCTTCTGTCGTGCCCTTAACATCCATAAAGGGTCTCTGCTCCCAAATATAAACAAGAAACATTAGCCAGTATGCATTTCAATGAATCACCTATCAAAGAAAACCCAAACGAGACACCCCCCCCCGCCTTTTCGCCAGACAGAGCTGTGCATTCCTTTCTGTGCATACTTCTCCCCACCTTGGAAGAAAGCCAAAATTCATTCCTCTGTCATTGAGACTGTCAAGGCACAGTCCTGTCTGCTCATGTAACATGTCATTTTAAATAAATGTAATATAAATGTGGTAATTATTTAATTGCTTTACCATCACATGCCCCAGTAGCAACATAAAATCCATTTATTTCAATGGCTGCACAGGTCACTTCAGTATTCAGCCCATGCGCATCTTCAATCTGATATATTTGATATCCTGTTTCTAGGTCCCAGACCTGAAAAATTAAGATGGTAATTATTTGCACTGCATCCTCTAAAACCTGTCACACAATGTGTTCTTCTGTAATGGGAGAAAGATGAATACTTCCAAGAGCAAATTTTCACATCCCGCGAAATAGGTTCTCTGTCACAATAGCACACCACCATGTTCTTTTGCTGAAATACTTGTGTAATTTCGCTTAAAATGCCCGTCTTTCCAGAGAAGCCATTCTGGCAAGGGGAGACTCTGTTCAGTATGCTATGAGAAAGACCCTTGTTAAGTCAGAGAGACTGTTGTTAAATGCAATGAACTTTTACAGTGCAAAAGCAAAGAAATCTAACTAGAAAGAATGTTCTGAGCTATAGTTTCTATGCTGAATGTCAAAATGAGGCTTTTCATAAACATTTGGTTCAAAAATGTGGAAACAACTATATCTGATCATTATCTAATCCTTTTGGGAATTTAAGCAGTGCCTTATAACGAAGCACCAGTACAAACTTTGGTGGCTGTAGTGAGGTAGCTCAGATTTACCTGTATTTGTGAAGCAGCCACTCATGCCATATGCACTGTCTGGATCTGATTTTTCTGCAGCACCAAATGCCCAAAACTATCTTGTAATGGTGTTGTAGCCATCGTGGTCCAAGGAAGGCAGGGTTTACAGTGAGAAATAACATCTTTACTGAGTGCATAAAATGAACAAACCTGTACGCAAACAAGCCTTTCTCCACAGGAATGGCATGCATCACCATCTGGCCCTGTAAGAGATGTTACCTCTGCCTACAAATCTTGCCATCTAACCTCATCAACAGTTGATGAAAACTGCAGGTCCTCAGTACTTCTGATGATCATAGTCACACTGCTAATTACACCAGTAATTACTCATTTTATTAATCTGTGGGTTTTCTGACACTTGTATGGCAATTATTTTTCGTGGTTCAAATGTAAATGGTAAAGTTAATAGGCAAGTTTCATCTTTTCATTAACGTTTCAACACAAACAGAGCTGTGATGTAAAGTGATAAAAGTGATCTGTGATCTCCATCACTTTATTTTTCTTGTTAACTGGCTATTATATTCAACACTCCTCTCTCACTGTATGACTTGAAATCCTTAACACTCAGAACAACATGTTCTAAGAAATAATTTGAACGAGAAAAAGATCTACAGAAGGTCAGCAAATTGGTTCCAGAATTGTTACCCAAATAGAAGCACATCAGACAAAAGAATAAGCAGCAAAACAGAAGGATTAAAAGTCAGGTTTTGTAGTTTAGGCACATTGTATGTGCCAATGTACCTTTTCAATTTTAGTGAAGGAATCTTTTTATCTGAGAGCAGCATCTTTTACACAGTCCTGTTTTTACAAAGTGACTTACTTAATGTTCCACAGAATGTCTAAAGTACACATTTATATTCTACTGAGGTGACTGGGACTCAAGCACTTCCTAAACTTTAAAGGGAAGCTTATCAGATATGCCTTCTGAATTGAAGAGTAATGTGTAACTGTGCGTGCATGAATTGTTGATTGGATGTACAGTTTGACATCACGGCAGTTAAAATTTTGCTTTGTAGCTACTAAATAGCCAATGGAGTTTCACTACTATTGCTATACTTGCAAGAATCCATTGCAGGAACCGGCGAAGTGTACCTGTTCAGCCAAAGGTAATAAAATTACAACTAAAAGAGATACCTCTGAAGCTCTGCTCAGTCTGCCTGGTGCTTGCAGTGCAATTATGTCAGTGCAGGTCAGGGAAGTAGTTATCTAAGAAAAGTAATGTTGCTGAACCCTAATAGTTTATTCATTGTGGCTATCACTTCCCTGGAGAATTTGAGCACAAAAATAGCCACGACACTAACACTTTGAATAATAACACTAATCACTTATCTAAATTCCAAATAACTTATTTGTAATAAAAAAAGCTGAGACTTTTTCAGTTTAAATGGTGACGGCTTACACTCACCTTCAGTATTGACTCAGAGCAGATAGTAAGAATCTGGTGAAAAGCCCTGTTGTAAACCAGAACGTTGATGCTTTTCTCATGTGTCTGTGGCACCTGTCTTGGATCTTGTATCACACGAGTTAGGGGATAAATACCAATGACAGCTGAACCTGCAAAGGGTGAGAGGAGTGAGAATATATGCATTCTGTGTATAGTACCATTTACTTTCCCTGGATATAAAAAGATTTTATGTAAACCATAGGGTTCATTTGAGTTCTTCTGAAGAGGATAAGGATATTGTCCGTTTCTTGGGAATATCTGTTTTCTAAACCAGAAAACATTCACACATGCTCCCCACAAAGCACCAGTTAAACAATGGCTAAATATTTACCTGCCTTAAACTACCACCTGCCCACCTTTGATGGGACTGATAGCCTGACTCCAAATCATTAGGAGCCATAAAACTCCCAGTCCCAGAGTGGGCTGGCATCAAATGGAATGAACCCAAATAAATAAAACTCTAATTGGCAGATATATCACTAAAATAAATTCTGGTATCCACTTTCTTAGAGATAAAGCAATTCCATCTGCTGGCAACAATGTCTTTCCAGTACCTCCCTTTATACAGCACTGTAGGTCTGAACGGTGTTTTCCAGACACCTTCCAGTGCTCTCGGATCAGAAGGGTGGCAAAGACAGGGGGGCAGATGGGGGCGGCAAGACAAAAGAAAGGACAAGGTTTTTACAGTGCGGGCTCACAAGCCAGACTACACATGCAGCCTCCTATTTCAGCTCCAGTATTACTACAGCTCTACCAGCAGAGGAGCAGCAGCCAGCAGAGCATGCAGCAAAGGACAAAATTACCTAATACTTGGCATAAGCCCAGGCTTAGAGACCAGCAGCTTGGAAAAAGGCACAGAGGGAAAGCTATGGCAATATTCAAATGAAGCATGAAGGTGAGCCGTGATTTATGGATGTTAGTGAAATAACCGAAAGTCTCCTCTGTAAAGCCAGGCACACAGCAATGAGAATTAATTTGCCCACATATAGCCTCAGCCTCTTGCCCTTTTCAGGGGCAAGGAGGCATTCACTTAACCTTTTGATGGAATCATTAGCAGAGTCCAGGACCAGATTTTTAGAGATATTTAGGCACTGCTCCAATCATTGTTTATAAGGACAAAGTTACCTCATTTTGTCAAAGATTTATCCATGTAAAATCCCTACATTACTAAGCATTGAAAATAGCACTAACTTAAATTTGAACTGAAGAGCATATCTATATCCTTTAGTGATTAAAAATCTTTAAAAACTAGACTGATTAATATTCTAGGCATTTTTAAAATGAGACCTAGAAGCTGAAGTTTCTTAAACTTTGTAGTGCTTACCAAATGCCTAAATACATACAAAAATTTGTGGACTCTAGTCCAATGTATATATTTAGGGTTCTAAAACAAGTTTGTTGGCACAAAGATTCATCAGAAACTACCAGATCACTGAAAACAAAGTGCTTCACATTCATCTTCTCAGATTTGACAAGCTTCGCAAGCTTTGTGCCTAGTTCCTAATCCAAGGACAGAAAAAGCTGTCTCCAAAGATAATGACCTTATTTGCCTGATATGTTTCAGGCCTCTGGAGCTCCAGAATAGGTTCAAGGGCATATTTTTTCAGTGACTACGTCTCTGGGGCAGACTAAGCCTGCCGGTCTCCAGAGTTTCTGCCTTAGATACAGAAGGCTAACATCCTCAGTGACACCTGCAAAGCCCTGGTCCCTCAGAGGTTCCAGGCTCCCTGATACAGTCAGGAAACAGAGCCCAGAAACCTCAGGATGAGTTCCCACAATATTTTATTCCTGATCAATGGGCCAGTGCATCTGTTGACACCGCAGACTGTGGGGCTTTTTGTAGCTACTGAGCTTTAAGGAGTTTGAATACACTTGTGAGGGCTCTGCAGAGACTATACTTTGTTGCTTTGATCTCCAAATGGGAGGAGGGTGCTAGAGGAATAGTTAGGGGAAGATCAGCAGCTTAGTAGCTTTCAAGAAATGACAAGGTTACAGAGCAATTTCTGTAGTTTAATGTTTCTAAGGCAGGTTCACCTTGCCTTCAGAGAAGCCTTTCTCGTTTCCTCTGGCTCCTGCTATTAATTCCCATGCTGCATATTTTCATGCATATTTCTGTACTGAAATTAGCACCACATATAACAAGACCCACTTTAAAATGGTCTTAATGTGCAAATGCCCTTACTTCCCAGTATTCTGTACATCTCCTATACCTTATTCCTGTACTCCAGTTGCGTGTAATCATAAAGGAAATAGCATTCTAGGAGAAGGGGCATGCTCTCACACATCAACTGCAGTAACATACCGGTGATAAGTGTGCCACGATCACTGTCAAATACCATGGCAAAGGTCTCCATCTCTCCAGGACTCCCTTGATTATCATGGAAGACCTGCAGCAGTGAAAGGGTCTGTATATCCCACACTCTAAAAATCTAGAGGGAGAGAGAGGGGAGAAAATCTGGTACTGTATCATGACTGGATTTTCAACTACTTTTTGTTTCTATGACAGTAATATTATAGCCTCCAATGAAATCACATTGTTAAACGTGGTACCTCCCAAAATAAGCAAGACAGATATCAAAGCGATCTTTAGCCCCATTTTCTAAGGATAAAAGGCACAGAAAGGCCGAGTTTTGTAAACTTGACCTGACAAGTCCACAGCCAAGCCGGATCTCCTGAGAATTGGTTCTACTCCTTAATGACAAGATGACTCCATTGTATCACACTTTTCAGTCACATACAGATAAACGCCACTAGTTTAAAAGCTTGTATTTGAACTGAACTATCAAATGGTGTGCAACAGTACAAAGATAAATTTCAGAGGGTTCTGGATAAAGGAATTCCTGAAATCTCTGACCGACAGCAGACATTGGAGCAGATCAGGATCAGGACACACTGCAGAAGGATCATTTTTATGCATATATAATTCTTGTGCTCTCCATAAGCAGAAGCTACTGATCACAGTCAGGGTATAGATATATTCATTCTTACTTTCAGTTTCAATGGAAAACACAGCACTTGCTTTAAATTCTAGAATTACTCATCAATAATTATACTTTTAGCAGCACTTTTTTGACCTGTCTGATCAAAAGTTGCGTTGAACTTACTGCTACCCCATGCAAACTGCTTAATCCTGCAAGAAATCATGATTTAATTTCTTAGATCCCATGGCTTTTAGTGTGATGTATTTCCCTGAAAGATAATCTTACTATGCTCTCAAAAGTTATTCTGTCATCACATCTGCCTGCAATTCTTTTTCAGCTGCCAAAACCATGATAAGTTTTATACAGGCATTTGTGTAAGTTATTTGTATTCATTCAATTGTATTATTAAAAGGTAGGGCTGCATTTTTAATTGGTATTTTAACTGAAAGACATGTCGGTACAATGCTCCCAACAATACTGGGAGTGTTACAGGTGTTGACAAAAGTTGTTCAATCTTTGGATGAAATTCTCCGTATAATGTAAGTCCATAAAACACATCGGGACAAACCCATGAAATATTCATATGAATTTGATAGCTGAGCTGCGTCTTAGACAGAAATTTCACATGAATAATAATCTTCCTGTGCTAAAGTCCCTGGAGGTCTTCCTCTCTCAGCTGTACCTTATTTGTAGCTTTGTCGCTCAGCTGAGATCTCAGTGGCTTTTCTTAGGTGATCGTGATGCAGTTCGTCAAATTCTAACTTCACAGTCTTGGCCAGGTAGCATGAAGCAGCCAGCATGCCCTGACTGGGGCTGGGCTGCTGTTCCTCTAAAAAGGCAATAATTTTGGGAGACCTGATGAGGTTAAAAAAAAAATGATCCTAGGGAAAATCCTAAGGAAATCTGCTGCCATTTCTTTGATTCATCCGAGGATCTCCTGTGTGGTGACAAACATTATGGTAAAGGTAGGTCCAGGTGCAAAGATGTCTGCAGCAGACAGCTTGGGTGCAGATTCTTGCATTATATTCCTGAAAACCTACTTAATTCACTCACAGGTAAAAGCAGCTGCGTTGGTACATTAGCTTGCCTATCGTGGCAAGACGGTTCAGTAAGCCTCTTGAAACCCGCCTGAGCATCTGTCCATAACAGATGGGCATTGTAACAGAAAAAGAAGCAAGTGAAACTGGGACAGCAAAACTGGAAGTTCATTTTGAAATTACTTGGTTTTCTTTCTGAGTGATATATTAGATAGCACAATGACTGGCACCTTAGAAAAACATGAAAGAGTTTAGACAGCACAAAGGATGCAGAGCTCTGTTCGGCACTTTCATATAATTTCATAAAAGTTTTAATAACATACGCTACTTGCTAAGGCTGTTAACAAGTTATGCCCCAGGAAATTACTTACAGCCAGTCTTGTATTAGATGTGCTAGAAACAATTAGCTGATGCGTAACTCAAATTCAGCACAGTCAGGGTGCTACTGACAGAAATGCTGGTGACTGGTAGAAATAAGATGGATTACATTATCATTAAAGATGTTTGATTTGCAAAGTAATTGTTTTTAGCTCAGCTTGACTAACACCAAGCTAGGAATCTGACAGGAAGAATTCTGAAGAAAAAACAAGAACATGACATCTGTCAGCCTCATAAAGAAAACAGCTACAATCAAATTCACTGCTGAAAACTGAGAAAATTCAGTTCCATAATGTTGCTCACCTTTCAATACCAAGACATTTGAAAATCTGAAACAGCCCTGAGAAATACTTTCTCTGCAAATTTGGGATTAGATAATATTAGTTCTGCAGATTTACACTTGTATCTGTCCATTTGATCACATAAAAGCTTAAACTTTTTCTAAAAATGTAACTGATTCAGGAAAAATAATTATTTTACACCAATAAACAAAGAGGTTTCCCAAAACACAGATAGCAAATCATAGTCTGAAACATAACCCACAAGTTTTCACTATTTCAGGTTTCCTCACTATAGCCTATTCCTTTGTTCATTTTGAAATGTATTTATTTTTCTGCTGAACAGAGCACGTGCCCATTTTAATTCATAGGCAGCATGTTGTGCCCTTAAAAATGAGGAAGAATTCACCTGTGCATATGTTCATGTTACGAAAAGTTCACTGCAATTCAGGAATGATTTCTTCCACAGACATGAACTACACAATTAAGAATGAACGTTTCTTACTCTGGATGTTTTAAAATGTTGCAGTATCTCTCTTTTTTAACTTAAAAGATGATCTCAGCATAGAAAAAACACCACTGCTAGAAAAACGTCCCACCAAATAGAAGACTGTTCACTGTTTGCAAAATAAAAATAAGACAGATGGTAATGGATGGGAGTCATTCAGGTAGATACACAGACTTTGAGATTATTGGAATTTCCATCAGTAACCTAATTTTAAAGGAAGTTACAGAGGATCCAGCAAAATTCTGAAAAGGAAGGGAAGAAAAGAAACAGATATGTAAATCAGTGTCTAAACAGATCAACTTTGGCACGAGAGAGAAGTTCATACATTAGTGTTTCAGAATTTTAAGTAGAAGGAAAATTTCTCCTGAATATTTTTTTTTCTTTTCAGGAAAACTCAAAAGGAAAAGACTGTGGAACTTCTTACTGAGATTGAATTATCTCTGAGACAGTGTTGAGTCAGAAGAACTATGTCCATCATATTCCTCTGATAAACTTCTCATTACGTTTCAGCAGTTTACTCAGACATGCAATTTCTAAAGCAGACACAAAGAGACTTAGGGAGAAACAGGCACGGAGAAGGCTTGAAAAAGGAAATCACACTGAATAGAAAAAATGATGAAACTGTTTATTCTGCTGACAGTAGACCACAAAAAAAGACAGAAGAATGGTGATGAAAGTCGAGAACATTAGGGCAGTATTGCGGGGAGATCTCCAAGCTCAGTTCTGGCACAGTCACAATCAGAGCATATAAAAACAGCTGTAAGAACTGAAGATTAATCAGGAGTAGGTATCTATTGAGATACTCCAGTCAGGTGAAAGGAATAAGTCATTGAACAGAGATATAATGACCTTTCCATAAACATCACTCAGATCTGTTACAAAGTTAGTAAAATTATACAAAACAAAAACTGAAGATAGACAATTCCAATAAATTCATGGACTATTCCAGTTAAATTGGTCAACAATTGAAACAAATTTGACAGCTTATTTTATCAAAGCAATAAGTAGAGAAGATTATTTTACAGCACAAGTGAAAATGAAGAAGAGCGTCTTGCACTATTTCTTGCTGCTTGTTCAGCTATTAATGTCAGGACCACATTAAAAAAATTACTTAAAGTAACGGCAGAAACATGGACACATCAGAGCATTCTTAATCTCTTCCCTCCCTTCTGGCCTTCTTCCCTTCTCAGCCCTTGGGCAGGGATGGGGAGATGACACAAACCACTGTTCCACATGAGTAACTCCCACAGAGGGCATCACCAGTGTGGCCGCGAGGTACAATGTCACTGCTCTTCATCTGCATCAGCACACACGACTGTGCATGGATTCAGGCACAAACAGCGGCAGCAAAAAGCGTGTTTATTTAGAAATTAAGAGGTGACCAGGGGGAGCTGCCTTAGGAACATTTTGTTAATTGTATCTTTACTGTTCTGCTTATTTACTGAAGAACTTCCCACAGCAGCCTGAGAAAGGGCGGGAACCCCTAAAGCGCTCTGAAAACATATTCTTTATTGTAAAATGCTTCTAGACTGTATCTTCCGAAATCACAGAATACAGACTATATTCAAGCTAACAAAACACATTAAGGAGGAGGGGTAGCATGGAGAGATGGAGCTTCAATGTTTTTTGGAAACAACTTTTCCTTCTTCCCGCTGTTTCCACCTTACAGGAAAAGCTGAGCTATACTTACAGCAACATTGTATCTACAGCACTGGCTCACATTAAATGCGTATTTTTGCATAAATTAGCTTTTTTCTCTCAACCACGACTTTCCTTGAAGCCCTAAAACTCAGAAGATAGAAAAAAGCCCGAACTATCTTTTTCATCTGGTCTAAAGCCCATATTTTATGAGCATGTAAAAAGAGCAACACCCCTCTCTTCTATTTTTCTTAAGACACACACAGAGGCAGACAAAGAGTGAAAGATTCACTTAACCAAGTAAAATGGGTACAGCAGAGGGAGACAGAACCAAGATGGGAAATAGGGTTAGACAAAATCAGTAAATAAATATTTTATGTGCTCTCAGTGTAATAAAGTTCAGGCTCAGGAACACATCTCCTGGTGGGTTGTTATGAGGAGGCCACTGTGGAAACATGCTTTGACTTTGGAAGAAGTGAATCCTCTTCTGCCCTTTTCTGTCTGTAATTAACTGAGATAGAAAAGGACTAAAGAAGTCCAGGATTTGCTGGATAATCCCTTCAAATTGCTGCTAGTTAAGAAAGTGACCTTAAAACACTGCTCTAAAGAAAATATCTCTACAACTCCCAAGAGAAAACAGTCAATTCCTTTTAGTGCTTCCAAACTCTCACATCCTGCGATACTTTTTGTAAGTGAAGGAAAATTTGTTTTTTGAAAAAGGTGGACAACTTTCCTCAGTTTTACAGAATGGTGATGCTGCAAGTCTTTAAAACAATCTATAAAAAAACACTTGTGCAGGAAAATCCAAAATCCAACCACTCTTGGGGCAGAAAGAAGTTGCACTAGCCACAGCATTCGCTGTAGGCATAGGCAGGAAGAGTGAGCAACAATTAAAGCTGGTTTTCTGTTGAAAGAACTGTTTACGTGATCTGCCCCTATTTGCTACACTGTTCAGTTGTTTCACGGGGTCATTGGAGGCTCCATGGTCTAAGTGAAAAAATTTACAAATTCATACAGAACATCAGAGCCCTCAAAGACAGAAATCACCAGGCATGAAGCAAAGGTCAAACTGCAGTTCTGCTTGATGCGTTATTTAATTGAGTAAGTTATCTGCAGAGAGGGCTGTTGTGTGCCTTGTGATCCCTGAAGGTGATCCTGCAAAGTACTACAACTCGCTGTAGTTATTAGAAGACTTAGGAACAAATTGATGTCAATGGGATTACTTGTGAGGCTAAGGCAAGGAGGATTTAGATCTAAGCACATTAATGCAATGTGGTGCAGCAGATGGTACTATAACTAGTGCCTTATTGAGACAGTAATTCAGTGAAGTTCAAAAGTATGAACATTTCAAATAATTTCCTCAAATGGTATCATTAACTTGTTAATATATAAGGTTTTTCCTGCACATGGAGAAATGCTGGAAAGAAATCAGACTGGATTATATCCAATAGTGAGTCTAACTGTATAGCAGTGAGACTGCAGGATATTTACTGGATGCTATTCAATGACTGAGACTGTGTAAATTCTCTGTATGTCTGTCTCTGTACTGTGTGCTTGGTGTGCTGGCAATAGACCCACCTGACTCCTAATGCAAAGATGAAATAACCCTCAACACTTCTGGAGAAGAGTTTCAGTGGACATTTGGATGGTGTGTGGATCAGAAACAGGAAGCTAGAGGTGTGGGACAGAGGTGACTGCCCATGAACACCTAGATCAGAGGAGCTAAAAAACCAGCCAGGTTCCTCCTATCAATCTTCAGCCAATCTTAGAATGATGCTCTCATCTTAGACGTAGTGTTTGAAGTAATTTTCAGGTATACAACACTTCATTAACATTTTTGAGATCTCCTTTTTCTTCATTCCCCCATAGAAAAATAAGCAAACAGAAACCCTAGATCTCAGTTTTGTGGTAGGAGAACTATAGAAATCACCGCAAGATGAATATAGATCTCACTCTGTTTCCATCTGCAGCGAATACAAATTATTTAATAATTTAGCCATCAAATACTTGCCCAGAATGAGAACATCTAATGGATTGGTTCCTTCATGTATGCTGAGGATACATGAGAACAGAATCACAGAATGTTTGGGGTTGGAAGGGACCTCTGTGGGTCATGTAGTCCAACCCCCCTGCCAAAGCACGGTCACCTACAGCAGGCTGCACACGACCTTGTCTAGGCGGGAACAATTGGACAAGCCATTCATGAAGGAAACTTGTGCATTCTTAGATATACTGAGGAGCAAAACATCATTTTGGAAAGATACAACCATGTCTAGGACAGATGTTTTCCTCTAATAGTCCAGCTGCATGCTGGTTGTAAGCATACATGTATGTTATACACTATGTAAGTCCAAGAACTAGAGAAGGAAAATGTAGGTATGAGCCAAAAAAGTACATCTAAAATAAGTTCTAATCCCTTTTATTTTTCACAGAATCACAGAATGGTTGAGGTTGGAAGGGTCCTCTGGAGGTCACCTTGTTTAACCCCACTGTTCAAGTGGGGCCCCCTACAGACAGTTGGCCAGGACCATGTCCAGATGGCTTTTGAATATCTCCAAGGAGGGAGACTCCACCACCTCTCTGGGCAACCTGTACCAGTGCTCAGTCTCCCTTACAGTGAAAGAAGTGTTTCCTGATGTTCAGATGGAACCTCCTATGTTTCAGTTTTCATTGCCTTTGGTCCTGTTACTGGGCACTACTGGAAAGAGCCTGGCTCCATTTTCTTTACACCTTTCCTTCCAATATTTATATTCATTGATGAATGAGTCTTCTTTTCTGTAGGCTAATATTGTAGCCCTTTTTTTCAGACTACCAAGAGACAAAGTAATTTGAATAGTGGAAAATGGGACAGTAAATAACTGAAAAATGGGTAAGTAACTGAAGAGAATAAAAGCACAGCAGCAAGGGAAGGATTAAATTTGGCTTTCAAAGCAGTATCCAAAAAATGTATCTGATATAGATATGGCCACATAATTTCTATGAAGGATGACTGGAGCAGATTTCCCAAATGCCTCTTTTTCAAATTATCTAGATTAAATTTAATATTTTTGATATACAGTACATTTCAGTAACAGCCGCAATTAGCAATGGTTTGACATAAATTAAACATTGTGCTTCCAGTTCAGCTGCTCTCATTTTTCAGGAAAACAAATGACTGTATTATAAATATATTCTTAAAACAATGTCATGTGCTTTCAAAATAGGTTAGACAAACATCCATACTAACCTACACAGTCATTGATACAATCACCTGCTCAGTTCCAGACAGGTAAAAGACATTTATGACTTCCCAGTGGGACATTGCACAGACAGTTTGCCATTAAGCAGATCTGGAGAGAGAGGACTGGAGACTGATCACATTAAGGTTTGAGTAAATTTGCAAGTCAGAAGATACAAAAATTATTAACATATCTTGCCTGCCTTTAGCCTTCCTGAAACACTAAAAATCTGCCCTTGGGTTCTGTAAGAATAAAACTAACATATATAATAGAGCTAATTTAATGTGGGCAAATTTCAGAAAGGATGTGTTCATGTGCTTGCATCAAGTTAACTGCATCAGATTTTTAAGAAATGATGAATGAAATGAAACTCTGCCATGCCCCAGAATGGAGATGCGAGAAGTCACCCTGTTTATTGCACTGCTCTCCTGCCATGTGTAAATGTGTGCATTGCTCTTTCATTATTAACTGCCAAAAATTAAATTACTTTTAAAGAGAAAAAGACCAAAGAACATTCCATTCACTGATTTAAAACAAAGGTTTTGTGTTGTTTACAAGTTATGTGGTACACTAGTGTAAAGGCTGGCAATATACTCCTTACCCTAGCCCTACTGATCATGAAACAAAACTGAGATTGTTTTTATGCATGGAAGCCGGTAGGCTCAGATCTTGCTCACTTGACTCACTTAAGTGGTCCAATTCAACCATTGGAGGCATTCTAGCAAAATCCATGGAACAACTGGTGTAGCAAACTTTCACTTACTGACTGCCATTGACAACTCAGGTAGGCAAGACATGAAGTTGTAGCCACCACTGTTCTAGTTGTGAATCCCTGCTCTGCACTAAATGAGAGAGCGGTTGTCACTGCTTCACAGCCTTTCAGCACAAGGGCTGTGCAGTCTGCTCTGGTCTCTGCCATCGGCCTTAATCTTCTTGTTTCCACAGAGCGTTAAGAGTGTAAGATCATCTTTCAGGTAATGACCTGCTTCCTGCCACATCTCCAGGCTTAATAACTCCTGTCCCTATGACCGTTTTTTTTCTCAATGCTTCCTGAATGCATTCAAAGAGTTATGCAATATGAAAAAATGAAGTAATAAATGCTTCAGGCCGCAGGATGAGAGTAAGAATGGACAAACTAGCTATAGAGAGGAAGGGCCAATGAAGGGCTGAGTGACATGAGAGAGAAGAAAAAGATAAACACAGCAGAGATTTCCTATGCAGCATTCTTCTCTGTAGGCTGGAGAGCCAGGTCAGTTTTCCATTATTTCTCTACTCCACAGATTGCTCTCATATTACCATACACTCTGTAGAACTAATTCTTCAGCTGACTGGGCTCATTTTAAAAAAAAGCTAGCAATTTCTATTAAATTACAGTATTTGTAGAAAAATGCTGTAATGTCAATGTAATAACCAGGCAGATCAAGTACCTTTATGCAGGACAGTCTTGCCTTGCCTGGCTTGAAACACTCAACCCATGTCTTGATTCATTGTCTATCTAGTGTATCCTGAAGCATCTGAGGATGCTGCTTAGCTGTAATTCCAAGTCCAAAGACAGTGCTTTTTAAAGGATTTACAAACATTTCTCTTCAATAAAAAAGATACTGCTTCAGTGCTTGAATAACCAGTATTATTTTACATTGTAGTCTCTCAGACCTAAGGAAAAAAGTGTAAAATAGTTGTAACAGTGGGAAATACATTACTCATTCCTCTTTTTATAACTCCCAATTGATAAGTATCAATGAAATTACAGGCATAAATCAGGAGAATAAGCTGTTGCAGCCATTTTGGAAAAAAATGTTTCCTGAAAACTGGGTTAGTGTCTTCTGCGGAATAATTCCAATCAAAGAGTTATGTGCATTTGTATTTACAGTTAAATACCTACACTTTCACTTTCATTCCAATAACCTAATCTATGACTGATTACAGTCAGTAATCAGGCCTGAACTACAGGCCAGTCAGTCTCACCTCTATGCCTGGCAAGATCATGGAGCAGATCCTTCTGGAACCTATGCTAAGGCACATGGAAAATAAGGACATGACTGGTGACAGCCAACATGGCTTCACTAAGGGCAAATCGGGCCTGGCAGATCTGATGGTCTTCTATGACAGGGTTACAGCATCGGTGGATAAGGGAAGATCTACCGACTTCATCTATCTGGAATTGTGCAAAGCATTTGACACTGTCCTGCATATCATCATCATGGATTTGACATATGGACAAGTTGGTGGGTAAGGAATTGGCTGCATGGTCGCACTCAAAGAGTTATGGTCAATGACGCGATGTCCAAGTGGAGACCAGTGACAAGTGGCCTTCCTCAGGGGTCAGTATTGGGACCGGCATTGTTTAACATCTTTGTTGGCATCATGGACAGTGGGACTGAGTGCACCCTCAGCAAGTTTGCTGATGACACCAAGCTGTGTGGTGCGGTTGATATGCTGGAGGGAAGGGATGCCATGCAGAGGGACCTGGACAAGCTAGAGAGGTGGGACTGTGTGAACCTCATGAGGTTCAACAAAGCCAAGTCCCACACATGGGTCAGGGCAATCACAGAATCACAGAATGCTCGGGGTTGGAAGGGACCTCTGTGGGTCATCTAGTCCAACCCTCCTGCCAAAGCAGGGTCACCTACAGCAAGCTGCACAGGATCTTGTCCAGGTGGGTCTTGAATATCTCCAGAGAAGGAGACTCCACAACCTCCCTGGGCAGCCTGTTCCAGTGCTCCGTCACCCTCAGAGGGAAGAAGTTCTTCCTCATGTTCAGACGGAACTTCCTCTGCTTCAGTTTGTGCCCATTGCCCCTTGTCCTGTCACTGGGCACCACTGAAAAGAGTCTGGCCCCATCCTCCTGACACCCACCCTTGAGATATTTAGAAGCATTTATTAGGTCCCCTCGCAGCCTTCTCTTCTTCAGGCTGAACAAGCCCAGCTCCCTCAGCCTCTCCTCGTAGAAGAGATGCTCCAGTCCCCTCATCATCCTCGTAGCCCTCTGCTGGACTCTCTCCAATACAGGCTGGGCAAAGAATGGACTGAGAGCAGCCCTGACGAGAAGAACTTGAGGGTGCTGGTTGACGAGAAGCTCGGCATGACCCAGCAATGTGTGCTTGCAGCCCGGAAGGCCAGCCGTGCCCTGGGCTGCACCAAAAGCAGCGTGGGCAGCAGGTTGAGGCGGGGGATTCTTCCCCTGTGCTCTGCTCTGGTGAGACACTCCCCCCCAGGAGTCCTGCGTACAGCTCTGGAGCCCTCAGCATAGGACAGACATGGACCTCTTGGAGCAGGTCCAGAGAAGGCCACAAAAACAATCTGAGCGCTGGAACCCCTCTTCTGTGAGGACAGGCTGAGAGAGTTGGGGCTGTTCAGCCTGGAGAAGAGAAGGCTCTGGGGGGACCTTAGAGCAGCCTTCCAGTACCTGAAAGGGGCCTACAAGAAAGCTGGAGAGGGACTTTTTACAAGGGTCTGTAGTGACAGAACAAGGGGTAATGGCTTTAAACTGAAAGAGGGTAGATTTAGATTAGGTATAAGGAAGAAATTCTTTACTCTGAGGGTGGTGAGGCAGTGGCACAGGTTTTCCAGAGAAGCTGTGGATGCCCCCTCCTTGGAAGTGTTCCAGGCCAGGCTGGACGGGGCTTTGAGCAACCTGGTCTAGTGGAAGGTGTCCCTGCCCATGGCAGGGGGGTGGAACTGGATGATCTATTAGGTCCCTTCCAACCCAAACCATTCAATGATTCTATGATTCTATGACTGCAACATGCTGACACTTTAGGAAAGAGTCCATGTATTATACGAAAACCTGAGTCGGTGCTTTGGCACAATGACACAAAAGACACCTTCAGACAAATTTAACAGTATTTCCTTTTTTGGAAATATTTTCAACCAAAACATAAGTCAAGACAGACACACTGTAAGTGTAGTTGTGATGAATGTGGATCCTGTTGGTCTGTAATATATAATTTAACACAGAGAATAGTTTGTGTTTGTAGGAAATCTCAACACAAGATCTGGAACGTATTCCTATGATTAAGAAGAAAAAGATCATATTGATATTGCAAATCTCCTAGTAAATTCACTTAACTGAACAGCTGAAGAAAAACACATGGCTGTGGACTACAGCTGTAATTGCATCTATCCACACTGTTACCTTTAAGGTCTTCACAATCTGGAAGACCAGGAACAAATTTATTTCCAGGAATATTATATTCTGAAGCAAGTCCAGCAGCACAGAATTATGACACTCCCTGCCTGTGCCTCCCCTCTTCGCCAGCATCACTACTACTAGTTCCTATGACTAAAGGACATACACAAATAATTAACAAATATAATAATAATGTCATAATAATAAGTTTGTTTTGTTATTACTGGCCCAGGGCAATCTTGTTTCAGCTAAATTATCACAGAAGGTTTCTTCAGTGTTTTCCAGAAAGGTGTATTGCACACCAGACAAAATGCCCTAGTCTAGATGAAGAAGTCTGCTCAGAACAATTCACATGAATTCCAGGTTTCAGTGCAGTGTGTCCTGTGCTTGTCTGCCACCAAATACAGTACTGATTTTTGATGCCCAAGTGAGTGTGTGCTCTCTGCAGATCTATTGAGGTCTACCACAAAAAAAACCCAAAGCCCTGCAAGAAGACAGCTCTACTCAGACAGCAGATGTCTCCCATGTGACAAGCAGAACTGATCTAGGGAAGAATAAGGAAAACCTTTGATATTTTTCTTTCACTGGATGTATTTGACTGATGCTTGTTTTACATCATCTCATGATTCTAGAAAGATGTGAGAACTAGTGACTAATTCAGCACTGGCAGTGACTATTTTTCTCCTTGCAAACGAAGAAGCCATGCATATACATTTCAGATTTTGGCACCACCTCTCCTTTTAGAAGAGACTGTGAAAAGATCCGGACTTACCTCCAGCTGTCTATGCATTAGGTTGCATAACACAACTTTGACTGGTTAAGCATGAAAGAGGGCCAAAGTGATCATTTGGTATTTCCTGAAGAATATCATCTATATCAAGATCATCCAGATTAGTTTTATTGTAGTAGAGCTGTACTTCTGATTTTTATACTTTGTTTACAGCACTAGATAAATAATTACTCTTTCTTAAGATTACCTTATATACAGGGGGACTGACAGAAACAAGACGAATTGATATGAAATGCGTGAGCCTCAGTTTTTTTTTTTATTTTACCACAGGCAGTGCTGAGAGCACAATGTCTATAGCTAACTTTGACCAGAGAACTCAGGTCAAGTGCCACAATGGTACATGTAGATTTTACCACTGTATCTGAACTGTACAGTACACTGAAACAATAGCTTACTGCAGTTCATCCCAGAGTCCTTGCTCCCTGATAATCTGGATGTGAAACTGGACAAACAGCCCTGTGGATCTCTGTTTTGTTTGTGCCTAGGTTCATTTCAGTGGCGATAACTGTGATGGGATGTAGGGTTATGCTAACAGTAAGTGAGGATGCAGCCAAGTTTTGCACCAGGATGAGAGCTGCACAGAGTTCTTGAAATTCACAGTTTAGACACAGCTTGAAATTATGAGTTATCATGATGAAGACTGTGGTGCATACAAATCTGATTTAAAGAAAATAGTCCATATAGTACTTGCATTTTACTTTTCAGAAAAGTAATGTCAACACACAAAGTAGCAAGGCCCATGTTAAAACAATTGCCAGACAAATTCTCCAGTTTACTCAGGAGTTGGATTGCACATTTATGGTAATGAATAAAGGCTAAACTGTACTCTGCTGAATGAATGTAACTCATATAGTTTCTGCAGTGTTTTTAAGCCTTGTTCATGCAATTACTCATTGACAGACTTAGAGACTTTCAGCTTGTGTATCTTTTAGTGGGATTGAGCACAGGTTCACTGCAAATACAGATTTTTTTCTGCTTAGAAAGGTGGGGATTTTAAGTTGACTGTCCAAGACAGTAAGCCTCTTAATACTGGAGTTCTGCATTTACTAAGGGCTGCCTAAACCTATGCTAGAACCCCCAACCCTTTCAGATCTCTGCTCCACACTTTTCCTCCCTCTCTCCCCTACCACATACAGATGGGACTTCTCTGTAGACACAAGTGACCTGCTGACTGATCCGTACTTTTGGAATCATTTGCCCAACTTGCAAAGTTAAGTCATGTGAACAGACTTGGGCAGTGTCAGAGGAGGTTGACTGAAATCCAGTCAGACCATCCAGCAACAGATGAAAAGTAAACAGAACAGTCCTCTAAATTAAAGCACATGCATCCTAAAAATAACATAAAGACATAATATGAAACATAAATTAAAAAAAGCATTGTGTAGCTCTAATTTATCCATGGCATATTCAACAATTGGACCTCCAGATAATCAGACTGCTCTTTTAAAAAAAAAAAAAATTGCAAGTCATCACAGATCAAAAAGGTTAAACTGATGTATAGTCGTATTTCATAATAAAAAGACTAACTCATGGAATTGAAACTAAAAGCAGACTTCAGAAGCAAAAACTGCAGCTGCAGAAAGCACCTGAAATACTTGCAGTGTTCAAATCAATTGCTTACACACAGTGCAAACAAAACATGATAAAAGGCCTTACAACAAAAAGGCAACAATGTGCTTCTGCATTGAAGTTATGTCACTGGGGCAATCTTCCTCAGTGCATAAGTCCCTCGTTGTGTTAAAAGTCTTTCACTTATTTCTATCTACAATTTTTGACATATGGTTAGGGAGAAGGTCATAACAATGAGCATAATACAAAATAATTTATTTCTGTCTGCTTTACTAAACTTATTGGATAACTGCAATATTGCCTTTAATCTAGCATGCAGTTACAAGTAACTTACTGGTTCTGAAGAACGCTTGCAATTCAGAAACAAAGACTTTATAGGAGGTATCTTCCACAGATCATACCTTCAATTTTAATGACCATTCTGAACTCGAATACTTCTGCCCAGCGCCTGCAGCCTTAACCAGTTTGGGGCAACTGGTTAATTTAGTATGTATGCTCTCTATTCCATTGCAGATGTTAATGAAAATATTGAATTCTGCTGAATATTGAAAATATTGCTTAGGATGACTCTTGCTCCATAGTCATTCATCACTACTCCATTTTTGTACATATTTTTAGAAGTTTTTATTCTCTCCTGATCAGTCTCATTTTGACAAATGAGATACACCATTGATGCCATGATTCCACTAATAACTCAAAGGAAACCCATCCATTTTCCAGCAGAATCTTACAATATTTGGTTGAAGAAGTTTTATTATTGATTTTATTAGTATTGCTGTTCATGGACAATGGTTTGGATCAGTAAGAGGTCAATGGTTGAACATTATGTATAGAGTCACCAGTGTAAGAAAAACGCCACCTATGGATTTAGTAGGCTTATAGGCAGAAAGAAGGGTAAATGAAGCTGCAGGATGTTTTTACAGGTGATCACTGCTGAACGAGGATTTCAGGTACAGGTTATGTTATAATTCTAGCAGTTGCTGAAGCCAGCTATTTTAAGTATTCTTCTGTTGCATTCAGAATTTTTAATTTTGTCACATTGAGTCTACTATTGTAACTTTTTTTGTCACATTCAGAAAGCAAATATGTCAAATAGTTCCATTCTAGTCTTGCTTCTCAATATAAAATAATTTGGAAATTTTAAGCTAAACTTCCACCTTTTTATTAAAGTAAATTAACTGATAAGCAATGAGATTAGGACAAGATACTATCAGAAATACTCGAAAACAGATTCCTGCTTGCATTTATAGCATTGATGTCCATGAATTTAAGAAAAGTGTTTTACCTTTGCAGAGGAGAGGCTGATGATATGTTGATCTTTTTCATTCGTCACAATTTCCATAACACTATGTCGGTGTCCTGAGAGTTTCCCTGTAGGCCTACTGTTAACAGCAGGATGCCACAAATGAAGCAGTTTGTCATCACCTGAAAGAAAAACCAAATATCTATAGTCAGAAAGACTGAATAGTCACTGGTATTACAAATAAGATTTGTAATGGAGAGCTTAGCGTTGATAAGTCTCTGCTTTCACCATGTAGGTATCTCCCACATAAGGATGTGAGTTTTTCATTCTAAAGGCTGGATTCCAGCTTATGCCCAAACTTGTATTAAAACCGCATAACTGATTTGCCTTTCAAAACCTTTTTATTTTGCTGGAGGAATGTCAAGGACACTGGATGTGACTACGTGCACTAGTCCTGTAGGAGTGGAATACTTTAACAGAAATAGAACCAAGGCTTAGATTTTTTCCTTCAAAGATCTAGTTTACAAAAATGTCAAAACAATATTTGTGTCCACTTAGCCAGAAAATGAAGGGCATGCAGAACAGGAAGGGGAGCAGACATGAAAGTTGAGGGCAGATAGGAAATAATAACTGCTGATGAGTGATTTTGTGTCTTGAAGTAAATGAGAATTAGGTCTTTCATATTTATTTGTATGTTCAAACATTAAATTTACCTACAATTTAGGGAAATGCATTATAGACTAATGTTTTGGTACTATTTCCATAATAGTTTCCATAAATATTTCAAAACACAAAGCTGTTAAAAATGTATTAGTAAACTCCTGGGTTTACATACAGATGTAAACACAACTGTACCTAGTGATCTAAAATATTTCATGTTTTTCACATGAAAGGAGGACACAAGCCCAGTTTAAATTTGCCATTACTTAATTTATATTAATTTATATTATTTACATTTTTTAATTCCTGGCAAATATTGCAATTGCATGAATTATATGCAGTTAGATGAACACTCTATTTTGACACACAATAAGTGAAACAGCCCCATTTTATCTAGACTTTAGTTTGAGTTTTAGTTTTGTCTCAGCTTAAAGTGAAGTGCAGAAAGCCAAAAAAACATAGACTAGGAAGTACAAGCCCCAAAAGAACATTCACGAAACCTCAAGGCTGTGAAGCTCAACTTGTTTTTGTTAAGACAGAGAAGAGTTAAAGGTCAGCTCTTGCAGCCTGCTCTCTGGGGATCTTCCTTAAGCTTGTTCAACCTGCTGTCATTGGTCGGTCCCTCCCTGTCTCTCTACAGAGATCTGTTCCTTTCTGTCTTAATACAGCAATGTGTGATTCATTTAGGAGCATTCCATCTCCCTTTTCCTCCATCAAATATTATTCTCCTCTCAGTTAAATTGATTGCACTGTATGTGTCCTCTCCCTGAAGGAGAGAGGCTCACTGGAGAAATGATCTACTTTTTTAAGAGCTGCAATAGAAAGTCATTTTGGTTTATGCCAGATCACTTCATAAGTGTGACTGAGAATGCAACCACGCTAACAGCTCTACTGGCACAATGGAGGGAGAACTTCTGCATAGGAAAGAGGAGCCATGGACAAGTAGCTGACCAGCAGTAACTTGAACAGGAACCAGTTTCTGTTCAGGGACACTTTCAGGCAAAACTATTCCAGATTAGCTGTCTGTGTAGTAAGCATGGCAGGAAGTACCTTCAAAAGGCTGTAACTGCATAAGAGGTTTGTGAAGACCTTTTGGATGGGGAAACTGCAGAACAGGCTGGGCCCCTGCTCACTTCCCCAGGTGCTGTGTTAGCCTATTGTAAACAGGTCCCATAAGGCAGGAGAATCCTTGTGACCAGGCCTGTACACATTAAACAAGACCATGGGAATAGAACTCAGCTTGCAGACCTTCCATGAGGTCAACAGGAGGATATGAAATATGATAGACAGGAGCCTCCAGTGAGACTGGTGAGATCAGTTATAGTCAGAGGGAACAGACACTGCTTCAAAAACATGCCCTTTAACAGCCCCAAATGGAAACTGTCATGTCTTAAAATGATGGTGAACTATGTAGAAGCTGTTGATAGTATCTGACCAACCCAGCTACCCTCTTGCTGCATTTTTGAGGAGCTGGATCTTTCCTAGACTTCCTATTTGCTTGGTTATTTGTATTCCTGAGGTGATGGCAGATGAATGGAAGGGACAGTAGTGCCCTTGAATCGTGGCACAGAGAGTTTCTTTTAAGAATCGAATCACTAATACATGTCCTTTACTTTAAGATATTAACGGGAAGAACAAGTGTCATTAGGAAAGACATTTTTCCCTACATTAAAAATGCTGTTTGCTTCTCATGTGAAATAGTGGATTAGTTTTTGTTACTTTTACTGATGTTGAGATAATGGGGGATTTGGCTATAGTAGATGTGTTCTCTCCCCTCTTTCTGAACTAATGCCAGATTGGCCCTAACATTCGCTGCCTCACTGCTTCACTGGAACATTTGCTGGAATGTTTATGCTCTCTGTGCTCCAAGTGTGGCTCCAGGATTCAGAACCCTGACACAGAAGGCATGTGTACTAAGCACATTCAAGAAAAGCTTGAAGAAGATGAATTATCTGTCTGCATATCAGACAGCAAATTGTTAAGATTCTGTGAAAACAATTATTTGAATCAGAATGGGCTGTTTGGTGTACTCCATTCCAAGATAAATGATTAGGAAAGCGTGTGTTTAGGGTTTTTTAAAAAGACAGATTCTATGACCACAGTTCTATTCTAGCTAGATGTTGTAGATTCCAATGCATTCTTTGAACATGTGATCCTTTGTCAAATTGTCTCCCTTGCTCACACAGTTTTGCAATTTGTGTGGTATTACAAGTCTGCTGAGACATCTCCGTTTCGGTGGTGTTGAAACTCCCTTGAGAACAACAGCATTTTTGAATGGAGAAAATGATAGGCTTTGCTTGGCTTCCTCTGATAAACTAGAAAAGAAAAATATAACTCCTGGTTTCTTTCTATGCTGCTGCTTACACAGAAGGACCCCTTTTTCTTTTAAAACAACTCATCATTACTTCAAGCCTGCCTTTTAAATAATCTTGGGTTTTAATATCTGCAAAACCTTTTCAGAGCAGTTGGACATCTGGTAAACTAACACAAGTTCATATGTTTGTCATACTGACCAATGTCTCCTTCTTTTTTTCTTTTTTTGTGCTGCCTTGTCTGTCTTCATAAGTTCTTCTTATATTTCAGACTGCATCATGGAAAAGAGTCTGCTTATGCTTGTGAGGACTAGTATTAGTGGAGTCCTAGGATATGATTTCTATAACTAGGATTCCTGGGATTTCTTGAAAATGTCAATACCAATGTATAGTGCCAGTAAAAAAAAAAAATATATATATATATATATATATACACACACACGATGTTACCAGTTACTTCACTTGTGCCAGGAATACACAAAGGATACTGAGCAAGCATAGAGGAATTCCTTTTATCAGTCTTAAGCTGCTACTGCTACATTTAGAAAGCAATAATAGTTCTCCTACTTTATTGCTCACAGGAGAACAATAGCTGGATTTCAAGAAATAATAGGGTTAAAAGTTGATGTACCATACAATTTAAAACTGATCATCTCCAGCTTTTATATGCATACATAATTTGATTTTTACTGTAGCTGTTCCCTGAGGTGATGATTAAGACATAGTTGGAATTGAAATGGATACAGAATAAGAGGAAAATCATATCACTTCACCATTTGACATAATATTAATGCAAAATGCTACACAGAAAAGTTATTCTAAATTACTATGTGCTCCATATTTTAGGCCACTATCAGGCTTTTATCATTTTACTGGTTGAAGAATTCTAGCTTTTAGCATGAAAAGTGAACTCTGTACTAGGCTTGCTTGTATCTTTCTTATTGATTATTCTAAATGCCAAGTATCTGGAAGACAAAATTAGGTTGTGTTGCAGCACTGGCAAACTCATGAACATATTCAAATACAACAGATTATGGAAGAGTAAGGGTGTTAAAACACGAATTTTTTAATAGTCGCTTCCTATACAATAACACATTATGGTATTTTGCATACCATTTGTGCTATAAACACCTGGCTAAGCAACAATAGATTGGGGCTTAGTGAAGTGGTTAGCAGATTTATCTACTTTAGAAGCTAGCCTGCAATCAAAGGTTGGATCTTGTTTTTCTTTTAATTGCTGAATGTGATATATAAAAATAGTTTTTACAAATGTTTGCACGACAGCAAAAAATTTATATATTATGATTCCTCAATTATTTAACTACTCTGATCTTTGACTTCTAGCGTATGTTACAGGCAAAATTGCAGGCTTGCTAATCAACAAGACTAGCCTATGTTCATTTGAAACAGTTTCATTCTCTCATTAACTGGATCCTCAATGTGCATTTCTCAGCCAGACAAGAGAGAGGGATGGCTTTTAAGATACAGAGGCAAACATAATGTGCTTTAGTCTGACTGCTGTGCCATTGTGAGCACTTCATCTTATTAATAGAGCACTGAACTCTAAAGCTCAACTTTTGAAGACTTCAGTAGATGGATCTCTCAATCGCTGAAGGATTACTCTTTATTCTGGGTGCAGCTGCATAGTAGCCCCTGGCTGATCTGAACTTCACAGTGAAATTGAAAGAGATGATCCCACCCTGTCATCGTCTTTAGCCATGCACTCCTGCTTTCTTCTGTGACTCTTAGTAATCCATCTCAACAATAATTTCCTTTTGTGTTCAAAGGGAGCAGCAGGGCTAAGCACTGGGAATGAGAGTGAGAGGCAGAAGGATGCCTTTTAATATCAAGACAAAGGCCAGTGGGTGAACAAGCAAGACAGGATTCCAAATCAAGGGTATGTAAATGTTCTGATCCAGGAATAGACTGGAAGATTGTTAGATGTAAGTACAATTCTTACACTTTTTCAAAATGATCATTACAGAGTTCTTGAACACAATATTATTAAACTTCTGTCATGTTGCACATGCTTTCTGTACTTCCGTGCAGTGAATGTTAAGACAAATTAAAATGTAGTGTTGAGAATGCTTATCTTCTAAAACATTCTGGTCAAGTAGCTGTTTAGATGGGATAGGAGGTTCTGCATTCCAAGTCTAGCCTCCAGCCACCACAGACAAATGTACAATCCATTATTTTCAAAAATTTCAAGCTTCAGTTTAAACTGAGAAGGATATTTCTTTCTGCGACTGCCACTATTCAGAAGACTTTCAGAACAACAGTGCTCTAATTTTTGCTCTAGTATTTGTTCTCCTGGTATTTTTAAAGATAGCCATGGTATTCCTTGTTAATTGTCACTTTGCTAGGATGTCGAAAATACACTTTTTAGTCTCTATATGGTAGGTTTAGTCTCTTTATGACAGGTTTCCCCCACCTTTTCCATATTCAACCGATCTTTCTCAAACATGGCTCATATCAATCATACAATGGATTCCAGCACAACGTGAGGGTTTACTAGTGTCAAATTCAGAGAACTTAATGCTTTGTTACCTGTATAACAGATATTTCAACTAACACAGGTACCTAGGGCAAGTACTGCTGCATGATTGCCCTATTCCTATACTCTGCCATAGGGGTTTATCACTGGTCACTATCAGTGAGGGGATAGCAGGGTAGGCAAACCTTTGGTCTGGCCTACCACAGCTATTCTTATTTTCTTAGGAAGTTTATCCAGCCTTTTCTATTCTTCTGCTATTTCTATAAGAAGAGTTTTCAATGTATAGCAGAAATTTTTATTAGTTCCTGTGTAATTGACCTTCTGTCCTATTCAGACAATTCACCCTGTTTTTACTACTACAGTAAAATCCTCCAGTTCTACCTGTAGGAAATATTAGCCACATTCAGTTTTACAGGGCTTTTCTACTTTATGTCATTAGTAAATTTCTCCAGATTACTTTTTATGACAAGGTAATCGATATAAATAAGATCTCCCTCAAGGCTGAACTTCAGAATTTTCACTAATAACTTTCCTATAGCCCTATTGCTTTCCCTTTAAATCTTGTGTTTAGAAAATCAATAGAACTGTCTGATATTTATTTTGATACCTGTCACAGTCTTCCCTTTGGTAAACTGCTACAATTCAACTTGAATTGCATTATTTCCCATGTCTAGGTCTTTTTTATTTTCCCAAATTTATTTTACTGTCTTGCATGTTATCAAGGCTGGACAGCAGACCCTCAGCCATTTTTGTCGTCTTGTTAAATATAGACATAAGAATTGCTATGTGATACATTGTTCAAAACAATTTTTAACAAAGTTTTAAGCAAGATTTTCCTACAGAAGCCTTGGAGACTGGCAGCATCGATGTCACTCCAGGGCATCACCCTGTCAGACAGAATATACAAACAAGATGGCTGCCATACTCCAGCCACATTTCTGCAGCATGAAATATGACAACTGCAGTAGAAAGGCTCATAAAATTATTGGACAACAGGGAAGAAATGGATGTAACAGTGCTATTTCTGCAGTCTGCTTTGAAAAAAAGAATGAACAGTAAAGCTTTGGGGAAACGTGATCAGAGAGAAGAGCAATGGAAAGTATTAAGATGTGCAAATGTGATTGCTTAAGACAGGAAAGGATGGCCAAAGAGTAATAGGAAGGGTGGGAGCCCTACTGATACTGCAAGGGGTACTGTGCATAACCTGGCCAAGACAGTTGCTCCCGTGACTTGGAAAGGTGCGTTGGAGTAGTTCAACATACTGTTTCTCTTGTTTTATTATATAAATAACATGATACTTGAATCAAACCCACACTGAGCCCTTGATAGATTCCTGTCAGGAACTGTAACTTTTCAGAGTGAGGCTCCCAGCAACTAAAAGTCAGAATTGTTTCCTATCATTTAAGACAGAAGCCATTATTTAAATTCTTAGAATACTAAATCAGCTTTGTTTGATCATATTTAACTGGGAAAAAAATTCACAACAGAAAAATCTCTTGGAAAAAAATCCCAATACTTACCCCCAGTGACAATGACTTTTGCTTTTCCACAGTATGTGAAGGCATTTACCCCTCTAGGGACAGAAAACTCCTTTACAGGTCTGTAATCATTAATAATACAGTTAATCAAGTAAGAAACATTAGGAAAATACAGTCTATAGTCATTCCACTTTACTTTTCTGTGGTATATAGAAGAGGTGTTTGCATAATGTATACAATCTCTTGTTAAAAGCAAATTGATTTATAATAGTGACTTAGATACTAGCATCAATAAAATGGGAACAGGGTACACTTTCCATTAAACTAATACATCTCTGATTTGAACACCTGAATCCTTTATCAATCACACTCCAAACAGAATCCTAAAATGGTAGCTGTTGCCAAAGTAATCCTTCACACACATCTACGTGCTTAAAGCAGTTCATCACTGAGGAAAAGTATCAAGCCAAGTGCCTTTGCCTGTTTCGGATGTGCAGGTCTATTGTGGCCTCTGTTATGCATAAAGTAAGTGCAGTTACTTTTCTGTTGCTTACGTATAATATATAGGTTAATGAATAGTGTCTCTCGTACCTATTTTGTGTTGTATAATAACATGAAGAGACTGCAAGCTTCTGAAACTCGACTGAAATATTCTGTTGCATTCACTGCAAAAGCACAGGAATTCAAGAAACTAACGCAGACCGAGATTGACTCAGTGTCCCTTCTAAACACATCCTCTGAGCAACTACTGCTTGTCTCTCAGTGTTTCATACCTTGCTACTAATGAGTGAATATTTTCTTCATTTTTGGAGTCAGCAATAGCATGGTTAACACCTCTTTCTCCCAGGAAACACTAACTGTCAGTGTAATTAAGCCATACAGAATGAGTACACATTTTTTTTTTTTTATTTTTTTTTTTTTTAAATCCAGGCAAGCAGATAGTTCATATATTCTGGGTTGGAGAGTAACCATGAATATTGAAAACTATAACTGATGATGACAGCAAATTTGACAAAAGACTCTGGAAACTTTGGGAATTAATGAAAGAACTTGCTCTTTCTAGACAGGTGTAAATAAAAGACTATTCATTCCCTGTAAGTTAGAGGGAGCAAAGCTTTCTTTCCAGAGCTCTAACAGAGGAGTCTTAATTCTCTTGATGGGACAAAATAGCAAGTAATTGATTTAAAAGTGTGATTGGCAGATTTCCTCAAGATTTCTCATCTTTTTTCCTTTGTTTCTGAATTTTAATACTTCTATGTAACTGTCTATTGGCTCTTTAATGAACAGTTTTGATACTCTTATAACAGCAGTGTGAATAAGAGGTTTCAGCAGTGTGAAGTCCTTCCCAAGTCATGGCCCTGCAACAGAAGCACCCCGTGATCCCATCCACGCCTCCCTTTTTTTGGATACAAGAAAAGATTATAACTGCTCATCAGCCATTATCCACAAAGAAACTTAATAGTCACATAGGAGACAAGATACATTGCATCCCTCTTCAAGCACAGTAACAATTGCTTGCTCCAAAGTTAATTGGGGAAATCTATTTTGCTAGCACCAATAAATCATACATTTCAACCATAATTACTTATGGAATGGGCATTTCAAAGGGATTTGATCCATAGCTATTTCTAGGGCCACTAATTTCATTTTAACACTGTGTAATTTTTCAGTTGTCTAAATATAATTTCATTTAGATGCTGCATGAAGCTGCTAAGAGAAATGTATTTATTGGAACTGGAGACACAATCATTGTCAGTGTTAAATGAAAAAGACCTACCAAGATATTTGCAGTTAATGTTCTGTATAACAAATATTATGTGGTGGTAGCATATAGTCTTTTGACTATACTTTTGCCTCCGCAGTCTTTTTTTTCCTTTCTCCTCAAATTAATTATGTTTTTCCCAAACTCCCAGCAAAATCAAATAAGATTTCTCAGCTTTTCTCCTGACACTGTACGTGACCTTGCACAAGCTATAATTACTTCGTTTCACCTTCACATCCACAACAGACATGCTATACTCATAAAACCTAAAGTTATTGGATTGATGTAAGAATTACTGTGTCAATATTTAAGGTTTGTGTTATACAAGAGAGAAAAAAGAGATAATTGTTGCTACTAGTCTTAAAAATCTGTTAATCTCTGGATGTAATTCACAGAGGAATTGTGAAGCTGATCTAACATTCACAGTGCTTTGAGATATTTGAATGAAAAGTTCTGTCTCTAGGTTATTTATAGTTCCTTTTTACATCAAATAGTGTTTGTATTATTTATTTTTTAATTGGGCTATAAGCTGTTCTAAAATCACAGACTAATAAGGCTTGGAATCAGCTATCACACTGATGGGCCATATGAATGACATGGCACAAATAAGGAGGCCACAACCCCTTTCCTGCTGCATAGTAAATCCATTTCATAGCTCTCAGAGTAAATTGCTTTCTTGGTTTAAGCTTGTGTAACTGAAACTTGTGAAACTGAAATTGTAAATGAAACTTAGTTGAATATACTTTAGTGTGGATATAAATTTTAAATGAATGGATATACAATATACATGTAAGAAACCAATCAATTTTCTAAACTAAGATTTGCCAGCTCAGGAGAAGTTGGAGCAGACAACACTGTCAACGTAAATTATTTTTAAAGCTTGTGAGTAATGAACATATATAGACAGTTGTTTCCTAAATCAAAAGCTAACAAACAAAAGTGTTCAAATATTTCAGTAGTTGTATTTTTGTTTGTATTTACAATGCTTGTAGAAAAGACAGCTTCAATACAACAAGACATCATCTCAAAAGGCACTGATCTCATGCAGAGATATAAAGCAAAAGGTCTATTTTTTTCAGAAGATGTCCTATACTTACAAGTTGTCCTCTAGTCGCTTTATGTCATCCAAAACTAATGAATGAATGCTGTCTGAGGAGCAGGATCCAAAACAATTTAGGTCAGAAATATACTTAACTTTCACAACGCAGTCATCATGTAGCTTGCGTTTAACACTAGGGATATAAATTGAGATGTTATTAGGATATATTAGCATCTACTGTAATATGCCCATAGGTGGACAGGGATTTTGTCAGTGAGATTATACATAACCAATGCTAGCATTTAATATCCAGGGCAGATACAGAACCATTCTCCCAGCTCAAAAGCAAGCACAGCTAAAGTTAGGGTTGAATCATGCACTTCTCTAACAGAAGTTATGCCTCCATATAATTGGGCACAACAAATCTGTGCCTAAGTCAAACTGGATAACAGCAATAGTGAATTCTTCTCTGGAATTTTGCTCTGCAGCCTCTCTCTTGTAAGATCTACTGAAAATTATGGCATTTCCCTCACACAACAACAAGCAAATCATACTTCCTGCAGTTTGAAAAATTTCCTTTGTGGTGGGGTTAATTTATACATAAAAACTAATCCTCCATTTAGGCCAGAGAAAATGCAAATTAAAAAAAAAAGCCAGACTGATAATATTTTATCATAAGCAACTTACATGTTAAAACTTTTGGAGTTCAAGACCCAAAGTTTTGATTCTTTTTTGCCTTTACTTTGTTTCAATCCAAAGTGATCACTGGTCACAGTAAGCAGGTGAACATAACCCTTATCATCTCCCATTAGGATATTATCCTCAGCCAGGTGATCTGGCATAGTCACCGTGCAGACACAGAGCAGACCATTTTCCATTGGTTTGATGATAAAGCAATTATTCTGTGAAATATGGTAGATAGTTTATTAGACATTGCACACGAGTCCTTGAGTTGACTGACATGCTACTTACATCACCATTCAATTCCTTATTTTTTTAAGCTCCCCCTGTGATAGCTGTTTCCTTGTATTAGAAATGCATGGAAGATCATCATCAAGTGAAGTTGAATGCAAATTTATAAGGATTTCAGTGAGGCTTTATGTGGTAGGTAGCCTTTTCCATTTCAGTGAGGAAATATTAACTACAAGTTTAAGGGAGGATCTCACCATGCTAAGTGGGATGATATATTTGTTAAGATTGTATATGGTTTCCTGTTCAAAAATAAGATGCTGTCTACAAGAAAATGGGAGACAGACAAATTAAAGAATTATTCAAACCACAAAATGCCGCAGTAACACATAGAGAGAAATTACATCAGAGTCCTAATCATTAACAAAGCCTGGGAGTAGCAAATGTACTTATATGGGCAGGTGTTTGAATTTTCAGGAATTGAGATAGTGGGAATGAATACAGCTGCAAGCCATTGTGGCATTTTGCTAGACTGTGAAGTCCTGGGAATGGGATTTTGGGTCATCTGCATTATACAGTTTATTGGTTCTACTGCCTGACTCCATCTGCTATTTGATTAAAGCATCCTTGCCAACCGAACCTGCCTACGGTTCACATGACATAGGAATTAACTGCTTCATTGCTGTCTGTGTAGCACAGAAACATTAAAGAGACATAACACAAATACGGAACTGTCTATATATTATTCCTGGGGCCTTGAAAGAGAACTGCTGCCATTCAGCCATAGGAGAGTTTCAACTCTTAGAGATGCAATGACTGGAGGAAACCTGGAGAGTAATGACTGGAGAATACATTTTGGAGACTTCCTTCCCAGGCGTCTAATTTGATTGACAGAAAGACTTCCATTGACCTGTCTGCATTTGGGGAGAGGCCTTTTAATATAGAGAACAATTAAAAAAAAAATCCTAAGGCTTGATCTTATCCTAAAACTTTTACTTTTCTTCCTCTAATTTTTTCAGTCAACTCAGAAAAAGCCCCAGAAACAAGAGGAAAAGTCTAAGGTATGGATCAGAAATCCTTGCAAGAATCATATTTTGTAATAAGGCATTCAAGAAACTTTAATTGTTTGGACATATACACTGTCAACATCAAGAAGCTTTTGCTCTTGGAAACTCCTGAACAAAATGCAGGATATAAAGAAATATTTTCTTTAAACCAGGAAGTTACCACAAAGGAGTCTACGTTAAATTCTTTGGGAAACCTCTCCCGTGATTCTTAATAGATTCCGAGATATACATATTCATATGCACATACATTAGCTATACATATACACACGTATGCACTAGATACACATAGAAAATAAATTATTTAACGGTTTGTTGGCAACACAGTACAAAGTTTTCCTCTTTCTTCCAAATTTTTAAGACAGTCTAATAATCCCACTTAGTGTGGGAACGGTGTTCCTTCTTTAGTATAAATTCCACTGCTTCACTGAGTTCCTACAAAGACAAAAGTTAATGCCTTCACCTATTAGACAAAAGGAATGTGAATATACATTGAAAACAAACACTAATCTTTTTCAGGCTGCCTATTTATTTAACATTTGCCTGATGCAACATACTACCTGACTCCCTTTTGATTTATAGTCCCAGACGATGACTGTCCTTTCAGTTACAGCCACGACACATTCCAGCTGAGGTAGGAAATCACATCCAGTGATCCAAGCAGAATCCTGGTGGAAATAAAAGGGTAGCTAAAGAAGAGCTTATGAAAATAAGTAAATGATATTAAATAATTTTAATAGGTAGGTCAAGTATTTACAAAGATTTACAGTGCATCTGCCCATATTAAGCCATCTTTCAAGTATACTTGCAACTATATTGGTCTTAATGTAAAATAATTTCTCTTGCAAAGTGTTATGATCAGGGTCTCAAATTCACTACTACACTGGCCAGAATTTGGGGTGGTTTTTTCCTGAAACATTAATAGCTATTTGATTTTTTTCCCCAAAAATGTAGTGGACCTTCTTAAATGAGAGCAGGATTGAAATGGAATGTGCTCCACTTCATTTCCATTTTGGTAAGTTTTCAAAATCTTATTTCAGCAATATTCTTTCACAGTTTATTATATAGGCTTTTATATTTATCTTACTTCTGTGTTGAGTTTACATATTGAAATACAGGGCATTTTCTGTCATGTCTGCAATGGCACAATTATCTGTTACTTTAAAATAATTTAGAGCATCTATAAAATAACACTGACTGAAACATCTTTCTTTTCTAGATTAAAGTGACAAAGAAACATTTGATGCAGACTTAAACAACAACACTTTTTTGGCAGTTCTTGAAGTACGCTATACCTACATATACCTCTAAAAACCAGTTCCAGTGGAAGTACTTAAGCAGCTAAAACAGGGACGTATGTTGCTAAAGATACAGTTTACAATCACAAAGAGAGTTAAGAAGCAAGAAGCATAAGACTAAACCCGCGGTGAACTCAAGGCAGCTGCTGATGCTTCTACTTTTATTTCCATTGTTGTACACAACATTGATGTTGCTGTTAGTGTAAAGGGTCCAAAATCCTGACAGAGTGATGTCAACACTGTTGCAGGAGAAAGCTGGTTTCCTTCCTAATGGCCTGTGGGCAAGTGGTAATACCTTTACAAGGATTTCTTGTGCTGCTTTCTACAATAAACTTATGGAAAATGTTAGCCCTGCAGGGTCCTTATGGTTTGCCTGGTCATTCTTACAGAAGACTTTATTATCTGTGGCTTTTTCGAGTCCTTACAATAATGTCAGATAACAATGACCAACTGGTATGAAAAAGCTGCTTTTACATTTGTAATTAAGCTACTGTTTTGTAGTGCCGGTTTGTGATGATGCAGTCAAAGTAACAGAGCTGCATTTTGCAAAGGTTTTGCAGGCTATCATATGTAGTGAGTTGGTATAGAGGCAAAAGGAAGTTCAAAAGCAAGAGGTAAGGAGAATCTTTGCACTTGACTACTTACAAAGAGAGTCTAAGATATAGATGTCACAGAATCACAGAATCACAGAATCACAGAATAGTAGGGGTTGGAAGGGACCTCTGTGGGTCATCTAGTCCAACCCTCCTGCCAAAGCAGGGTCACCTACAGTAGGCTGCACAGGACCTTGTCCAGGCGGGTCTTGAATATCTCCAGAGAAGGAGACTCCACAACCTCCCTGGGCAGCCTGTTCCAGGGCTCCGTCACCCTCAGAGGGAAGAAGTTCTTCCTCATGTTCAGACGGAACTTCCTGTGCCTCAGTTTGTGCCCATTGCCCCTTGTCCTGTCGCTGGGCACCACTGAAAAGAGCTTGGCCCCATCCTCCTGACACCCACCCTTCAGATATTGTGTCCCTCTGTTTTCTTTTTTGTGTTGTAGTTGAATTGTAGGCAATAAAACTGGCTTTGATGAAAAGACTTAAAACATTGATACCAAAAACTCTACTTCATATACTTGTCTAGAAATACAGCCAAGTATCTCAGATATTACTTTGAAAGACTTAAACGAAACAAATCACATTACACGACAGTGATCTGAGAAGGCATGACTGGTCCTTATTTACAGATCAAATGTGTCCCTCCTATGAAAGTTCTGTCTCCCATATATTCTGTCCTGGTAACTGAATCCTTCGAAGTCAGTCAGTATAGGCCTCGAGAGGGGACTTAGCCCAGCTGAACACCAAGATTTCTCACCTAGTTGGGAGAAACAACTCAGTAATCCCGTGAGGATAATCTTGGAAAACAGAAGAAAGTAAGTCAGATGTCTGATAACAGCTAAGGAAGAATGAGCGCGAAAGGCTAGAGATTAGCTTGGCAGCTCAAGGTAAATGTCTTCATCATACTTTAACATCTTTTAGGCATATTAGCTTAAGGCTGCTATTCTGTTTTCCCATACTGATGATCAAATTAAAATACTTTCAGAACATAGGACAGAGTGAAAATGGCTGTTGTCGTTCAGGCTGGCAGGGGATATTTTTCTCTTGGGGCACAATTTACTAATTCTAACAGAGGAATTTAGCAAAGTATTAGAACAATGATGTTCGTGTGTCCAGCAGTGAGCTACAGTTTCCAGACAAGTTTCTTTAAATGTCTCAAAAAGTGAATGTTTGCCTTTAACCTCTCTGTCTCAAAGGCTACTATCAAAGTCTACTCTGAAGTTTTCTTCTAAAGGAGCTATAGGTCACCTTTTTGACATTCTGTGAAGTCTTGCCTTTTTCTTCTTATCCCATGTCTACCTGCAGGTAAAACTGCACTGAGTATTTACCGGGTGCTGGCACCAGAAAAAGAGACTTTTAAGTTCTTCTTTCAGCTGAGGTCAGAGCCCTTTCCTCAGGACAGAATAACAGAAAAGAGAAAGCTAGATCCTTTCTCACTGATGATAGAAACATATGCCAGGGACCCTTTGCCCCTTTGAAAATCTGATATAGCCACTGGAGTAAATCAATTTATCTTAGATATTCATATGCACAGATAAATGAGATTCAACCTTTCCCATGCAGGAAACATGAGAAACACTTAACTTTCCACAACTAAGAAACTAAATTTTACAAAATTTAGTTACTTTCTTAATTACATTGAAGTCTAAGTTAGTCCACATACTTACACTCTACAGGGCCTTAATAGTCTCTGCTTCCCACCAATCCACAGAATAACTTTGGTTCCAGTTTATTAGGCAATTCTGCATATCATTTTCTCTCTCACTGTTCTCTCCATGTAGCTAATGATGCTGAGCCATCAAACAGGGTATGAACATGGGCTTCAGCTTCCCTCTCTTGTCACAGTACCTGTGACTAGAAAGTCAGACTGTCAAACAAGAACTGGGCAGCAGTTAGTCCCTAAGCAAATGAAACAAGGGACATGCACCCATGCATTGCTATGTAAAGGTACCTTAATGCTTAGCATGTTCTCAGGGAAAATCCTTCTCTCATAGGTTTGAGGACTATTACTCCCCTAAAGAATTAGCAGTGAAAGGGAAACAGATGTTGGAATAACATGTGCCTTCTGCTCTGACTGTTTTGGTCCAAATAGGAACAGCTCTATGCTCTAATTCCTCAACAGAAAGGTCTGCTTGCAGTTAAGTAAACATTTAATAACCAGTCAAGTAAAATTGAGCTTGATCTTCCTTTTACAGTGAAGCATCCTAGCCATCGTATTGTAGCATCCACTGGCTTTGAGACATGATTATCATTAGATACTGTTTCACTAAAAAAGAGAGAAAAACAATTGAAGTTTCCTGGAACAGGTAGTAATAGAAGTGTTTTCATGTATGTAACTGAAAGATTCTCATCTTAAGACAAATTGCACTAAATTTGTCTTTAATAATTCCAGTGGAGTTACTTAAATTACACCAGACATCAGTGGATATAAAGGGCTGTAGACACCACTATGATAACTGAGTTTGGCTTCCTGCATAGCATGGTCCAGAGAATGTCCACTGAGAAGCTCAGAGCCTAACAGAGACAGAGAGATTGTTCAAGTTAGCTAGCACTGCCTTTTAGGCCAGTTCTTGTTCAAGGACCTCAGACTGGGGAATAAACAGGCTGTGTAAACAGCAGAGCATGGTGCTCTATTGTTAAGATCCAGAATGAAAGTTCTTGACCAAAACAGGCTCCTAGTGTGGCTTGAGACTATTCAGAAACTAATAGTACGAAAATCCTCAAGAAAGTAGCACACATTAATAGATTAATATGATACACTGAAAAGTGGCAGATAGAAGTCTGCCAAAGACTATAAGCAAAAAGTTCCAGCTTTAGCGCAAAGGCTATAAGAATTTCTTTTGTTAGCACTGCAGTACTTGACAGACAAACCAGGGAGCTGCACCAGGTCAACCTTTTCATTATTTCCTTGTTCCACCCTGTCACTCAAGGGCTCTATCTTCACTCCCTCATCTCCAATACAGTTTCTGTTTCAGCTTGTCCAGCTCATCCACTGGGTCTGTTTACGCCTTTCTATGGTATATTTAAAAGTAATTTCCTTTCCATTCTTCAAGAGAAGTGACTTGTTCACTACCCGTATTCCCATCATCATTCAATGATGATTCTATGCTGAGTACTATTTTTGGGACCTGTCAGCTGGGCAATTCTTAATCCATTTAAGATGCACTCTAGTGTTTTTTTCAGTGGTCATATTTTAAAACAGAAAGTCATATGGTACTAAGTTAAACACCATATAGAGTTTTGAGTGTATTATATTTATGCCTTTATTGTTTTCACTCAGTCACATAATCTCATCCAGAAATGAAATCAGGTTTTCTTGAAGTGACCTGTTCTCCATAGTATCCCTGGAACAAAATAGTAAATGATCTGTACTCATAGTTCATGTTCCGTTTATACCATCATGATGCTGGGAAAGTTCTGATGGCTGCAATCCACTGGATTTTATTCACAGAACTACTGTGTTTCACAGCCTTTCTGGCTCAGCATCCTCAGGGCCAAGACCTCTGTTACTCTGGTTGAGTAGGTCTCTGGTCTGAAACACTTTAAGAATGAGAACACCAAAAGGTAGAGGATAGAGGAACATAAGGATTATTCTGCAATTTGTTAGCCATCCTCTACACTCATCATTGTTTATCAATGGACAGTAGGTTTGGAGTCTGATGACTTATCTCTGAATTCAGCACCTTACTTCTTTTGCACAGAAATGCCTACAAATATATAGCTTGATCGATTAGCTAGTGCCACTACTGATGATGATGTTAAAACAGATGAAAATGGCATAATAATTGCAGTGAGAAAAGAATGGACTGTTATTTCTGCAGATCTGAAAACAAGAAATGTAACCCCTGCAAGACAAAGGCAGCTTTCTCTCTTTAGCTATCCAGAAATTAATCATGAGGTATTATTCATAGTTGTACATTATAACCATTTGGTGATGAGGTCTTCAACTAGTATAGTTCACCAGATCTCTAATAAGCAAATGGTGGGTGATGATTTACACTCAGGTAAGATACTGGCCTTTGATTTTTAAGAAGTGTTTAGATAAAAGCTATTTAAATACAAAGTTCCAGTTTTAATAAGCATACTTTAAAACAAAAAACCCCGAACCCAATTCTAGAGATATATCTCTCAAAGAATTCCCAAGTTAATAGCAACATAGATTTCAGCTGCCTGGAAAGTGCAAAAATATTCTCTCAAAACAACCCAGAACTTTATTTCATTGCGATTTGGGATAAGGATATAGAATTGCCATTTTAAGAACAATTTAGCTTAAAATACTGTGCTCTGAAAACATGAAAATCTTTTAACAACCATCAAAAAGTTCAACCTCAAGCCCATTTTAATCCTATTATCAGTGCAGTATTTAGAGGAAGGATGAAACGAAAGTAAATTAGTTAAGCACAGCATTGTTCAGGTCAAACACTTCAGTAAGAATATTAAATAAGATTGCCTATTCCCCAAGACAAGGCAAAGCAGGAAGCGGTTGTTTTTAACTAGACCACCCCAAAATTTCACAATTATGATACCTAAAGAGTGAATATAACAACAACAACAAAAAAGGAACATGACATCACCAAATACCATTAAATCTTTCAGACGCAGAGCCAGAGGGATTTCATAAGGTTGTGGGCATGGGTTTCTCTTTTCTCTTCACTGTCTACTCCCCAGCCAATAAATATCTCTGGGAAGCCAAAGATTTTCCCCTGAAAGACTTTACACCCTGTGGTAGAGACTGCTGTGTTCAGCAGTAATGATCCCATCTGATGGATTGACCCCAGCAGCAATGATCCTCCATTCCAATTGGGAAGAGTCCAAACTATTTCTAACCTACTACTTTCTTTTCCTAGCGAAGGCTGAAAAAGTGAAAACATCTCAGCTGGGAGATGATGGGAGAGTGGCAAATGACAACAGAGGCAGCAGATCAGTCTAGGCCACAAAGATCTGGTGCAGAGCTGAACACAAGTGGGTACTCACTGATAGCAAACAGTGTTATCTGTGGATACTAAAGCTATAAGTTTTGGCATTGTATCTGTTTGGAATCACAATCCTAACAATTATGGTGTTACAGCACAATACCAAAGATACTTTTATGTTAAATATATCCTCCTTTCACATTTTTTATGGCAGAGATGTTATTCAGTGGTGCCTAATTCTGCCATGGCTGCCAGGTATAGTCCTACTCCCACAGCAAAAAGACCTCCACGTCCACTGAGGAATCATTCTAAGATTAGTGCTTTGTGATCAGAGAGGAGGAAGACCCTACGGCGGCACACTGCCCAGTGGGCAGCAACAACCCCATGCATCAGTACAGGCTTGGGTTCGACCTGCTGGAGAGCAGCTCTGTGGAGAGGGACCTGGGTGTCCTGGTGGACAACAGGTTGACCATGAGCCAGCAGTGTGCCCTGGCTGCCAAGAAGGCCAATGAAATCCTGGGATGCATTAGGAGGAGTGTGACCAGTAGGTCGAGGGAGGTTCTCCTTCCCCTCTACAATGCCCTAGTGAGGCCCCATCTGGAGTACTGTGTCCAGTCTGGGCTCCTCACTTCAAGAAAGATGAGGAGCTGCTGGAGAGTGTCCAGCAGAGGGCTACAAGGATGATGAGGGGACTGGAGCATCTCTCCTACGAGGAGAGGCTGAGGGAGCTAGGCTTGTTCAGCCTGAAGAAGAGAAGGCTGAGAGGGGACCTAATATAAATATCTCAAGGGTGGGTGTCAGGAGGATGGGGCCAGACTCTTTTCAGTGGTGCCCAGTGACAGCACAAGGGGCAATGGGCACAAACTGAAGCAGAGGAAGTTCTGTCTGAACATGAGGAAGAACTTGACTTTGAGGGTGACGGAGCACTGGACCAGGCTGCCCAGGGAGGTTGTGGAGTCTCCTTCTCTGGAGATATACAGGACCTGCCTGAACAAGGTCCTGTGCAGCCTGCTGTAGGTGACCCTGCTTCGGCAGGGGGGTTGGACTAGATGACCCATAGAGGTTCCTTCCAACCCCTACCATTCTGTGATTCTGTGAAAACGCACTGCCCCCTGACACACTATACCTACACGGACTTTTAGGGCAAGGGGTCATGTCACTTTGTTAAGACTGATGACAGTTCTCTTGTCTGCAAGTCACCCAAAGGAAACTCATTACCCTGGGCGTATCACTGCAGACTTAAAGTAAAAATGAGCTTTTGAGGTATATACTGTGTGGCCAACCTATCTACTTAGCAAGATGTAGAACTGTTTTTCACTAATGAACTTATAATTTTTCTTATTTAAAATTTAAAGTGACAGTTGTAGTGTTGGAAATTAGAAGAAAAAAATTCTGGAAAGGTAATGTGTAAAGGAAAATTTGGTATAAAATGGAGCATTTATCTGAGGTTTTTTTTTAGCAGAGGAAAGAAACGAAGTTACCCAATTGTTTCCATAACTGAAAGGAATAAATTGTATCTGTTTGACTTATGGCACTCTACGCCAAATTATGCATAAGTCTCAAGGTCGGAAGTAGCATTAGAATAATGCTCAGTTTCTAATTATTTCACTGTAGTACCTACTGATTTTTAATTCAAATGATTTAACAGAAGGAGGAAAATTTACTTACTTTAACACTGGTGGTTGCCAGAATTCTCATCTGAAAAAAAAAAAATGTTGTCACAATAACAAGTTAGCAACTAAATTAAAAGTCTGAATACAGTCAGCTTTCCTGCATTTCAGGCAGAACAGCACAATAATGGCCAACAGGAAGAGTTTGTGGTTATGATCTTCTGAGAAAGATGTGGCACAGTTAAATTCTGTATTCTGTTAGATTAACTAATTATATCCGAACAAATACTACTCCTTCAAGTACATGGAGCGCACTGACTTCTGTGGGATATATGTGCCTCCAAGAACACCATATTTTTAATAATAAATTTAGAAAATGCAGCCATTATACAAAAATAAGCCTCTCTATTTGTCAATGCACCTCTCATGAACTCATATTTTGGCCTCTCCACCCAGAGGACAAATCCCACCAAGCAACATCTTCAGCGCAAGCATCTTCATATTCCCTTACCATTATGCTGCAAAAACAAAGTAGACAAAACTGCTCACTAGCTGAGATTTTAACACCAGGTCTCTTAAAAACCTTAGTCTCTGAGAGAAGCAGAATGATACAAAAGGTACCAACTCTATATTTGCCTTTGTGATGTGAAGTGATATTCTAGCAACAGGACTCAAATGACTGCAACGCTAAAGAACTAGAGTTTTCTCTTCCTTGCATCAAAGATAGAGCATTTCTAAGGAAGTCAAAATTCATTTCCTTAGATCAACTGAGATCAGAGATCTCATGAGTAAACAACTGCTGTCATAATGTCTTAGTCATTTTCAGAATGTACAGTTTTATAAATGATATTTGAGGTCTCTAATTCACTGCATTAAGCAGCTGGGTGTAAAATCATTTACGCTGCAGTCACTGATGTCAGAGTGACATCAGTTCACTCTATCAGGAGGCAGCAATTCAGCCTGAAAACAGCATGGGGATGTGGGGAGTCGGGAGGAGAGCTATTTTTAATGTTGTACTTTGTGAAATTATTTTTCTAGGTACGTAAGAGGGATAATGCTCTGGAGGACAGATAACTAGGCTTTCAAATAAATTATTTCAGTATTTACCAAAACTACAGTATTCCTTTGCTGTTTAATCATCTGCAGGAGTCCTTTCTTGCTTTACACGCTCCTGTCATAAGCATTATGCAGTAATTAGCTGAAACCCCTAAAAAGCATTAGTGCTGCTTTAAAGCTTTACTGCATTGTCTGAAACAATTTTTAATAAACTGGTCGTATTAAAATAGTACAAATGTAAAGTTCCAGTGAGCATAGGTGTGTGATGTACCTCATCTAATCTAGAAGTGCACACCTCTAAATAGTGATGTAATCATCTGGGAGACTCATTTACAAATTCTACTCTAACAGCATCTTGAGCCTGAAGTTCTGCTGAAAACGGTACAGATCTCCTTACAGTCTGCTGATGAGGGGAGTTAACTGGGAAGCAGTGGCATGCAGACTATCAGAAAATTCAAGACTTTCAAACTTCTAGATGTTTCTGTACTGAATAACTCTTCTTTGCAAACAACTGATAAATGTCTCTGTCCATTCTAGATATTCTCAGTAGCTATAGAAAACAGATAATTATCTGGTTTCCACTGTATATGCAAAAGTTAACTCGAACAGCATATTTTGTATTAAGGGAAACTTCTTCTAAAAAGAAATGCAGATTCTTTTCTGTTAAAGTAACTTCTGTCAAGGAAGTACTTTATTAGCCATCGTTACTTTCTACCAACTTCTGTGGACTGTTCAGTAGGTTTATAATGGAAAATAGCAATCTATATTTCCTACTGTACTTAGAAATACAGAAAAAGTTAACTTTAATTAAAAAAAAGGTATCTAGCTCTTTTTTATAGGTAAGTTTGCATGCTAGATCACAGTTCAGTTTGTTCCCATATATACTGCCTAATGGAATAACAACAAAGTTTGTTTGAGTTAGAATTACCTGGTTGTTAAAAATAGTTAGCACTCCTTTCTGAGAGGATGTTATTATGAAATCCAGATGGGGTACCTTCACTATACCCTTAATCACATCTTGTCTCTTGATAACTGTCAATGACAAAATATTACTCTTCATCTTACAGACACAGAAAATCTAAACAAATAGAACCATAATATAAATAACATTTTCTCTTCGTGAAATGCATATTTGTACCAAGTCCAAGGCAGTAATGCATTATAGCATAGAATATCCTATACGTGATTTAAATAATCATATTGCATTTTTAGGTAATGTATTAATGCAGTCTGGATGTGCTAGTTCTTTCTACATTATTTTAAAAATACAGAAAGGCAAAGAATAACTGTATAAATAAATAGCACGAGTCAGACAAATTCATGATTTTGAAATAATTTAGGAAAATGGAGAACTGGGCAAGGCATCAGTGGAGTGTTCAGACCCAATGAGTTTAGTAAAAATTCATATATTCTGGAACACATAGGAAGAAGAAGAAGGATGAATAATAAGCAAAGACAGACATGAGATCTTATTACTGTACTTTCATTAAAGTGTGCAACACATAGCATTAAAAAAAGTTAGTTTGGGATACAAGATGAAGTATGTCACCTGCATGAGTAATCTGCTGTTTTTCAGATACAAGGAAAACCATGTCTTCTCCTTTCATCTGGGAAGACATGGCATCATTTTCTCCTATGAAACAGCCAAAAATCTAAACAAAACAAAATGGAACAAAACAAGCAATTTATAACAAATCTACTTCTCCAATATATGTTTATATGTATAAAGTGTAGTACTTCTCTGACATTATTATAATTTAATATTCTTTGAATAAGTTTCCTAGTGTTATTTGCCTTAGCCATTAGCTGTCAATATGACTTTAGATTGCTCAGATCTGCTTACATAGGCACAATCTTTCTTCAATGTTTGGAATGAAGCCAGCATACAAAAGGCTTCTAGGAACAAAAACCATCTCATTGATAAAGCTGTTAGTACAGCTTTGCCTTGTAATGATTGTTTGTAAATATTCATCTTCAGTATCCTTTTTGGAGTATTACCTACTTCTGCTTCCTCAGCTAGACCTCAGCTAGAAGAAAAAACAGTAAAAGGCAGACAAAACAGATTTCTCTATTTTTATAAACTGAGAGGTTCAAAGTAGTGTAGTGTTTAGCCTACACAGAAGAGCTTTTCCTTAAAGCTACATAGATTCGCATTTTCCTGAAAAAAAATTAATATAAAGTCCATTTTATAAACTCTTTTTCAGCCTTCTCCCTAAGCCTGGCAGTGTTCCATTTGTACTGATCATTTTGGAGATCCCCAGACAGGATATTCAGGTAAGTTTCTCATTTCTGTTCCAGGTTGTGACAATACTTAGCTGAAATGCTCTCCAAACCTCAAGCTCTGCACCTGAGAGTAGGTTGGTTGCTTCCTCAGGATATTAGTTCAGCCCCACTCAGCTGTACAGACATTTTTTAATCTCCTATCTCATATTATGGACATTATAGATACTCACTTTCTTTCGTGAGTTCTAAAAGCAATGTCCCTTTGGATGCAAGACAAAACTTTGCACTCTTTTCTACTTCAACATTTTTCACGGCATACAACAGAACTCCCATTTTTCTTCTTTTAGAGATTCACATGTACAGCTTTTAAAAAATATATTCTCACACAACGTCATTCTTCACCTTTCACTTCACAGGTCCCTCCTTACCATGCACACAATTATTATCTATCATACATCATCAGTCAATAAATCACCCATCTGTTATAGCCCCTTAAGTTCCTCTTTCTAGTTTCTTGTAGTATCACTGTGTCTTTCCATCCTGCATCCAGGCAGGATACAGGATTTAGTATCCTAAATTCCAGGTGTATGCTTCTTCTGTAAAGTCATAACAACATAACCTTCATGATATCCAGCATGAATCAAAAAGTGGTAATATGAGTAATTCATACATAAAGACTGTTTTTCATGTTATAGCATTTTCACAGTTGATTCTCACTGTTTTAAATTCTATCTGAATCCCCCAATTGTTTAGTATTACATAGAAGGGTTCTGAAATAATTGGTGTGGCTACAACATTATAATCGAGTGTTTCCCCCCCGAATTAAGGATGCAGTCTTTCCACTATCATCAGTTAATACTCCTGTAGCAGGTTTCCACCTATAACACGTATTAAGACAGTGTTAGAGAATCACAGAATCACAAAGTCATGAGGTTGAAAAGGACCATTATGAAAGGGATCATTTAGTCCAACCCCAAGGGCATCAGCGACACTAAGTTGCCCACAACCGTGTCCAGTTGGGTTTTGAATACATCTAAGGATGGAGACTCCACAAACTCTTTGGGCAACCTGTTCCAGTGTTTGATCACCCTCATGGTAAAAAAGTGTTTTCTTGTGTTCAAATGGAATTTCATGTGTTTCAATTTGTACCCATTGCCTCTTGTCCTGTTAGTAGGTACTATGAAGAAGACTCTGTCTCTCCCTTCTTGACTCCCCTCCCCTCCCCATTAGGTATTTACATACAGTGTTGAGTCTTCTCTTTTCCAGACTAAACATTCTCAGCTTTTTCAATTTTTCCTCATATGAGAGGTGCTGCAGCCCCTTAATCATCTTCACAGCCCTTCACTGGGCTTGCTCCAGCAGCTCCATATCTCTCTTGTACTGGGGAGCCCAGATCTGAACACTGTACACCAGGTGTGGCCTCAAGTCCTGAACAGAGAGGAAGGATCACCACATCTGACTTGCTGGCAATCCTTTTCCTAAACCAGTCCTGGATGCTGTTGGCCTTCTTTGCTACTAGGGCACATTGCTGGCTCATGTTTAAAGGACCAAAGGTCTTCTGTGCAGAGCTGCTTCTCAACTGGTCTGTCACCAGTGTACACTGGTGCATGGGACTATCCCTCTCCAGGTGCAAGACTTTGCACTGCCCTTGCTGAACCTCATGAGGTTCCTGTCAGTGAATTTCTCCCACCTGTTGAGGTCCCTCTGAATGGCAGCAGCCACTCCTCCCAGTTTTGTATTTGCAGTTTTGCTGAGGGTGCACTCTCTCCCATTGTCCAGGTAATTAATGAAGATGTTAAATGGTACTGACTCCAGTACTGATCCCTGGCATGTACCACTGACTTGCCTCCAGCTGGATTTTGTATCATTTAGGGGTTAAGCCAGTACTCTTTCCACCTCACTGCCCACTTATTTAACCCATACTTTGTCAGCATGTCTACGAGTATGTTATGGGAGACAATGTCTAAAACATTACTAAAGTCGAGGTAAACAACATCTACTGCTCTCCCCTTACCCACCAAGCTAGTCACCTCATTGTAGAATCCTATCAGGTTGATTAAGCATGATTTCTGTGATTGTCCCTTTGTAAATCCATGCCGACTGCTCCTGATCACCTTCTTGTCCCACATGTGTTTGGAAATGATTTCCAGTATTAGTTGCTCCATCGCCTTCACCAAGAATCAAGGTGAGGCTAGTTCTCTTGTACTTCCATGGATGCTTTCCTTCACCTTTATTGAAGACAGAAGTGATCTTTTACTCTCTTAAGTGTATGTTCCCATATTCCTGGCAGTGGAGAACAGGCCCTTCACCTTTCTGGGGACTAAGATTTTGGTGGGAGGACTTTTTCTTTAATGAGACTGACCTGACATTAGGTCACTCCCGAGTCCTGACAGGATGTTGGATGCAGTGGTTGGGCTAGGCCAGCAGCTGCCCTAAAACCAACAGAGGTGGAATTTCTCAGTGAGTCACTCAAGTGTGTCCTGTCAAGCTTCCTGTACACATGAGGTGGTGCCACATCTGATCTTTTGCTTCTGCCCAGCAGGCAGAACACTGCCCTACAAAAGGGCATCTTAGAAATCCCTTACAGCTGCATAAGCAGCTTCTGCTGACTCCAGCATGGAGACAGGGGATCTCCACAAGTCCCACCCCACAATGTCTCCTAGAGGTTGACAAAGAGCATAAAGGATAAAGCAAAATGCAATTCACACATCTTTCAGATGTTTTCCACTAAAACAACGGAGTTTTCAAAGGGCAGACTACATTTGGGAAAGGGATGTAGAGGTCAGTTTCCAAAATCATTGATAAATTACAGCTGTTAAGACTGTCCAGGATGGGTCTTTTAAATTTTGAAGCCAGTAAATGACTAAAGGTAGATCCTAATTTAACTAAAGAGAAGATTTAAAATTACTTTAAATTTTTTTAATAAAAAAATGTCCTTTCAGTACAGGTATATTGTTGTGGACACTGCTGGAAACCCTTGAACATGGAAGTACTTGAAAAGGAGAAACATCAGGAAGATAAAGAAATAGGAACGCTCACACAAGGCTATGATCTTTTAGGTCATGTAAATATATTTGGAAGATTTTGTCAAGTTAAAGAGAGGCCAGATATGGAGAGGTAAATTTTAAAAAATCAGATCTGCGAGAGTAGGAAGAGAGGAACAAAGTGTCAGGGATAGAGTTCTGGGAAAGGGGGGTGGGGGAGAGACAGAGATGATAAAAGAGAAACATTAAAGGAACAAAGTGACGTGTATCCCTCCTCCTTCACTTTCAAGACTCAGGGCGTGACCAGCAGTGCCAAAATCAGCAGGGGAACTCAAAAGAACAGGGGTGAAATACAGTCCTTTTAGCAAAAAATCATTAGAAAACTGGAGCACAGACAGAAACCATGATGGCTATTTAGGATGTTACAGAAAGTAACTGTTATCAATGACACATTTGAAAAATTAAGTTATACAAAGAAACTGAAGCAAGATCAAGGCTACTTACATTGTTCATGAGGGGTAATTAATGACATATCCAGTTGCAGTTGATAAATGTGATTTGTCTAATATAACTAGTAGGTTAATGAACATAAAAAGAATGACTGTATCAGATAAGGGAGGTGTATCTGTCTCTTTCACCATCTCTCTCAAACAACAGATGGTCTCAACTAGAATAACCAGAATACTTTGCAGTCTTAAAAGGACAATTACCATCTCAGCGACAAGGCTAAGGAGGATGACAAAAGCAAATGGGATGTAGGCTGGTCAAGTGTTATATACAGCTGACTTAAAACAAAAAAAAAGAGAGGAAGAGCTACAGATATGGGTGGAAGGAAAAAAAGGTCTACAATTGTCACCAGTAAGTAAATGTGTACATGTTTGAATGTCAAGAGGTGAAAAAGAGACGAGGAGACTTCAGAGCTGTAGCGCAGCTACACTTATAAGCCTGTGGCATAGTCAGAAGAACAAAGAACACCAGCATCATTCCTAACATTAGTAACTGTCCAGGATTACCTGGACTATTTTGAAACTATAGAGTTTGTCAGAGAAAAAAAAATTAAAAGACCACCATGACATAATACATAGGATACAAATCAATCCCATTTTATTTTATTTTTTTAGAACCCATTCAAATAAGCCTGGAAATGTCTGTTTTGATCCAATCTTTACAGATATGCTGTAGCTGATGCTGAAGTTATTGTTGATGTAAACTGGGCTTAGACAACAATCAGATGGTCAATGCAATGATTATTCTGTTTCAGTGTAAGCTAAATCTGGAGAATTCCAGGAGTCAGCAGTTTTCTTTATTCAGTTTTCACCTCTTTGTCTATACCCAGCCTACCTGTAAAACAAATCTTACCATTTTGTCCTCAAAGAGCTTAGATTTATGTTCCATAGCATATAGATAGCTTGTAACACGTATCACCATCAGATTTCCTGCTAAGTAGAACTACCCGCTGAAAAAAGTTAAAAACTCACTGCAGCTTTTCACTGCGGTATTATATTTCAAACTGTGCTGGATAAGGCTGCGTCAAGGCAAAGAAATCGATGTCAGACTGAAGCTGATTCAGATAGTCTGATCTTTGTCTCTTTCATAACTGAATTGCCATCTCCATCAGGGATGAATTTCCAGTTATTTTATGCTAAATATTTCTCCCCACAAGAGAAAACAAATAAAAAAAGCACATTAGCACTTTAATCAGTATTCTTCTGAACAGAGAAATAACAAATATTTCTATTTTATTCCCTATGGCAGTCAATATAGTCTCACTAATATCCATCTTCTACACTAAACGTATGCTTTTTTCAAGGAAGTTTATACACAGGACATTTTAAAAGGCTGTCGTCAGTCAGCTCACACTTGGTAAAATTTGAGGAAAGGTCATACAAAGGGTTCTTGGGAATTTTATCCCAGGCAAATCCCAGACAGATTTTATAAGGAAAATAAAGGGGCTTCACCTCTTTTATTAGACCCCATACTGTGCTTACTTGTGCAATTATGGAGCCCAGGAAATTAGTTTGATTGCAGTGGAAACTCAAGTAAGGTTCTGGAGTAAAAGAAACTCACTCCAGTAAACAAACAGAGCTTCCTTCAGTTCTCTTATAAATTTCTAAGCCTGAACATAATTTGCTACTGCTCTGCTTCCCTAAGCAAAGGACAGTCAGTCTGACAGTCACCACAAATTCAGAAGTACTTTTCTCAACTGGTCCCTGCTTCATACCCATAAAGCGTATGTTACTCTGTATAGGATATGTGTCTAGCTTGCCACATCTACGGAAGAGATTACGTCACCTCTCTCCAATCCCATACAAAGAGCAGTAACAAGTTTGAAATGAGGCAGAGAATTTTGAATAGTACAAGAACTTCGCTAGTGCTGTAGTGACGCAGTACTTCAGCATGTCTGATGGCAGCTGGCCATTTCAATATCTTAGCTTGTTTATCATGTACCAGCAAATCCAGAAATGTCTTATTCCCCTGTATTTTTAGAGAGTTTAAAAGAAACACTGAGCAAAGCCAGGACTTCACCTTTAAGTATCCTTTCATGTTGGAAAGGGGAAGTAAGGAAGAAGGGTGACATGCAAGTAGGAGATATGCAAAGATAGACGATTTCAAATTCAAATTTCAAATAGGAAATTAATAGGAATTGTTGATAACATGCAAAGAACAGGTGCTGGGTATCTTCAAGGTTCAAATAATAATGTGATGTTCCAGTTTAATGTAAAATGGAAATATGCTAACAAATTTATAGTCCATGCCACTTGTTAAAACTTTGCCTTATGGCTTTAAGTCCAGCAAGGACTTGCCATATATGCAATGACAACTATGCTATCACAGGAAAGTTACTGTGTGCTGGAAGTTCTGCACCATCTGCACAATTCTATCTTCAGGTAGAAAACAAACAAACCAACAAAATCTTGTAGTCTTGTATGATCATGGATGCTTTTGATATATATGGGCTCTAACAATGTAAAAATCAGTCATGTTTATTGAACAGTTGCTTGAAACACTATCCATGGGAAATACGTTAATGAAAGATACTTTTCTAGAGGAAGTGTTCATAATTTCTCATAACATGGAAAAAAAGGGCACCATGTTTAAAAGAAACAAGACAAAGTAGTTTTGCATGAAATTTGTAAAACTGTGGATGCTATGGAAGTATCCTTTTTAAGTGGGTTCAGAAGTAATTTACAAATGGATAGATTAAAAGTCCTTCAAGGGATACTAAACACAGAATGCAGCTGCAACTCTGGCACAGAACATCCTTAAGCTATATGCAGCCAGAAGCTAGGAGGGTAAACCAGATCTACTGTTTCATAGTTACCTCATTCTTAGACGATGATTTGCTATTTAGTGCCATTAGAGACAGAAAAATAGATTACACCTCATCCATCTATAGATTCCAATAATACATACAGAATTCTCTGGTTAAAAAAACGCTCTACTAAAACACTGCTGTACCTCTAATGCTTCACATTTAAAGTAAAGGGCAGATTTATCCCTGTGAAAAGGGGAAGAAGAAGGAGAGGAAGAAAAGAAAAGAAAAGAAAAGAAAAGAAAAGAAAAGAAAAGAAAAGAAAAGAAAAGAAAAGAAAAGAAAAGAAAAGAAAAGAAAAGAAAAGAAAAGAAAAGAAAAGAAAAGAAAAGAAAAGAAAAGAAAAGAAAAGAGGAAAGGAAAGGAAAGAAAAAAGAAAAGAAAAGAAATAGAGGAAGAGTTTCTGATGGTTTAGCTAAAGACGGACTTAGAGCACAAAATGCATACTGTAGTTTTTAGAGATTTTGCATTCTGTCAAAAAGCCTGAGGCCGATGCGTATCAGTGCAGTAGTTTAGGGGACGACCTGGACATACTCAGGCTCTGTGCTCCACATCCTGCTGCCTTGTCAGGAATCTAGCATATCAAACTTTGCTTGAACTACCAGCAGTTCTGGTAGACAGCTCAGTGCTCTTTCACAAAAAAAGCAGGAAAATGTTTTTATTTAGTCAGGTCATGCTTTAACATGTAGTCATGTGCATCTACATAATAGGCTCAAAGATCTTGGTGCATAGAGAACAGAGGCCAACTTCCTCAACTCCTGTAAACCAGTGCAGCATAATTAATGTTTAATAAGAATTTTGATTTGCAAGTTCAGCTGATGTACCAAACAGATAGTGGTAGGAAAGAAAAGCAGTTCACCTACAAATAACAGCGTAACCTACCCAGGCTTTATAGTATTCATTCTAATTAACCTTTCTTATCAGACCTCCAATGGTATGCCTTTATAGGGACAGATACCTCTCAGAGTTGGAAAGAGTGGAATAAGAAAAATCATACATATTTGGAACAGAAAGAAGTCTTCCTTGCTGAAATTACTGATTTTCTAACCAGCACAGTATGAGCAAATCTTGCTCTTAAGAATCTGCTAGAATTAGCAGCATTGACTCTCCCGTGCATTAAGCTGTTTTGTATGATATGTTTAGAAGTCTGAAAGCAGCCACAGATAGTCAGCAGAAAATCCAGTACAGAGTATCTCTTAGCAAAAATCTTGTAGAGACAATGCTGCCATTTGCAAAATACCCACCTGTTCACCCACATGAAAAAGGGGGGAAAGGCAGGGCTCGGCAAAGGTCTTCCATACTTCAGCTTTCACTGACATGATGGCCTGAAAGAACCAGTCCTCACTCTAGTGAAATAGGTTAGGGATGCCTCTAGGGATTATTTTCGTATTTACAACTTCCTCTTACACTGAATACTGATCTTCTACTGCTGAAGGTTCATATTGCAGGCCTTGGCACTAGGAGCATAGGATTCCTCTTACTTAAACTAAAATTACAATAGCTTAGGGTGGAGAACAAAAGAAGCTGGAAAGAGCTAAAATTTATAAGAATACAAACTCCTTCAACTCTCAAGGCACATACCAGAACGGATATCATCCCTCAAATTTTGCAAAAGAAATTACAAAGACAGATTTTACCCTCCTGTCTTCAAATGTCTTTCCTGGAAACGTGCATTTAATCAACAAATGGACACATGTAATTTTCCAAATTGTTTACTACCACAATAAACATGGAGCCTCTTTCCTTCTCATCTTGTTAAAATTAAACATCACTTCTTGAATAGGATAACATAGCAACAAGTAAGGTACTCTAAGCCAGTTCTTCAATTTAGCTTTTGTCTAGGTCAATCAAAACAATACATTTTATCTAATTTTCTAGCTACAAAGGCATACCTGTTTTCCAAATAATATTTTTTTTAGGAAATAAATGTCTGCCAGGATAAATAACAACATGAAAGTTGCCCCATTATGCCATGGAGCTCACGAACAACACATAATCAACAGCTTGATACTGTTACCTTTTAAGATTCCAATTAGTTCTTTATATTGAATAAAGTTTTAGAAATCCTTACCTCACACCATTCTGTCCTTGCATCAAGGTTGTTGCTAATCTTCCTGAAAAAGGCTTTAACATTATGATCCTTGATTTCTGGACCAAAAAGTGTCTGTGTGGTCGTATAGAACTTATCATAGTCTATCTTGTCTGTATGGGAGGAACAAGATCCACAGAGTTAGAAACTGGCAAGGTACAGCTTCCTTCCTTATCCCCCCTACCTCCTGTTTTATTTCTTCCTCAATATCAATAGCATGCAAGTTCCAGCTCCTCACAATGTATTCACTAGAGCATTTTGAAATAAAAACAGAAAAAAAAAAGTTTGGTCTTAAAGTTCAGTCCTTTCAAAACCACCTGATTTGCAATACATGACAGGAAACAGATAAAAGAATAGGTGAAAAATTCTCACCTGTTCTTTCTTCCCTTACTCTCATACCACAGTTCTGGTTTGTTGATCTGAACCTGAATGGTGTCCTGGGATAAAGTTTATCCTTTCATGCAACAATAGCCAGCTGCATTGAGAAAAGCAAAACTTTGCCCTGATTATTTACAATTAAGCAACTGGATTTACATAATTCACTGGGTTTGGGCTTTTACAGATCACTAGAATCAACGCATCATGCTAACTTGCATATGTGGCAACTCTGCCAACTACCTTTTGTGACCAGTCACCATAGCATTATAATCTGACCAGAAGCCCTAACAGAAGTAGAGAAGCACTCTCATAGCTCAATCTGCTTGTTTCCTGTAAAACTCAGGAAGTCACAGTCTGAACATTAATTTGAAGTCTTTCTTATAGTTTTGTCTCTATGACACTGTCTTTCCATATGAAAATTACACTTTTCGATCAAAGAGTATCTCTTACCATCATCTTCAATGTACAAGCCTAATCTCTCCTTCGTCTTCTGGTTTACCATTTTTTCAACTAGGTTCTGGAACTGCTTCAAAGCATTCTTGAAATCTGGCACTTCAAGAGCAGAGCAACTCTCCTTATCACAATCCTTCTTTTCAGATATCCTTTATTAACAGAGGACAAGGTAAGAGGGAGAGCTCTTCTTACAGCCTGGTCCAAGTCTTATTTTGCTCCTTAAATCTTAAACTCCCACATTAGTTCATATGAGCTGCAGGTGCATGACAGGTATACCAAGTACTACATAATAAAAAAGAGGTGACTCCGGCTTATCATGTCAAACTGGCAGACATACTAGTGAACTGTTGATGTCACAACACTTCATTTCATCACAGAATCCTACTTGCTGAGCCAGGATCACTGATAACCTGGCATGTGAGATTATTTTGTGGTATTTTGTGCAATTGGTGGGCGAATAGGCATGAACTTTCTCACTTCCAGAGCCAGGGAGAGATTTCATCAGGGTTCAATTCTGCTACAACTGGCACCGCTTTAGCAATATGAGATCACGTTCTCCAGTAAGAATACACCTTTGAGACTAACAGTTGCAAGTTTATCGTATCTTTCAATTTTTGTATTGAGTGAGGAGGAAGGAAGATTACACACATCATTTGGTGAAGAATGACAGAGACAGTTCTCTGTTTATATTTGCTCTGTGACAGGAGAACTGAGACCACCCTGATGATATTCTAGCATGCGCTACTGCTGCAAGGCTTGGTCAGGGATCTCAGTCTAGGTGGGGATGCCTGGTTTTACAGTAGCAATAACAGCATTTTACCAGGGATGTTAAATTATGAATCATTATTCATGTAGTACAAAGAGGCCAAAGACATCCAATTCAATCCAAAAAGAACTAGAAAAGCACTTTTTGACAGTTAGTTCTTGGGAGTAACACTGAATGTTTGTCTCCTTAGTAAACCTCTCTCCATTTCTTGAATATATACCTTGTCTTTCTCTTTATTGTATTCAGAATACCTACTCAGTGAACTAGAACTTCCAACCTAGAAACCCAATTACCCTGCAGAAACATTTTTTTAAATTGCATAAATCATTATGATCGAGACTGCGAGAAATCCAATGATGGAGTGATAAGAGTTTTAGTTATTCTCAGCTGTCCAGCCTCTCCCTTAAGCTCTTGCAGCCATCCAAACTCCCTTTAGTTGCCTTACTTAACTTCCAGTCAAGTTACTGTTTCTTTCTTTCTCCTGACAGACAACTAATGAGCCCAGATGTGAAGTGTTGGCTCTTAGCATGTGCCTGGCCAAAGCTCAGCTGTATGTCTTAAATGTTTACTGTTTTGAAAAGGGTCTGCATTTAACCTGCACCTAAGTTCAGTCAGGATCTTGAAGTCAGAATAATACCTTGTTAGGGTACCCCAAGGACCTTTCTGTTTTTGTTCTCTGGGCATACTTAAACAAAAGCAGGATGGGGCTATTCAGAAAGCAAAAGTGCAGCTACCACTGTCTTTTGGAAGTGGCAGCCCAAATCACTCACTAACTAGTCAAAATTGTTTGATATTGCTACCCATTGTCTTGAGATCAGACAGAATATTTGCCCTGCAAGAGCACCAGTCCTTGTGTTATATTTGTGCTGTCTTTCTATCCTGCCACATCTTAAATTCTTTACTGAATAGTGGAACCCTGGGGTATCCTACTGGAGTGGTGGAAACGTGAATTTATTTTTCCTCTAGCTGAAAGAGAATTAACTCCAAAACTATCCCCTGAATGAGTAACACAGTGACCACTGAAGAAAGGGCAAGTACAAATTCTTGTAGGAATATTCTAAAGAATCACGTTTCATTCATTCTTTGGAAAGGAATGATGTAAAAAGCTGTCTTAAAAGAATGGTTCTGTGCAGTGAATTTTAAGAAGGAAGCATTTTCCTGAAAAACAAGGTGCTTTAAAAAGGAATTTTACAATTTCCACCTGTGATCATTAGTACTCTTTTATTGACTAAACAGTCACAGTTTTAAAAAAAAAAGGCTATACATATGGGTAATTAATATGTTAATTACTTTGGATGATGTTGCGATCACAGATCCTCTGCATATGGACGCTTGTTATCTTGCTCAGGGTTCTGGATTCTGTGCTATGCCTCAGATGATCAACTTTCAGTTCCTACTACCCTTTACTAATTTGACTCCTTATGCTTGATAACATTTTGCAAATTGTAAAGGCTTACCTTTTTTTGACACTGCCCTGTGAGGCAGTGTGTTCTACTACAAAGTCAGATCTGTGTTCTTGTCTTGGCTCTGCCATTTCTTCTTTCTTGGTAACCTTATCAGGTTGCTAAAATCTACCTGTAAAACAGGAACAACATCCCAAACCTCAATTAGATCCTTTAAAGTATTACTAATATTTACAAGCTAATGTTCGCATTTTTTATGTGCAATATCTGTGGCTCCTTTTGTATCACTATACTATGCTGACATTAAATTCTAGCACCTTTCCATTTATCACACTACTCTCATGTCTGCTGCACATTTACATGAATATTATTAGCATAATAAATATAACTGAACTGTAATTGAAGGTGAACAAAGCTGTTCATGGCATTAACTATGCTTAAGTAAACATGCATTTACATTTGTTCACTGATCTTCCAGTTAGTGAAGCCATTAATTCACATCCATTAACACAATCACATATTTCTGTGATCAACAAAATTCTAAAGTACTTCCGAGAAGCACATCAATGATAATGAGTAGAGGCTGGTATCTTCTGTCATTCTAAAAAAATGGAGCTCATGAAGAAATAACAAGAAAAGTTGTCCCTTTTTTTATTCCCCTCACCAATGTAATTTACATAATCCTAGATTATTTTTGTTTTTATACCAGTGCAGATGTTATTGCTTTATCAAGCAGATAATGAAGTTTTGGATGAGAAAATTCAACTAGAATAGACAAGCCAAAGTATCCCTTTTGATCCTAACTAGTGTCATTGCTCCCAAATTTAACAGAGGCATCACAAATTCATGAAGTTTAAATCCAGAAGAGACCCTGAGATCCTCTGCTTTCACCTCCTCTATGTTACAGATCACTAAATGTCAGCCATTTATCACTATAATGAGCCCAACAATTTTGTTCTAAAGCATAACTTGTGGAAAGGTATCAAGTTTTAATCTGCAGACACTAAGAGATGGAGAATCCATCATGTTTGTTCCAAAGGTTAATTGCTCACATTGTTAAAATTTAAGCCTCCTATTTGAATTTGTGGAGCTTCAGCTTCCATCCAGCAGCTGTTGGAATGTCTTCACTGATTTAAAATATATGGTATACCTTCCTACTAGGGGCCCTTGTACCTGAATTACTTCTCCATTTTTTTCTGTTGTTAGTTAAAGCAGATTGAACTCTCTATCTCCTATTGCAACACTATCCTTCAGGTCTCAAAATCACGTTTGTGACTCTTTTCCAAAGTTTTGAGCTTCTCAGTGACTTTAAAGAATGCTGATGCCATGTTGATGTGTTATACCATAATAAGCAAATTGGTACTCTGGTCAAATAATGGATTTCAGCCTATTTGTTAAACTCACTTTTCACTAGACCATATTGATCAACTTCTTTGTATTGTTCTTTATCTATTGATTATCAGATGAGTTTTTCTATTACTTTACCCAAGGCTGACGACAGGCTCATTGGTCAAGGCTTTCTTGAATTGCTATGCATGGAATCTCTGCTCTGTGGAGATTCTGTAGTTGAAAGCAAAGGAGAAATTATATTTCTTTGTGCCTATCTAAAAGATTAGCAACAATTAGGCATGTTTCAAGAATATCAGAATCACTTCTTAAAAAAAAACGGATAAAGACCACAGTCTTCACACACTCTGGGGAAAATCAGCTGAACAACACTTTTGAAACATATAGGGAAGACAACAATTTGGTATTAAACAAATTTGCTAAAAATAATGCATAGAAGTGTCTCTGCGTGAAATAGCTGGTTCTTCTGGGAAAGTGGTGTTTCAAGATGTCCTTCCTAACTTTCTAATACGAGCAATGCAGCTGCTTGAAGTTCTATCATTTCCAATGGGAAGAGTACCAAAGTTTGTGGGTACTCCTGCTCAACAGCAACGAGTATGTCTTTCGATTAGAATAAGGAAGAGAGTTTGGCAGAGAAAAGCAGCACTGATTTCTGGAAAAGGGAGGGAGCTTGAGAATACAGTTTTGCTAGTTCCAACAGTAATTCTCCAGGAAAATGTTTCCCTTCTGTGTCAAGGTACCCAGTGGTTGGCCAGGTACTGTATCTTGGTCAGAGTTACAGCGTATTTCATACACTGCTTCCAGGTGAATCCCTGTTAGGCAGAGTTTCCCGTTGATGAATTTTTCCAGTCTGTGTCATCTAAGCTTGTATGACATGAGAGTATATTCTCATTTCACAACTAATAACAGTGGTTTAAGGTTTATGAAACATATTAAAATACATCCTTGGCATGGAAAGTTTAAGAACAGAAAGCTATATTTTGTTCTCTTGCAATCACCCATGAAGAAATTTCATATTATAATGAAAATAAGTGGAAACACCAAAGAAGGAACCATTGCTTTCAGTATTGGCTGATTCTGTTGTCTTTGATGTTTAAACTCGAAAGAATGTACAGTACAATTTTAAAAGAAGATTTAATGACTGAGTCGACTGACAAACAAAAGTGGAGAAGATAGGAACTGCATTAGAAGGTAAGCAAAGTCTAAAAGGGAAATTCAATATTGAATTGATGAGTAGCGGGAAGTCCTTGCATTAGTAATTCTACAGTAGCATTATCTGAATGAAAAACGTTTTCTTTGTTGTCTGTGGAAAGCATTGGATATGGAATATGGTAGAGTTAATATTTATTCAGAAGTCAAACATCAAAACTTTTCTTACTACAAAATCGTATTAGTGTGAATTATTAAAAATTCTTATAGCAGTACAAAGTTAATGATACTCTGTACAGGTGAAACTAACAGCTACAGCAAGCTCATTGCAGGGTTGGCAGCTCATCTGAAAAAACAATCATTTTCAGTCTTAATCTCAACAACTATCAGAAGTCTATGAAATTCTATGCTAGTTTTAAAATTCTGGCCATGTCATTTGACAGCTCATAACAAATAACCCAAAGCTATGGCAGAAGACAAAAAGCAAAAGGTGACAGAACTTCCCTGCCTCTACCAGGTTGCCCGTCACCCTTTCTGGTAGTCTCCTTTGAAGACAAATTGTCCCCAAGTAAAATCATAGTTCAGAATAGCCCAAATAAAACACAGGAGTTCTAAAATGGCCTTAGCTGTCCATTAAGACGCTCTGGCACAGAAGAGACTTTGGTTCTGACTCTGATTTTGGTTCAGATCAAGCCCAGCCGTTAAAAAAAATCAGTCCCTGAAACTGTCTTCTTTTGATGAACTAAGCTACCTATCCTTTGTTATTTCTTCCTTCTAAACACTCCCTTAAGACTGGCTGTGTTTGCAGGTGATTCAGGATAGAGCTGCTTCAGTTCAGAGTGGCTGAACTGTTCTCTGACTGGTATGGGATTGAGAAAGCCAACCCTTCATCAATTTTAGAAATGTAAAAATTAAATTTCTCCCATGAAACAGTGTTGAAAGGGTGCTATCAAGTTCACGTTTACATGAGCTCACTCTCTTTTCTACTGACTTTGTTTTTCACTTTGCTTTTGTCATATTATTGCCTCAGAAGCAATGTCACACTCCTTCCTATAAAGTGCATTTGCTCTTCCATGTCACTAACAACAGCTGAAACGACCAAGTGATAAATTAAAAAATCTTATTTCCTATATGTACTATTTATTGATTTGTGTGTTGGACTCTGGAAAATGACAACAGGCCAGTGAGTTTGTAATCACTTTCGTTTCATGTTTGTCACACTAACAAGATGATGCAGCATAGGGATGAACTCTGATGGAATGTTATTCCTTTAAAATTAACAGTTCATATCACAACTGAATTTCCCAGGGTTATTGTTGCAAAACCTGGTGTTACTGGTCTTATGTTGGTTTTATGATGCCAGTGTGCAGGGTTCAAGCTGCCCTAAGAGCTGTGTCTATACATCCAAGGGAGGTACGATGTCAGCAGGTAAAAGTATGCATCAACAGTTCTTTTAATCTACTTAGCAAGAAACAGGTGCCACAGAAGTATCAATATGCATCTGCTACATGAGCATGTACCACAGTCCCACACAGGTTTGTACAGTCAAGATGAAGTTCTCATTTAACTTCAGCATCTAAAAGTTATTCAAGTCACCTTGTATGCCACTTATTATGCATAATAATAATTTATTATTAAACACTTTCAGAGAGTGATTCATCTTACTGATCTTAGGTGCTTAACTTATAAATACACTGTTTAGGTGAGATGAATCACACCTGCAAATAGTACAGCTATTTGTACACACGCCAGGTATACTAGAGCTTAGATGTCATGGTGCATGCGGCAGCCAGCTTCCAACTGTAGAACAAACATTCTGACAGCATCTCATCACCTCCCAGGATTGTCCATTTGGGTCCCCTTCCTGCTGCAAACACTTGTACTTGCTTCAGTGAACCGTGTTTGAGCCAAACACTTTTCTCAGTCCAGAATATTTGCAGATTCTTGCAACATTTCCACTTAGCCTGCTTTATGATTTCAGGTTCACATCCCAATATGGACTAGATCGTATAGGTAGGATTACAAATTCTGCAAGATCAAGCCCTAATTTTGAAATTTTGCTATTAGACTTGTGCATTTTTTTCTCACATATTGCATTATCCATGGAGGTAGATCTATATTAATAGCCTTGTTTTAATGTCAAGTGGTTGGGAAAAGATGAAAGGTTTCTTCTGTCTGTAAACTCTCCCCTGCTCTATAGATACACCCTGCAGCTATATATAGGTACAGTGAATAAACATTTGGCTTTCATCTGCTTTTAAGGCTAAAGAATAGCACAGAGAACATGTAAGAAAACAAATGCCAGCAGAAGGATGTAAAAATCCAAATTAAAAAGGTGAAGCCAGGTAGCCAGAAATTTTTTGTGGCTTCATTTTGGTTTTTGTTTTGTTTCGTTTTGTTTTTTTCTTTCAGAAGACTGCAGTCTGGCTGTCTACCATGCTCCTTGAAATAGTAAGTTTTACAAAGTTCAAACAGGTAGCAACCCCCCAGCATCATCTGATTCCTGAAACAAATATATTGAATATGGACAAAAGCTTGTCTTGTCTTTTCTGCTTACTCTCTGCTTGTCAGGAAAGATGGGCAAGAGCCTGTGACTTGAAAGGCATGTGAGCAGAAGATAAAGAAGACAACAGAAAATGAGTGAAAGCAACATGTAAGTTAATGAACAAATGGGAAATGAAATAGGTCTCTTAAAGGCCTTGAAACACTCTTATTCCACCCCACAACATTGTCACTGCAAAAGCCCTGACATTTTTGATGGTATAGTTAGAACTGGGGATCATGGTTTGTGGTTTGTACTTCTGCACAAGGTTAGGGAGTAGAAGAGACTTCGGAACTTTATTTACTCGCTTCAGATTCCTCAGCTCTAACATGTGAGTGACACTCGATGCTCTGATATCCTGAAACTTTTAAATTACTCCTAGGGAGTAAAGACCTAGGGAGTTTCAAGGACTTTTTTTATCATACAGGACTAAGGACCTTGTATTCCAGCTTCTCGTTCTACTGTCTTAATCTCATGAGCTCAGTTACATATGTATTTAGTACTTTGAGTTGAGATACGCTTCCAGTAAGTCACATACATACACTTCCAGAAAAGCAAATACTGAGCTGTGGTTTCTGCTTTCATGCAACTGTAAAAGTAAAGGTAAAATCCTTTTTGCAGCATTTCAATTAATATGCATGCATGTGTGATGTGCAGGGTCTGGTTCAAATATAAAATAGTGCAAACACGAAGCATTGCAAAGCAGATGTCTGGGTTTCTTAAATGTTTTGACTTTTAATTGCATAAAAAGTTAGAAAAGGATTGGCTAATGACTCAATTAGATTATCAAAACCATAGCTGCAATGGCTGTAGACTGTGTTAGGTAAACCAGGTGCTTTGCCTTTGAGCTGATGATACAATAACACAGCATTTCTTTTTGTTGTGCCTCGTATAAGTAGTGACACTGCATGGAAGACAAATGGAACATTAGCAATTTGACAATATCAGTAACGTGGCCACTATCAAATCAAGCATTGTAGAGACTGCATATTTATGGATCTATTTAATTTTTCTATGAAAAATCCCAAACCAGGAATTCTGAGATATGATCTCTGTAAAACACAATTAATGGCTTCTCTTTCTCTTATTTTCTACAAATCCAAAAGACATCTAGAGGGAATACTTTTGACAGGTGCTGTAGTGAAAAACTACTTAGAAACCCTGACTATATAAAGGAATCTGCCAATGGACAGTATGTTGTCTGACATGTACTACTCACTAAATTACTTTTCTCCCCTGTTCCTCCTTACCAGCTTTTTGCTCCTTTCATTTTGCAGGGATAAAAATGTACACAATTTAAGATTATCCTTTAAAGGCAAAAGATAGAGATGTCTTCTTCTCCATGAGGTGTTGTCTTGGTTTCGGCTGCCGCCGGCAACAAAAGCGCCATGCGGCCGCCCCTCCCCCCGCCGGCGTGCGGAGGAGAATGAAAAGAAAGAGGCAGAAACTGGTGGGTCGGGATAAGGGCAGTTTAACAGAACAGCAAACAGAGGGAAACACGAACAAACAACGGTACAAATGAGGAGAAAACACGACAAAAACAGACCCGCTCTCTCGGACCGCACCGGCGCCGCACGCTCCCCAGCCGCAAGAGAGCGTTCCCGCCGCACCGCCCCCCCCACTGGAACCCAGCGTGATGTCACATGGTATGGAATACCGGGCTCTGTTTGGCCAGGTGGGGTCAGCCCCCACCCCCCGGCTGTGCCCCTTCCTGGAGTCCGGTGAAAATTAACCCTGTCCTGGCCAAACCCAGGACATTATCCACCCCTTATTCCATACCATCTACGTCACGCCCAGGTCCCCCATTGTCCAGTGGATCACCACCACTTCTCCTGTCTCCGGATATCATTCCTTTAGTCTATGGATCATCACTCTAAAGTGTCCGTTGAGTTCATTTAATCCATGACTTCAGGCTCCATCTGTCGTAATGGTCTTCCGTGGCAGAGGAGGTGATGTGTGGTGATGGGCGGTCACTTGCTGCATCCGGAGCTCACGGCTGATGTATCTGGTGCAGCCTGTGCCCACAGTCTGCAGGAGATGTTGATCTTGATGAAGTTGCTGGATGCCAGTTGTTGAAAACCAGGTCCAGTTCCATCATCGCTGTGCTCTGCTAGCTTTTCATCGAAAAAGTCCATCCTTCTTTAATCTGGACGATTCTTACTATGCTACTACTGGTACAAAATATAACAATTATAACAGTGATAACAGACAGTGACAGGGTTATTTAACAATTAACTTTATACAATTTATTTATGGACTATTCTCACCCAAAATTAAATCCCCATGAGGTACACATCGGACTTCCCCATCCTTCCGCATTACCCACCAGGTACACCCAGGTCCTTGAGCAAAAGCAATCCCCCGGACGGGCTTGCCTTTGCCCGAGGCAGGACTGACCCAAACTGTCTTCCCTAACATGTTCCGCATGTGCACTACAGGGACTTTATCCCCTTCTATGGGGCGCTGAGGTTTTGACTGGGCAGGACCAGCCCGGTTGGTGGACCCTCTGGTGTTAACCAACCAGGTGGCCTTTGCTAAATTGGCATCCCAATTTTTGAAAGTCCCACCCCCCATTGCCCTCAAAGTGTTTTTTAGCAGCCCATTGTAATGTTAGATCTTTCCAGAGGCTGGTGCATGGTAGGGGATGTGATACACCCACTCAATACCGTGTTCTTTGGCCCAGGTGTCTATGAGGCTGTTGCGAAAATGAATCCCGTTGTCCGACTCAATTCTTTCGGGAGTACCATGTCGCCACAGGACTTGTTTTTCCAGGCCTAGGATGGTATTCCAGGTGGTGGCATGGGGCACAGGGTAGGTTTCCAGCCATCCGGTGGTGGCCTCCACCATTGTGAGCACATAGCGCTTGCCTTGACGGGTTTGTGGCAGTGTGATGTAGTCAATCTGCCAAGCCTCTCCATATTTATATTTTAGCCATCGTCCTCCATACCACTGAGGCTTTACCCGCTTGGCTTGCTTGATTGCAGGGCATGTTTCACATTCATGGATAACCTGTGCGATGGTATCCATGGTCAAGTCCACCCCTTGGTCACGAGCCCATCGGTATGTCGCGTCTCTTCCTTGGTGGCCCAAGGTGTCATGGGCCCACCGAGCTATAAAGAGTTCACCCTTATGTTGCCAGTCCAGATCCACCTGAGCCACTTCAATCTTAGCAGCCTGATCTACCTGGTGGTTGTTCTGATGTTCTTCAGTGGCCCGACTCTTAGGGACGTGGGCGTCCATGTGACGGACTTTTACAGCCAACTGCTCTAGCCGGGCAGCAATATCTCGCCACAATGGGGCAGCCCAGATAGGTTTGCCTCTGCGCTGCCAGTTGTTGTTCTTCCATTGCTGCAGCCACCCTCACAAGGCATTGGCCACCATCCAAGAGTCGGTGTAAAGATAGAGCACTGGCCACTTCTCTCGACTGGCAATGTCTAAAGCCAGCTGGATGGCTTTCACCTCTGCAAACTGGCTGGACTCACCTTCTCCCTCGGCAGTTTCCGAGACTTGTCATGTAGGGCTCCATACAGCAGCCTTCCACCTCCGCTGCTTCCCCACAATGCGACAGGACCCATCCGTGAACAGGGCATACTGTTTCTTATCTTCTGGCAGCTGGTTATACAGTGGGGCCTCTTCAGCACGTGTCACCTCCTCCTCTGGCGCTGCTCCAAAATCTTTGCCTTCTGGCCAGTCCATGATTACCTCCAGAATTCCTGGGCGACTGGGCTTTCCCATTCGGGCGCGCTGGGTGATCAGAGCGACCCATTTACTCCACGTAGCATCGGTGGCATGATGCATAGAGGGGACTCTTTCTTTGAACATCCAGCCCAGGACCGGCAATCGTGGTGCTAGGAGGAGCTGTGCTTCAGTGCCGACCACTTCTGAAGCAGCTCGAACGCCTTCATATGCTGCCAGAATCTCTTTTTCAGTGGGAGTATAGCGGGCCTCGGATCCTTTGTATCCCCGGCTCCAGAAGCCCAGGGGTCGACCTCGAGTCTCCCCTGGTGCTTTCTGCCAGAGACTCCAGGTTGGGCCATTCTCCCCGGCTGCGGTGTAGAGCACGTTTTTAACATCTTGCCCTCAACGGACTGGACCAAGGGCTACGGCATGAACTACCTCCCGTTTAATCTGTTCAAATGTCTGTCGTTGTGCAGGGCACCATTCAAAATCATTCTTCTTCCGGGTCACGTGGTACAGAGGACTTACAATCTGGCTGTAATTTGGGATGTGCATCCTCCAAAACCCCACAACACCCAGGAAGGCCTGTGCTTCCTTTTTGCTGGTTGGTGAAGACATAGCTGCTATATTGTTGATGACATCCATTGGGATTTGACGGCGCCCATCCTGCCATTTTATTCCCAAAAACTGGATCTCTTGCGCAGGTCCCTTGACCTTACTTTGCTTAATGGCGAAACCGGCTTTCAGAAGGATCTGAACTATTTTCTCCCCTTTCTCAAAAACTTCCTCCGCGGTGTCACCCCATACAATGATGTCGTCGATGTACTGCAGATGTTCTGGAGCTTCACCTTTTTCCAGTGCAGTCTGGATTAGTCCATGGCAAATGGTGGGACTGTGTTTCCACCCCTGGGGCAGTCGATTCCAGGTGTACTGGATGCCCCTCCAGGTGAAAGCAAACTGTGGCCTGCACTCTGCTGCCAAAGGGATGGAGAAGAATGCATTAGCGATGTCAGTTGTAGCATACCACTTGGCTGCCTTTGACTCCAGCTGATATTGAAGTTCTAACATGTCTGGCACGGCAGCACTCAGTGGTGGTGTGACTTCATTCAGGCCACGGTAGTCTATTGTCAGTCTCCACTCTCCAGTAGATTTTCTCACTGGCCATATGGGACTATTAAAGGGTGAGCGAGTTTTGGTGATCACTCCTTGACTCTCCAGCTGGCGGATCAGCTGATGAATGGGGAGAAGGGAGTCTCGGTTGGTACGATACTGTCGCCGGTGCACCGTTGTGGTCGCGATTGGCACCTGTTGTTCTTCAACCCTCAGCAACCCCACAACGGAAGGATCCTCCGAGAGACCAGGCAAAATGGACAGCTGTTTAATTTCTTCCGTCTCCACAGCAGCTATGCCAAAAGCCCACCGATACCCCTTTGGGTCCTTGAAATACCCTCTCCTAAGATAGTCTATCCCAAGGATGCACGGAGCCTCGGGGCCTGTTACAATGGGGTGCTTCTGCCAGTCCTGCCCAGTGAGGCTCACTTCAGCCTCCAGTACACTCAGCTCTTGGACCCCCCTGTCACTCCTGAAATGCAAATGGACTCTGACCCTTTGAACTCTGATGGCATTAAAGTACACTGTGCACCAGTGTCCACTAGAGCTTTATACTCTTGTGGATCTGACGTGCCAGGCCACCGAATCCACACCGTCCAATAAACGTGGTTGTCCCTTTCCTCCACCTGGCTGGAGGCAGGGCCCCTCTAATCCTTATCAGAGAATTTGCTGCTCACCTGCTGTAAAAATGACTTGGAGGTCCCCTCCAGAGGATCGGAATCAAGGTCAAACTGTGTGCCTGGTCTGGAGAGCTGGCTTCTGGAAACTGGAGCGGCATTTTTCCTAACAGAATCCCCTTTGGTGATTGTTTTACCTCGCAACTCACGTACTCGTGCCTCTAGACTTGAGGTGGGTTTTCCATCCCACTTCCTCATGTCCTCTCCGTGGTCATGCAGGTAAAACCACAGGGTGCCCCGGGGTGTATAGCCTCTGTATTCCCTCTCCTGAGCAGAGAAACGCTTGCCCCTAATAGCTGAGACACTGGCCCGTACAGGTGGGGAGTAGGACATGTTCCTGTCTAGTCGCTTGACCAGTTTCTCCACAGCTGACACAAGGGAGGAAGAGAGACTTTCCTCATATTGTCAGAGTCTGACAGCCACCTCATCCACTGTTGGTGCCTCTTTACCTTTCCAGTCTATTATTGCCAGTGAGTTGGCATGTGAGGATGGTGTGCTCCGCACAAACTTCCTCCACATGGATTGTGAGCACTGGAGTTCATCTGGATCTGTGGGTACCTGCTCATCGTCTGTGTCACAGTAAACCAGCTCCCCGCACAGCTAATTCCCTCAAGTACTGAATACCCCTTTCCATATTGGTCCACTTGCCAGGATAGCATACAAAATCGTCACTGAAGGGGTACCTCTCCCTCACGCCTGACAGAAGCCTCCTCCAGAGGCTGAGGATTTGTTCCTTTTTCCCAATGGCCTTGTCAATGCCCCCATCCCTGGCCAGGGATCCCAGCTGCTTGGCTTCCTTGCCCTCTAATTCCAAGCTGCTGGCCCCGTTATCCCAGCACCGCAGCAGCCAGGTGGCAATGTGCTCGCCTGGGTGGCGGCTGAAATCTTTCCGCATGTCTCGCAGCTCGCCCAGGGACAGGGATCAGGTGATGATCTCTATGTCTCTATCTCCCGTGATGACCCTGGCTCATCATCATCCCTCCCGGAGCGATCTGCTCTCTTTGCATCTTTCTTTAGTTTTACGGGGGCGACTGCTACCAGCACAGGTTGGTCATTGGGCTCAGCCGCGATGCCTGCAGCTGGAACTGGGGCTGGAGCAGCTGCTGTGCCTGCCAGGGAAACCGAGGCAGACCCTGCAGCTGTGGCAGCGGCGGTGCCAGTCTGGGGGGCTGTGACTGCCTGCTGGGCTGGAGGGGCTGCAGGGCCGGCTGGGGGGGCAGCGCCAGTCGCAATGCCTGCCGCTTCGCTTCCCCCCCTTTCCCCTTTAAGGCACTGAACAGTGTTGAACATGGCTCGGTAGGTGTGGGCCAGACCCCAGCTCATTGTGGTGATCTGTGTCTCTCTGGAGTTCCCAGGGTGGCAGCACACTTTTTTCAGATATTTTACCAGATTGTCCGGATTCTGTATTTGTTCAGGGGTGAGTTTAAAACACACCGGGGGTGCCCACTGCTCTAGACACCTGCCCATGCTGTCCCACACACCCAGCCACTCACAGCTATCCAGCCCCGGGGCAGGTCTCTACACGATGTTCTTAACGACTTGCTTAACCCTAAACAAAACCCAAAACCCATTCAGGAGGCATAACAAAAGGAGAGTGCTGCCCTGAGCATTCCACGGGTACTCGAAATTATCAAAAGCTGTTAGGACTGGCCTGAAGGAGAGAGGGGGGCGAAAGAGTGGGGGAAGGTATCCCCTTCGGTTTTCCCCACAGACTGGGTTTGATTATTAACAATTCTAAGACATAGGATCCGAGGTAAGGAAATGACCGCAGTGCCGCATGCAAATACAAGCCTAATTTCATGCACATTGATGTTATCATGTCATAAGTCGATATCGTACAGTACAGCAAAATCATCATCTTAATCCTTTTTCCAGTGATGATGAACAGCATGGCAGTAAACACATACTGCAAATAAGGGTTCAAAAACCACAGCCATCTGAACAAAGTCAGCAACATTTTTACCAGCGACTATTTAACTAACACAGAAAAATGTCTATAACAAAATTTAACAAAATCTATGAAAGCAGTTTTAACACCCGCTGCTCAGCCCTGCCGTTATCCCTGCCCCACGTTGGGCGCCAAAATTAATGTCTTGGTTTCGGCTGCCGCCAGCAACAAAAGCGCCATGCGGCCGCCCCTCCCTCCGCCGGCGTGCGGAGGAGAATGAAAAGAAAGAGGCAGAAAACTGGTGGGTCGGGATAAGGGCAGTTTAACAGAACAGCAAACAGAGGGAAACATGAACAAACAACGGTACAAATGAGGAGAAAACACAAGAAAAACAGACCCGCTCTCTCGGACCGCACCGGCGCCGCATGCTCCCCAGCCGCAAGAGAGCATTCCCGCCGCACCGCCCCCCCCACTGGAACCCAGCGTGATGTCACATGGTATGGAATACCGGGCTCTGTTTGGCCAGGTGGGGTCTGCCCCCACCCCCCGGCTGTGCCCCTTCCTGGAGTCCGGTGAAAATTAACCCTGTCCTGGCCAAACCCAGGACAGGTGTACCATCAATTTGGCCCAGCCATATCTTATTGTTGGACTTTCACCACACAGCAACTGGTCCTAAGCCAACCCATGACTGTGTGTTGATGTAATATTTTTGCACATGGTCTGTCATACACAGGTAAATCTCTTCTACAGACAAAGAAAGCTAAAAAATTGTCTTCCCTACAGCCCATGCTGAAGTACTAGTGGTCTGTTACTGAAAATTTTGGAAGGTCACGTGCTCTATTAATCCAGCTTCTAGGGGGAAAAATATAATTGATTGGAGAAAGGGAGCTGATCCCGCTGCCTTTGTAATGAGAAAAAAACAGAAGTCCAGTGATGAAGAGATAGACTGAACTAGCTTTTTAAAGTAGGTTTCCCTTGTCGATTAAATCATATTTGATGGATTTGAAAACATAGATTGTAAGTAAAGTCAGCATTGATAAGAACAGTTACTTTAATCAGTGTTTTATTTTTCTGACACGTGACTTTCTCTATTTCTAACTCTTGTGTTACAGCAGTAGATTGTCCTATAAAATTGCCATGGCAAGCCCATAATTTATACACAGATGTGCATTTTGAAAGACATAAAACCTACCTCAACTACCCATGTTTTCAGTCTCAGTCCACAAGGAATCACATATCAGTCTGGCTCTTTTAATATCACTATGTGTAATCAAGAGGGGGAAAAAACCCCCCAGGTATCGTTTGGCAAGACACACTTCCATTTCCACAGCTGACATATTTAATTTTTTTTTTCATCTAAACTAAGAACAAATTTAAACTGAAAGTTTTGTCTGGGCCCTTGTGAAGGCTGTCACACACCAGCACATAGTGGGTCAGCTAGTCAAGAAAACAAACTAGAGGCCTTCCTCTGAGGAAGACTGACGTTTGCTCTGGCAAGAGGTTTTAGGCCCGAAGCCACGGTGAGCAAAAATCCCTGTGATACACACTCAGGGAGAGGCTGGCTTTGGAGAGTCTGATGAAATTCAGCAAGGGCAAGTGCAGCGTCCTGCACCTGGGGAGGAACAACCCCATGCACCAGTACAGGCTTGGGGTGGACCTGCTGGAGAGCAGCTCTGTGGAGAGGGACCTGGGAATGCTGGTGGATGACAGGTTAACCATGAGCCAGCAGTGTGTCCTGGCTGCCAAGAAAGCTAACGGGATCCTGGGGTGCATTAGGAGGAATGTGGCCAGTAGGTCAAGGGAGGTTCTCCTTCCCCTCTACTCTGCCCTAGTGAGGCCCCATCTGGAGTACTGTGCCCAGTTCTGGGCTCCCCAGTTCAAGAAACATGAGGAGCTACTGGAGAGAGTCCAGCGGAGGGTTACGAGGATGGTGAGGGGACTGGAGCATCTCTCTTATGAGGACAGGCTGAGGGAGCTGGGCTTGTTCAACCTGAAGAAGAGAAGGCTGAGAGGGGACCTTGTAAGTGTTTATAAATATCTCAAGGGTGGGTGTCAGGAGGATGGGGCCAGACTCTTTTCAGTGGTGCCCAGTGACAGGACAAGGGGCAATGGGCACAAACTGAAGCAGAGGAAGTTCCGTCTGAACATGAGGAAGAACTTCTTCCCTCTGAGGGTGATGGAGCCCTGGAACAGGCTGCTCAGGGAGGTTGTGGAATCTCCTTGTCTGGAGATATTCAAGACCCACATGGACAAGGTCCTGTGCAGCCTGCTCTGGGTGACCCTGCTTCGGCAGGAGGGTTGGACTAGATGACCCACAGAGGTCCCTTCCAACCCCGAACATTCTGTGATTCTGTGATTCTGGGATTGAGTCCAGCTCCCCTAGCACCGGCGTGGGTCAGCACGATGGTCGGACTGGAACCAGCTGGAGCTCTGCACAGGCAGCTGGGGCATTCCTGTGCCGTTTTCACACAACACACACTGGAGACACAGGTATAAAAATAGATGACTTCGTAGGGCAAGCTTTGTTATCTTCCTTGCTTCGCGGCTGACAAAAAGGCGCTGACTTGAACCACGAGTTCGCCTGGGCCACGATGCCGCGGGTCGCTTCGTGAGGGTGTGACCGCTGGAGCCAACTGTGGGGAAGCCCCTTGGAAGAAACCACGGCCCGTAACGGGAGTTTCCACGGGCAGGGCGCCTGGAGAAGCAGCCTAAACGCCGGGTTCAGCAGTTCCCACGCCGGCCCCGAGCAGGGCGCTGAGGCGGCCTTCCCCTGAGGGAAGGGCTGCTGCGGGCAGCAAAACGCGCGGGAGGGTTCAGCGGCGAGGGCCATGCCTTGGCGCGGCGGTGGGAGCTGGGCCCATCCGAGGGCGAAGCCACCTGAGGGCGCGCCCTCCGTGGGCGGGAAGGCGGAGGGGGCTCCTCCTCCTCCTCCTCAGCCGCCCGCGATGGGGCCGGGAGCGGGCGGGGACGCTTAGCCCCGCTGCGGCCGGGCTGCGAGCGGCGAGCCATGCACTCGGGGAACGGCACGGGCACGGCGAGCCGCCCGGAGCGGGAGGTGCCGGGCGAGCGGCCCGTCTTCAGCGCCGGCACCTACGAGCTGCTGGCGCTGCTGGTCGCCACCATCGGCGTGCTGGGCTTGTGCAACAACTTGCTGGTGCTGGTGCTCTACTACAGGTTCAAGCGGCTCCGTACGCCCACCAACCTCTTCCTCGTCAACATCAGCCTCAGCGACCTGCTGGTGTCCGTCTGCGGCGTGAGCCTTACCTTCATGTCCTGCCTGAGGAGCCGCTGGGTGTGGGACGCCGCCGGCTGCGTCTGGGACGGCTTCAGCAACAGCCTCTTCGGTGGGTGGCGGGGCCGCGGCCGCCTCCTGCCCCGCGGGGTTCCTCCGCTCCCGTTCCCCGGGGGTCCCGCGCCCTGTCCCCGGCGCCTACGAACCCACCCCGCCCCGACCGTCGCCTCCCTCGAGCGACCGCCGCGTCCCTCGCAGCCGCCTCCCGACGGTTTCTTCCCTTCGCCCCGCGTCGGTCGGCGCCGCCCGCTCTCCCTCACTGGCGGGGCGGGAGGAGGCGCGGTCCCGGCCCGGGGAGCCGGCGGGCCGGCTTGGGGGTCCCGCACGGCAGAGTTTTGGTGAGAAAGTCGGCAGTGCTGAGGCAAATGGTGCGGAGCGAACAGTAAATTCGTCGGGAATCCGCTTCTCGCCCCCCCCCCTTCCTTGCCGGCGTGGCGGGGAGCTGAGGGGAAAAGGCAGCGGCGGTGTTCGAAGGGGTCTCCGAGGCGGCCCGGCGTCGCGCAGACTTCGCGAGGGTAAAGGCTGGGGTTTTCTGTGGGGAAAGGCTGCGCTCCGCGCGTGAGGAGCACGCCCGTGGGGCTGCGGCCGTGGGGCCGGCAGCGTCCAGCCCCGGGGGGCCGGGGGGAGGCCGGCCGTGCCCCCGGGCTGCGGCCGCCCCGCTCCCGACGCGGCTGGCCGTGCCCTGGATGTCTTTATCCGGGTGTGAAATCCTGGTCCTGTCTTTCAGTCGTAACAGCGTCACAGGTGGGTTTTGAGCAACGTCTGATTCCCGCCGAATGCGAATTTTAGCACTGCAGAAGGAGCGCTTCTGCTGTTTCCATTTTCAAGAACTCTAAGCTCTTCACTGACTTCTTTCCCGAAATTCATACTTACCCTTTACAGAAGTCTGCGGAAGAGTAGGCTGCAGTCCGGCTGTGTATGCGCAGTCTGTTAAAAGGGAAGTGGCTTTGTTTTTGCTGATGAAGGATGCTGCAAAAGAACAGGATTGCGTTCCTAATGGTGAAAGTGTTTGGCTAGTTGGTACCCAAATCTAAAGCTGCTGTCGGATCCTGGTTTCTGGCAGAGGTGTGTGACTCAGACAGGGATCACAGCGCACCCATGCACTGTGTATGCACTGAAAGTTGGCTCTAATAAGGCAAATTAAAGTCTTCAGTAAGCTTTGTAGCTTTCCTGCATAATCTTTGTTTCACGTGGCACTGTACTCTGCCTTTGGTGGGCTGCTGGGACGAAGGTGTGCGGTTGCTGACGATTGATTCGACTGCTGCTGCACAGTGCAGCAAAAATCTTACGTCTGGGAAGCTGTGGTGGATGCAGGATGCAGTTAGCCATTTGTGCAAGGTTTGGTATTGGATGATTTCTGCAGTGCACAGCTTTCTGACATTTGTTTGCCAGTGTCATCAGGGAAAGTACTGGAGAACTGAGCTACCGTAAGGCTGTCTACATCACTCAGCCAGTTCAAATACTTGAGAAACTCAAGTGTCTGCCAGTCAGATTCTGTGTAAGCCTAATGTTCAGCTGCCTGGCAGGAGAAGTGAAATATAGTTCTATTCCTATCTATATCCCTTGTATATTCTTACTGTTTTTTATGAAGGCATTTTCCGTATAGGGTCAATAAAATAAGATGTACAGTAGGGGTAATTTTAAAAACCAGACTATAATAATCTCTTACAGTCTTCCAAAGGTAGAACAAATAGAGACAATGAGGAATAAATTGGCAAGCAATTTGCTTGATCACACGTGATTTTTTAAATTTCTGTTTATTTTGGGGTGTGCTATGTACTTTGTCACCATAAATGTATGCAGTGTTGATGCTTTCCTGCATCCCTTTATTTGATGAATTTGTTCCCAAGAACAAATGTAGGCAAATTATCTACAGAGCAGTCAACCTAACATTACTGGTTTGCAAAATTACATCTTCCTGTGTTTAGTTATTTTCCTGTTCCATAGTGTGCTTCAGTGGGAAGATTTTTTTTTTTTTAATGATGTATTAGAAAAGTGTGTGTGTTTGTGTGTAGTTCGTCATGTGGAAGTGGAGAGTAAATGCACAACTTAATGTTCAGGAATATCTGATGCCTGAATTTACTTTGTTCAGCTGCCATGTAAAGTAACAGAAAATATTTAAATTGACTATTATAATTTGATGCTAATCTCATAAAGTTATATCTAATCTTAAGCTTTCCTTTTGTACATATCGTTGTTTTCATATTCTTAGCTGGAAATAGAAAGATTGTTCTTTTCTGTCTGTGAAGATAAGTGGTTCCCCACTTAACTGAGTAGGATAGCGGGGGCATGTCAATACTGAGGAAAAAAGAAAAAAATGATGCCCTGCAGGTAGCATCACACTGTGTGTGCCACCTGGACTATTGCCACCACAGCTTCTATTTTCATTTTGTGTTATGTCTATGAAGAGAGCAGTAGTTTGAAGGTTTTTGGGTGGGGTTGTTGTACGTGTGTTCCCCGCTGCCGGTGGTGGTGCAGATTTCATTCAGAGTAACCAGGTATTATATTTATAAATACATTTCTCTTGTAGATAAGAGCCCAAGTCAGCTATTTCCTTGGTGGGGGTGGGGGTGGGGAAGGTAACGTAGTGGAAGTCTTGTATGTGCATTAGCTAGCAGTGCTTCTTAAAGCATAACACTCTCCCCACCCCCTCCCCCCAGAAGCTTTTGGGAACAAAAAGTGCATTCATTGATCAGAAGACATAAAAAATTGTCACCTTTTAAAACTGAAGTTCTCATTAACTAAGCAGAGTAGTTACAGCTTTGCAGTTTTCAATTGTTCAGTAAACTGGAGTGACCTAATCAAGACATTTCTGGAATAAAGTGGTGGTAGTTCTCATACCATGGATATGAAGTCTATTAAATCCTAACAGATACTGTGAGATTACTTTACTCCTGTGGATATGTGCTGGGATTGGGCCCAGTCCAGCTTATTTTACGTTAGATGACCAGAACCTGTTTATTTGCAGCTATATGATTACTTCCTTGAGTATGAACTTGGACACTGCTATGTGAGCTTTCTGCACCAGCCCTTCAGGTCCAAAGGCTGTTCAAACTTAAGTTCAAATATGAGAATCCTTCTGTAATTTTCTTTCATAGAAAAATAGCCCTTAAGCCCTACTACTTGGTGTGAGATCTATTCTGCATCTGTTGACCCATAAATGAGAGGTTCCCCTGGCAGTAAACAAGTTTAGGATGCATAATTAAAAGCTGCTTTAAAAATAAAAATTAAAAATTTCAGTTTAAATTCTGAGTTAATTCTCAACAAGTTTTAAAAATCAGATTCTTTCCAATCACTGTAGTTAATAATCAGGAATCACTTTGAAAATCATGATCATGTAGCTTTATTTTAAATTGTCAACTGTGTTACGAGGTTTTTGCTCATACTGTTTTGAAAGCCATGATCGTGGTATTTCTGTGTTCCTCTTAAGAATGCCAATATGATTAAATATGTAGGTGGAACGTGTGATTGAAATAAACTAGTAGCATCTACATTTTCAAAAATCTCTTGTTACATAATGAGGACAACTTTTTCCCCCCCACATCAACAAGGAGGGCCCTTTCTACACTGCTAGGAATTTTGGATTGGAGAGTCGGAAAATTTCCTTTGTAGAAGTGCTTCTCACTTTATCAGCCAGTCTAGCAGTTTGGAGGCATGTGAGATCCAGAACGTAGACACTGTAAGCAGATGTTCATGTTCTGAAAGTTTTCAGTTGAGAAGGTGGCAACCGAACTACAGACTGTCTGTCTAGGAGCAAAGGGCTATTGTTGGTGTTCATTGCAATAATCTGCTTTGCATTATTGTAATTTTGTCATTAGTCAAGCCCATGTAGTAATATCTGCTTCTTGTGTTGTGTTGTACTGCTTAGAACTTGCTGTTCATGCTACTGCTGGCTGTTTTTTCTGGGACTTGAAAGCTTTTCATTGAGCTTTTAGAATGTGCAGAAATCTGCTTGCTACAGTGCAAAACTGATCATTTTGACTACCGAGTGTCTGTCCTTGTCACACAAGTAACAATCCCAATTTTCTTTTACTCATTAGATTCTGAAGTCAAGATACAGTTTAGGTACATGTGTCTTCACAACAGAGGCCATGAAAAGGACTTCTCTTTGCTCTTACAAAGCCATTCTTAGCATTCCATATCCTAGTGTGGCGAAAATGACATGGATCGGATGCCGAACTGACAAGTCTTAGTCTAAGCTTCGATGACATGGTTGTCTGTCTTAGGCAATAATCTCCATTTAATTTCATTAGACTGAGTTCCAGTATTTATTTTTTGACAGGTTATGTATCCTGATGGAATATGGTAGCTACTTCAATTAAGTGATGTATTTAAACCATGAGGGTCACCTTTCCATGGAGGTGTGCGTTCAACTCTCTGCTGGTCCAACTGAGTCTGCCACCCTCTCCTTATGTAAAAGCTTGTAACTCTTTCCCTGTCTGTAGTCAACCAAGCTGCAAGTAGTAGAGATCTGTATAATCTCTTTATGTGATTTAGTAATACGACTCATACCTGGAGTTTTGCTGTCTGTCACCGAGAGCATAGGTTTTAGGGTGTAATTGCTAGAGAAGACATCTGGCAGCTAAACACACCCAAATGTCTTCTTTAAGACAGGGTTACCCTCTTACCTGAAGCGAGAATTTATTTGATTGTGGAATACAGAGTCAGGGCATAATACTCCGTACGTGCATCTGCTGGCTTTTCACAGTCAGACAAACAAGATTTTTTTAAATTGACAGTGAGTGTTGAAGAACTTCATGTGCACAAGAGAAGTTTGTATCCTGCCCATCCCCAGGCAGTGGATGTCTGTTTTAATGCCTTCTGTAGGTAGGAATAGGCCCTGAGGATTCAGAAGTAAGCTAGTCTGATCATGTGGAACATACACATGTACCTCTCAAGCATAAATCACTTCAGCTGTAAGTAATGGCAACTAAACCATCTGCCAGCAGTGTTCTTCTAACACTTTCTGATATGTTTAATTGAGCAAGGGAACAAAGGAGTGGAAAAACTGGTTCGTAACAAGGAATGGTCTTCAGGAACAGGAACCAAAATCATGTATGCGAGAAAGTCTCTTGACGAAGATTGCATAGTAAGGATGTGCTGTGGGCTAGGCTTTATATTATTAAACCTTAATTGTTTGTGGTTGAAAGGCTAGTGTAACTGAAGTGTGATTAGAGACCTCTGGCTTTCCTAACTGTAAGCTGTTCTTCTAAGGGCGAATAAATACTGCCAGCCTTTAATGTCAAATTAATAGAAAGTATTATGACCCTTCTAGACAAGCCACCGTTGGTATACAGCAGCTACATCTTGATGAGCTACCAAGTAAATGTTGAGATCAAGGTGTATACTCCTTTGCAGTAATGTGAACTGGAGGATGGGAAAATTTGTGAGCAGTTTTACTGACTGTACTTTACTGTGAAAAGCTACAGAGTGTACAGCTGAGGTTATTTTGTTTATTTCTTTTAAGGCAAGCTGATTTCCCCCTTCCCCCTTCTTGCACACACATACACGATACTGAAGTAAGGTTTAATTTCCACAGACTGTCCTGTGGACCTGGCTTCAGTTACAGCCTATTTTAAAATGAAGAAAAAGCATTTATCTGTATATAATTGTTAGCTACTTCATCTAACGCTTTTCTCTGCACACTGAAAGAACAATGCCCTGTGCCACCCTCTTGCATTACCACTGTATGTTATATGCACTGATTTAATCTCACTAAAAGCGCTTTCTATGGTTACTTGGCAGACAGTTCTAGGGTCTTGTGTTACAGACAGCTGAAGACTCAATCAGCATGCTTTCAGATTTAGCAATTTTTTTTTTTTAAGTGAACTAATCACTTGCAGGATTGAACATGGAAGAGGTGATTAGCTCCACTGTAGGAGAGATTTATAAAAATATACTTGAAGCCTATTGTTTATAGGAGAAGTGATTTTTTTATCCACCTAGATTTGACTGTGGATGCTAATATTTGTTGAAAAATTAGAAGTGATACATAGCTGTCACCTAAAACATATTGTAACACCTAATTGCTGAATTCATATAGACTGGTTATATGTTCTGTAATACAAGACTACACAGTGTAGTAGCACCTTGTGTTGCCATGGACAAGAAGTTGCTTCTACTAAATTGCTGCTGTAAAGCTTTTCAGATGTAAAGGAGGTGAGGAGGAATTGCAGAAGAGTGGCTTTCCCCTCTGATTAGGTGTGCAGTATAGTGTATAGTAATTCAGTACTTGGATGTAGGTCAAGGATTAATTGATATAGAAAATAATATGTCCTTTGATACAAATCATGACTTCTGTCAAAGTAGAACCTCACTGGCTGCATTATGCTGTAGTTTCTCTGTAGAGATGCTCAGTCTTCAGGAACATATCTGATACCCGCTCTGTTCAAATCACAAGCCGCGTTTTGTGGGGGCTGTATGGCAAACCGTGCAAGTAAGTTGTCTATTGCATGGAGAGGGCAGAACCAGTTGTGGTTGTTAGAACTAGTTGAAACTAACACTTCTGTTCCAAAGGCATTGCAGTATTTTTGTTCTAATCAAGGATTACAAAGAATACACACATCATACGGGAGAATGCACTGCAGCTCAGATATGTGTTGCACTCTTCTTCATGATGTCCTACACTGTGCAGCTTGGAGTAGTTAATGATGTATCCAGACTAATATGACTCCTGGAAAAACCCAGAGTACAGAAGAAATGATTAGCATGTATAAGATGTAAGCAAATCTACGCCAAATGCAGTGTTTCAGTAGGAAAACAATAAAAAAATGCCCAAAATTATAATTTTATTTCAAAAATACCCAAATAACAGAAAATAGCATATCATTCCTCCCTGATTCTGAGTGGATGGCTACTGGAGAAGAGGAAGAGTTGTAATGTAGGAATTGCATGCTAGTGGCTTAAACAAGAAGACACTATACTGTATTTGACCTACACAACTTAAATGGGAGCGACCCCATTCATGCTAGGGTAATTGCCCAAGCTTAAATCAGAGCGATAACTAGCATCTATAGTTCCTAATCACAAAGAGTGTTTATGTTTAAAATCAGTACTTACAGATAGGAGTATCCTCTGAGATGAAAATCTATAGAATCAGGCAAGCGTTATCTGTTTACACTGAGCTGTCAAGTGTTTCAGAAAGAGTTAGGAAGGCTGATTTCCTAATAGAGTAAATCAGCCCTCAGAATCTTGGACCTTAGTCGTGGATAAAAATACTTGTAGATGTGGCACGTCGGGATGTGGTTTAGTAGGCATGGTGGTGTTGGGATGATGGATAGACTTGATAATCTTAGAGGTCTTTTCCAACCTTAATGATTCTATGATTCCGTGATTCTATAATCTCAACAAGCTTTAAGCATAACAAGATTTGTTTCAGATAAAAACTAAAAATTCTTTTGAAATGTATATTTTTGCTAAGAGTCAAATTAATGAATTCCCTTACTTGCCTTTCCCTTGCTTGAAGAAAAGTGCAGGTTCTCATTTCAGGGGCTAATACCCAAACAATGGATAATGGCTTTCTGTAACAGATGTTTTTTTTCTTTTAATCAGCACATATTTCATCATGTTGAAATACACAACTCACTCAGAAATCTAAATTATTTCCAGAAAAGCTGCTGGGGGGGGGGGGGGGGTAGAGAGTAAAATTCAGTGCTTTCCTCTGCGCTAGGCCACAAAAACTGAATTGCACATGGAAAATGGAGCCATCCACATACATAAATCGTATATGAGGTAGTTGGAAGCAGCTCAAGAACATACATGATGTGAATATGCAGTGGGCTAAAAAAAGCGAGGTTCTTCTAGGTGAGAACTATTACCAAAGTGTATGGCATTGTGTGAAACACTGCATTTCTGTGGAGACAGCACAAGAAACCTAGCATCTGTGTGCTCGTGGCAAATCTCTGCCAAGATTTGACTTCACCACAGAATATAAGTGTTACTCAAGTTACAACAGGCATTGTTACCCGCTGTTTACCAGCCAACCAAAACTGACGCAAAATCAATGTATTGGGGGGGGGGGGGGGGGGGGCAGGGAGGCCAGGAGAGTGAGAATCGAAGATGGAGTCCTCTGCAACTTATAATGGCTTGAAATGAAAGATTCATGATTGCTTCCCAGGCGTGGTAATAGGCCAATTTATTGGAAGGACTGGCACTAGAATGTGGCATGTAGCAGTAATGACAGGTATCTCAATTAGCATGTATTAGGTGCTTCATGTTTCATTATCCTTGGACAAATGGGCTGTATTCTCACTTCTTTAATGGTAGCTGTGACTTGAGATCCTGTATGGTCATAGATTTGCCTTTCAATTTGATTTCTGAGTATGCAAAGAAGAAAACCAGTAGTTGTACTTGCTACTGCCACGTTTTCCCATCTTCTCCCACCGAAACATGACGTATGAAAGAATGTGTTCATGGGCAGCAGGCTTGAAAAGGAAATACCAAAGGTGGAGGAATATAGAGGATGAGACAGGCTTAAGTGGGGAGATATGACAGGGATGGCTGTGAAAACAGGCTTAGACAAATATTCTACTTACATGAGATTGTGGGTGTGTCTACTGTAGCGCTCCTTCTTTTCTTTCTGCCATATCAGCTAAAAATTTTGGATGTGAGCTCCTACTGCTCCGCAAGGGCATGGCTCCACTTGGAAAGTGCTAGCTCAGTGCTATGGGGAATTGTGGCATCAGGCCAGATATGTTACATAGCTGAAGGATATTTCATATGCTTATCATGTGAAATACCCAGCACCTAGCCTTACAAAGAGACTCCGTACTAGAGTGTCGCATAGAAAAGAGACCCTGAAGTCTGCTGACTTAGCCAGCAGAAAGCTAAATACCAAATGCATGCAACCATTCATCATGAGATAGCGTTGAGGACAGCACACAACCACCACCTTCCTCCTTCTCCTCTGCCTTATAAAGCCTCAACCTCACAGGATATGGATTCTCATAAATTGCTTAATTTCATAGCATGATACCATCAGTCCTAGGTATAGTTACCACAGTGTCACTAGGTATGTGCTTACCAGCCTCTGTGCTTTATTTAGCATATGAGAAGTTAAAGAGCACTTACACCTGCTCTTTAGTGTTAATGTTCTGGGATTGTTTTGAAGCTCGACATCACAGCTGGAGTCGACATGGAGAAATAAATGTTAAGAATTAATCCATATGGGTGGGGGAAATCTGTATTTTGCTCCATGAAATCCATAACAAGAAGGTTGTATTTTTCACTCTTCTTAGTAAGTTGTTTTCCACACTTGTCTGTAGTGTGGAATTCCAGTTACTAATACTAATTACAGCCTTGTTTTTACTTCTGTTTTAACAAGAATTAGCTAACTCAGGTTAGCATCTTGAATTTGGTTTTTTTTACAGTTGAAGCAAACTTTCAAGTTTCTTTGTAACTTTTGATCTGAATATGCAACTATGAATAGAAGTAGAGAAATTAATACCATACCATTACTGCTCAAATTTGCTTAGAAGTTCAATGAGTAGACAAAAGAAGGATATAGCAAGATAATTTCTTCCTCTAATTTAAATAATATTCTGTCATCCAAACTAAATTATGGTCCTTATGGAGGCTTGCACAGTGTTTGAAAATCAAGGTTGCTATAGGTGTATGTTACCCCTAATTGTTTTTAAATATTGGTTATGCCAAGACGGGTTAGTGACCACAGAAAAAGCAGAGAATCTTTAATGCCCAGCATAGATATCACATCAGATCCACCAAATGCATCATATTTCAGATGTACATCTTGCTGAGATGAATTTAATCCGTTTATCCGAACCACAAATGACCAATGCTTTTGATTGCTTTGTACACAATCCTGCATTTAAACCTCTTAACTGTGATCATCTAACTCCATCCTTCCTGACATAAGCATTTAGTGTTAATATTGGGCAAAGATACGGAACTGTGAACTGGCCAGAAAGAGTGACCTGTTAGGGTACAGGATAAACTTTATAATAAAACAATGTTTTAAAAGAAGATGATTAATATTGATTTTGCTTGAATGAAGACTTCAGGATTCACTTGTGAGCTGTTTGCAGAGAGCCATATGTTTTGATTTGGCCTCGATGAATGTCAAGTGCCCACCAAAACCGCTCTATCACTCCCCCTGCTCAGCTGGACAGGGGAGAGGAAACATGATGAAAGGCTGGAGAGTCGAGACAAGGACAGGGAGAGATCACTCACCAGTTACTGTCACAGACAAAACACACTGAACTTGGGGAGGAAAGGAAGTTTAATTTGTCACCAATCAAATCAGAGTAGGATAATGAGAAAAAACCCTAAATCTTAAAACACCTTCCCCCCAGCCCTCCCTTCTTCCTGGGCTGAACCTCACTCCCAATTTCCCTACCTCCTCCCTCCGAGCGGCGCAGGGGGACGGGGAATGGGGGCTGCGGTCAGTTCATCACACGTTGTCTCTGCTGCTCTTTGTCCCTCAGGGGGAGGACTCCTCACACTCTGCCTCTCCTCCAGCGTGAAGTTTCCTCTCATGGGAGACAGTTCTCCACAAACTTCTCCAACCTGAGCCCTTCCCACGGGCTGCAGTTCTTCACAAACCGCCCCAGCGTGGGTCCCTTCCACGGGGTGCAGGCCTTCAGGAACAGGCTGCCCCAGTGTGGGTCCCCATGGGGTCACAAGCCCTGCCAGCAAACCTGCTCCGGCGTGGGCTCCTCTCTCCACGGGTCCGCAGGTCCTGGCAGGAGCCTGCTCCAGTGTGGGGCACCCCACGGGGTCACAGCTTGCTTCAGGCATCCACCTGCTCCAGCATGGGGTCCCTTCCATGGGCTACAAGTGGAGATCTGCTCCACTGTGGACCTCCATGGGCTGCAGGGGGACAGTCTGCCTCACCATGGTCTTCAGCACAGGCTGCAACGGAAAACTGTGCTCCAGCGTCTCGAGCACCCCCCCCCCCCCCCCCCTCTTCTTTACTGACCTTCGCGTCTGCAGAGTGGTTTCTTTCACATAGTCTCACTCCTCTCTCTCGACTGCCATTCCCCTGCAGTTTTTTTTTCCCCTTCTTACATATATTAGTGCAGAGGCGCTACCACTGTTGCTGATTGGCTTGGCCTTGGGCAGCGGCGGGTCCATCTTAGAGCCAGCTGGCACTGGGTCTATCAGACATGGGGGAAGCTTCTCGCAGCTTCTCACAGAAGCCACCCCTGTAGCCCGCCCCCGCTACCAAATCCTTGCCATGCAAGCCCATAACACCGTAATAAACTTCACTCAGCCTTCTCTATAGCTTCATCAACATTTGCTGGGTAAAATTTGGGCAACAAGCAAATATGCACTACAGCCAGCAAAACTATGATGCAAAGGTGAATTTTTATGCAGTTAAAGCTTGAAACAAATGTATATCTGAAATCACTTTTGCTAGTTATCTTGCAGAATGAAACACATCAATCTAGAGGATTAGCTTTTATAGAAATTATTTTGGTATAACAGCTTTGGCTTCCAGGGCAAACTGATAAGCATGTACATTGCAAGCTTGTTTGACAGTTATTATTGATTCAGAAACTATTTTCTTTAAAGGTGGAAAGTCTGATTAAAGACTGACTTCTAGACCTCTTCAAATAAGTCTGCTGGGGCAGGAATTTATTAGAAGCAGGCCCTTTAAGAAATGAGCCATTAAATCCATTTGTGGGTGACTTCAAAATGAACGACTTCTTACTGAGCCTTTTGAAAGATGCATCTAGATGGGTCTTGTGAAAAGCTCTGGTTTACTTCATGAGAGCTATGAGTTTATATGTAGATTTAACAATTACTCTGTATCTGCTTCTTCAGATGTCATATTTGTGGGATATCTTGTTATTGGCATTAATAGGTTAATAGAGCAGATTTAAAAGAATCATCGATGACCACAGGGAAAAAAGTAACTAACTTAAAGTTATCTCAGAAGGAAATGCAATTCTTTCATTTGTTAATTGTAACCAAGAGCTGTAAAGTTCCAGCAGTACTCTCTAGGATGTTGGATATATCGCAAATGCTGCTTGAAACCATCCCTTGACATCAGAGCTAATCTCCAACTGAATTAATTTCACCTACCAAAGTGTATAAATTCTCCCTTCTCCACTTCTCATTTAATTATAATTTCCGCATCTGAGAAAAACTTTTCCATCCTTGGGATCAGTGCAGCAGAGGTACAGCTAATTACCCAAATAAGATATAAGTAACTTATTAAATATATTTTTTTTATTTTGTCTTGAATAGAAAGTCGGTTGTAACTTGACAGTGCTATTAGCATACGGAAAAAACCTGCAGACTGTCAATGTGCATGTTGCACACTGACTGTGGCACATTGAGTTTGAATAGACTTTTTCAAGAATTTTGCTACTGTGAGTGTGATTAGTTCATATCATTATGTGTGGAGGTGGCAGGCATATTCCAGCTCTCACTACTTAGAGTTCTATGAGACCCTTGGGCATTTTATGCTTCTATGGTTTTGCAGCTTCATAATGGAATTTATTGCCACAAAGTGCGCACACAGAATAGCTGAAATTCCCAGTAGCTGGGAAACTTGAAGAACATATAAGGTTTCCAGTCATTGCTGCAGATCATTCATAGATATGAAAGTCAGTTCATACTGTAATGGTCTGTCCATGAGGCTATTCTAGTTACATAAGCTAATCCTCAAAGTTTTTGTTAGAAATATCAAATGTGCTTTGGTTGCATATTGATGCAGAACGGAAAACATGCATAATGGAGGGGGAGTGGAATTCAAGTTGTTTTCTGTTCTACTTTTGCCCTTGCCTGTACTGAAGTCCTATTAAAAAACAAGGGCCTCCCCCACCCCCCAGTGCAAAACTAGACCTGATGATCCTCTGACTTTTAGTGGAACATAAGCTCGTAAGTAATTTTGACAGTTCTGAAGTCTCTACCTATTGAGAATTTTTTTATACTTTAGAGTTAGGAATAAAAGAAATAGTTGAAACCTTCACAAGCTGGAAGACGGTTGCCACGAATTAGTCATTTTTATCAAAAGCAAGAGCTCCCCAGTTTGTGGTGTGACTGAGAGTTGTGCAGCTGCTTGTATTTTTAGGGCTTAACCCATTTGTGGTAATAACATTTGAAACCTTGAAATCACAGGCTTAGACTTCAAATTACACAAACTTTGTACAGTAAAATCAAAATAAGTTTTATCTTGTACAGATTTATGCAAGCTTTATTTCTTTTTGAAAAAGGCATCAAATCATACAGCACACTAATAAAGATACTCATAGAATCATAGAACACTAGGTTGGAAGGGACCTCAAGGATCATCTGGACCAGCCTTTCTTGGCAAAAGCATGGTCTAGACAAAACTGTCCATCAGCCTGTCCAGCTGAATCTTAAAAGTGTCCAGTGCTGGGGAATCCACCACTTCCCTGAGGAGATTATTCCAATGGATGATTGTTTTCATTGTGAAAAATTCTCCTCTTGTGTACAATTGGAATCTCCCAAGGAGTAACTTGTACCCAATACCCCTTGTCTTTTCCATGTGACTCCTTGTAAAAAGGGAGTCTCCATCTTCTTTGTAGCCACCCTTTAAATACTGGAACATGGTGATAAGGTCTCCCTTAAGCCTTCTTTTCTTAAGGCTGAACAAACCCAGTTCTCTCAGCCTTTCCTCATATGACAGGCTTTCCAGCCCTTTGGTCGTCTTTGTGGCCCTTCTCTGGACCCTCTCCAGCCTGTCCACATCTTTTCTTGCATAGCAGGGACTAAAACTGAACACAGTATTCGAGGTGTGGCCTGAACAAGTGCTGAGTTGAGTGAGGTAATGTCATCTTTATCTCTGCTGGTGATGCCCTTGTGATGCAATCCAGCATGCTGTTGGCTTTCTTTGCCACACCCGCGCACTGTTCACTCATATTGAGCTTGTTGTCCACCAGGACCACCAGCTCCCTTTCCACAGAGCTACTCCCCAGCTGGGTAGATCCCAGCCTGTGCTGCACTTCTGGATTATGATTTCCCGTGCAACACCGTACACTTGTCCCTGTTGAACTTCATAAGGTTCTTGTTAGCCCATTCTTTCAGCCTATCTAGCTCTTCCTGGAGGGTGCTTCTCCCTTTTGATGTGTCCACCCCCACTCAGTTTGGTATCATGAGCAAACTTCAACAGGATACAGTTGATCCCATCATCCAGATCACTTATGAAGATACCAAGCAGTGTTGGGCCCAATATCGATCCCTGGAGAACCCCACTTTGACACCCTCTGGGAAGTGGGAAACTGTGTCGAAAGCCTTGGAGAAATCTAGGCAGACAATGTCCACCGCTCGCCCTACATCAGCTGAGCAGGTTACTTTGCTGTAACCGGGTGATCAGGTTTGTCAAGCACAGTTTGCCCTTGGTGAATCCTTGATGGTTTTTCCCAATCAAGTGTTTCATTCCCCCAGGAGGATTCATTCCATAACTTTCCCACAGACTGAAGTAAGACTGATGGGCCTATAATTTCCTCGATCCTCCTTTAAGCCCTTCTTGTAGATGTGGGTGACATTAGCCTTCTTCCAGTCTTCTGGGATGTCCCCTGATCTCCATGACTTCTCAAAGATTATGGAGAGTGGCCTTACAATGATGTCAGCCAGCTCTGTTAACACCCTCGGGTGGATAATGTCAGGGCCCATCGATTTGTAGGGGTCAAGTTCCTGTAGTAGTTCACATACCAACTCTTCCTTCACTGACAGTGGGTCTGTGTTTGCATCAACCTGTATTTTTGTTCCCAAGGCCTGGGATTAATATGAAATATATGGAAACAGTTCTAAAAAAGACCAACTACTAGATTCTTATGGAGTAATAGGTATTTTAACTTAAGTCATGAGAGTTACTCTATAGAATTTCTATGTTAAAAAGACGGACAATCAAATTTACAGCTCTAACAAAGTTGTTTGCATTCTGTGGGAGTATAGTGGTATTTCATATATTTTTTCCATACTTTTTTTTTTGTAACATTAAAGGAGGGATGAGCAAGAAAAAAGCAGTGCAATCTTAGAGATTCCTGTGTGTTAAATAGCTTCTGAAATGCTGATGACACTACTCAGAAGTTGTTCCTCTGGCTATTTCTGTTCCGCTCAGCAATGTCCTAATGCTGAGAGATGCTGCCTGTAGTTCAATTCTGGTCATTCAGTAAAAGTAATTTATTGGTAATCCCTCATCTGGGAGTTAAATGGTGCTTATCCCATTTAAAAACTTGTTTACTTAGATGTGATGCACACTTGCAAGATAGCTTCTTACCCGTTGAACACACTGAAATTTTGTTTCCTTGTGAATTCCTCTGTCATGTAGCCTGCTGTATAAGTAAAAAGAATGACAAAACCCCAATGACTCTTAAACAGCTTTATCTACAGCACCCTCCACCAGAATTAATGTGTTTTTTTTCCCTAGTTACGGACTTTATCTTTCTAATATACATTTTAAAACTCAGCTCCTTAGGGCAGATCTCAGTATTCCTGTTCTTACAGGTATTTCTGCATGTCATCTACCACAAATAAACAGGCAGCTATGGCTCCACAGCACACAAGGGGAGCTTTTTGTTGTACAAAATTCCCTACATTTTGTCTTATCCTGCAAAGGCATTTTGTTTCCAGTTTCTATTTTTATGGTTAACTACTTCAACCTCTACTCCTGCAGCTATGACCTTGTTACAATAGAGATCCTGCGTCAGAGGAATTTGCTGTAATACTCTGTGACCTGCATTTCTTGCCTCCTGCCTGCCTGCTGCCAGACACTTCCCGAATACCAACAGAACACGGATTTGCTTTTGAGTGCAGACTGCCCAATGGGCTAACCAAGGTCACTGTTATGGTTCAGGTAGAAAACTCGAGTATCCCTGTAAAAAGCACTGGTTTCAGGCTGAAAGGGGCTTGATCTAAAACTGTTCAAAGATCTATGCATAAGTACCAATTTTTAGAGATATTGAGCTTCCAGTGACTTCTTTGAGAATGTCAAGGACTCAGTAAATTATTGCTTCTGAACATTTATACTTTCAACCAAGCATGTGTGCTTTTCATTACTTTGTCATGTCCAGAATTCAGTACTCGTATATAAAAATTGATGGGGAAATATTAAAAGTACACAGGGACATTAATCATTCAGTACCATTGTAGGGACAAGGAAGGTGAGCAAGAGGTTAATTTAGGAATTCTGACTCACCATGCTGAGGAGCTGCTCTCTCTCTCCACTGATCACAAAGACTCAGTGCACTGTGTAAGCAAACTGAGCCTATAGTTGAGTCGTGATTTTTTCTCCATAAACATGTCTGCGAATGTTTTTAATAACCATCAGGTAAAATTTTGTAATTCCGAATCTTTGGGCACAGAGAAATGGGAGGGGAACTTCTTGCCTTAACTTGTGTTCAGGAAGTAGACTGCATATGATTGTATAAAGCATTTACCTGAGCTAGTATAAGTGTAGAATAACACCTATATAATTCTGTAATTATTTTCTAATTCTTGATAAGATCTTGCTTAGGTATACATTCTTCAATGTATTTTCAGCATGTTAGGTCCTGAAAAAGGCCATGAAGGACTTTCTATCAACTTTGTTTAAAAAAACTCAACAACCAACCAATCAAACCTTAGGTTTTTTGGAAACCCTCTAGTCGACATTTGCTAGTCCAATTTCAAGTCATGAAAACAAAATTCTGTAGCAATGACTTGTACAAGAAAAAAACCACATAACTATACAAAACTAACCATGAAAGCAGTATGCCTTGCCTTCTGCGTGCCCAGCAGTATCTACTTCTCTTTGTGATGGAGGTTTAAAGATAACACTGGCAAAAAAGGTACACATTAAAAAAAAAAATCTTTTTTTTAATTTTGGAGAGTCATGACAAGAATGTGTCATGTTTTCCTTTAGAGTGGGAAATCCTTCCTGTTAATCAAGAAAGCTTTCCAAACTCATCACCTGTAAAAAGGGATCCTCTAATTGCAGGATAAAGTAACTTTCTTACAGATCTTAGAGCATATCCTACTGTGAGATACTTGGTTAATAATATGCTGGTTTTGCTACTGAATGCCTTAACACAGAGGCTATATGTTGCTCTAGATTTTGTTATTTTTAGTTGCCTTCCTAAAAACCGTGTTGCTGGTACTTGAGTGTGCTATTGTTAATTTGTCTCCCTTAAATGCTTATCCTTTTTCCAAAGTGAGATCAGAGATCTGTGATATCCTTTGAAGATTTCTGCTGGATACAATGGTTATGCTCTCTTTGGCAGTGAAATTTGCATGTTTAACCTTCTCATAGCTATATAAATGCATGTTATGACATATATGAATATACTTGAAGAAATGAAATGATGTGTGTATGCATGACAAAATATTTGTGCTTCATATTAGATAAAATGTACACAAATTTAGACAAAGATATTTGTATAAGCTCACAGAGTGCTGTGAAATATACCCTTCTGTTGTTTAAGAGACTGTGTATATGACTTTGATGACTGAATTGTAACAGATTTCAGGTGACTGACACATGCCTGATGGGCAATTTGATTTTTGATCGTCAAATTTCACAGACCATTGAAACAGAAATCCTTATATCCTAATCAATCATAGAATCATAACTTGGAAAAGACCTCTAAGTTCATCAAGTCCAACCATCACCCCAACACCACCATGCCTGCTAAACCATGTCCCGAAGTGCCACATCTACATGTTTTTTTGAACACCTCCAGGGATGGTGGCTCAACCACCTCCCTGGGCAGCCTGTTCCAATGACTGATCAAGACAGAATTGCCTTGACTTCATTAAATTATAAAAGTGTCTGGATAGGGTAATACTGAGAGCTGAAAATAATCTGTGATTTCTGTCACAACACATTACTAAGTTTGTGGTGGGGTTGCGGTGGACAGAAAAGGAAGAGAGTGCACGAATAATTGAAACAAAGACTGTGATATTTTTGTGATAGCAAGATAAGAAAGGACACTCAAAATAACTCAGTGTCTTCCAGATGGGACTCCTTCACCAAGGTAATACTTTGCTTTGCTGGTTGTTCTTTGCAATGCAAAGACTTCCAGGTAATCTTGAAGGCACTTGGAATTCTCCTAGCCATTTTGTTCACATTAAAGGTGCATATCGGTGCTTTCAGTTGTTGAAGGCTTTCTTTGACTTCAATCTCAACTCCGAATTCCCTAGGTTCTAACAGATTTTGTTATTGCTGATTATCTCATTTTTGTGTGGCAGCTTTTTCTTTAAAAAGCAAAACAAAACACCCACCAAACCCCAAAACCCCCAACAAAACCAACAAAAACCCCCACAACAATTACCAGCAAAAAGAAAAAAACCAAAACCCTTGGAGCATGATCTCACTTACTGAAGTAATGTTTATGAAGAAGTATTAGCTTGACCTTTGTTTGTTTGTTTGTTTATGTTCTATGGCTTGTCCATCGTACATCATGGTCAGATGCCAGCACCCTGCTCTGAGTAGTTCTGAAGGTAGTGATACTGTTTGAATTAGTAGTTAGTGAGTTATTGTTGTTAGATTCATAATACGAGCTAGCTAATTTTGAGTTAACCTGCTAGCAACAGAAACATTTATCAAGAGGACTTCAGTCCAATTTGCAATATTTGTGAATGATTTGATTGATTTTTCTCTATTTTTCTTACAGGAATTGTTTCAATTATGACTCTCACTGTTCTTGCTTATGAACGCTACATTCGAGTAGTCCATGCAAAAGTGGTTGACTTCTCTTGGTCTTGGCGGGCTATCGCATACATCTGGCTCTACTCATTAGCCTGGACTGGAGCACCTCTTGTGGGCTGGAACAGGTACACACTGGAAATTCATGGATTAGGTTGCTCAGTGGACTGGAAGTCAAAAGACCCCAATGATACCTCCTTTGTGCTCCTCTTTTTCCTTGGCTGTCTAGTAGCACCTGTTGGGATCATGGCCTATTGCTATGGCCATATTCTATATGCAGTAAGAATGGTAAGTTAATTCAAATAAGACTTCTCTGAATGTAATATTTTCAGTGAAAAATGTTGATGCTGTATATTAAGCTTGGATCAGAACCTAAATTTGCACTCTTGCTTCCTATGTGAACTTTTGAATGTTTAGTGTTCATCCATGTCAGGCACCCCTAGAAAGGATGTAGGGTTGGAGGAGAACCAACCTAGATCTACCAAAGCCTATTTGTTCCGTAGTTTTACTTGGAGGCAGGTTAGGGAACTGCTTATGCTCACTAATCCACATCAGATACTTCTTTGAAAAAGGGGGAGAAGAAAACTCTGTCTGCAGTTCTTCTGATTAAAGAACGAACTCTTCTCCTTGACCCTCTTGAGAAGATAACCCTGTAAAACTCTTCCAAGTGGAGATTAAGCCCTGTTAAAACAGTTTTCTATGTTAAAGCAACTCATTTTAATTCAGTCCAGATCTTTTGTGTCAGAAAGTGATAATGTTTCATATTTTGTGGGTAATTAGTCTGGACCAATTCAAGTTTGTGGTCAACAATATCAGCACAACTGGTAATTGTTATGGAGAACGCTCATGTACATATCCCATCTTTTCCTCATTTTATGACTCACTCAGATAACACTAGGAACCTGCTGCCTAGTATTCTGCTTTAAATAGAGATTTCATAATTTTAGGGTAACAAACTAAGTGGCAGAGCAGTACAGAGAAATCTGTTTATGAAATTTTCTTCTCTCTGAAGATTGCTGATGACACAAATCTACAGGATTGCCCAACTAGTCGGACCAAGGACCACTAAATGTAAACCGAACTTTCTTATGCCAGTGGATGAGGGCAAGTTAGTTTTCTAAAATACTTATAAGTGCAGCGTGTTTTGCTACATCACTGGCTTTGTTGTTTTCCAGTAGATTTGCTATTCAGCTTTTCCTCAGATTATATTTTTACACTTAATATACACAATAAAAGTCTGGGAAGCATGATGTAAACTTCCAGAAGAATTGCAGTGCACAAGATAAGGTGTATAGTGTCTGTGCCTAAAACTAAATCAGCGAATTAGTTATTTATAAATAAATGTAGAAGTATTCAGTTTCAAGTAAAATATAGAGCTATTTTACTTTACAATTTTATCTTTTGCTTCTACAGCTTCGCTGTGTGGAAGATTTCCAGACTGTTCAAGTGATCAAACTTCTAAAATATGAAAAGAAGGTGGCTAAAATGTGTTTCTTAATGATCTCCACGTTCCTTATTTGTTGGATGCCCTATGCAGTGGTCTCCCTCCTGGTAACATATGGCTATAGCAACCTTGTAACTCCAACAGTAGCTATCATCCCGTCTTTCTTTGCCAAGTCAAGCACTGCTTATAATCCAGTCATCTATATCTTCATGAGTAGAAAGGTAGGTACATTAAAGATTTTCTTATTTGAATAATTAGTAGCAAATATGACAGTTGTAGAGCTTAGATCTGATTCTCTTTAATCTGTAAATCTTACATTTTTTAAAAAAACTTGAACAGCTAGGTTAAATAGGAAAGATCTAGTAGAATTAAAATCCCTGACAGTGCTTAAAGTACTACCTTATGAGAAACTGGATTTTAAATGTCTGGATTCACCCATGAGCACTCACATGAAAGGGAGGGGAAGGGGTCTCCACATTTGACCTCTAGGGGTCCCTTCCGACCCAAAACTTTCTATGATTTCTATGATTTAAGGGTCTGGTTTTGACAGTTTACCCATGAAATGGATTACCACTAGAAAACCTGATCTGAATCACTCCCTTACTGCCACAGAACTCCATCAGAGAAAATTCAGAATATCCGGTGTCTGTTTTTTAGGAAGAAAAAACTTGCCTCTGACTCTTCTGTTATGGCAACACAAGGACTGAACAACTCAGCATAGTATTTCAAATATTACACCAGTAACATTTCTCAGAGCTTTATTGTACTCAAAGCCAGAACCTCATGTGGATGAGAGTGAAATGTTTTTTGGAAACAAATTATCCACTTTTGAGAAGGTACACTTATTTATGAGAAACAAGTTTTTATTTTTGCTGCTTTTGTAGTCTTCCTTACGAAAAGTAGACTGCTGTTTTAATAGTGGTAACTAGCTGATTTCAGTGCTTTACAGAGCAAAGAGAGGACAGAAGTATTTGGAGTTATCAGTGGCGTGTCAAACGTGGAAACTAGAAAGCTATACATCTTTCTGTAAATCATCAGTACCGTGAAGATAAATACTGAATGCAGTTAAGTGGTGTTGGTGGATTTATTTAGACATTAAAATAGCTTTGCTATAACTCAGAACACTAACTGAAAGTGTTAACATGCACATTGTAAACTTCTGAAACCAAGACTGTATAGAGTTAAAGATATCTGGAGTTTAACAGAATCACTTGACAAAGGGTAAAAAAATATGACTGGTTGCTAGAAGGATTTCCCTGGGCTTTCATTACCTCTTAGCTCATTATAGAGATGGAATTTTCTGTGATTTCATACACTGGTTTGCAATTGCCAGGCAGCAGCCTGGGCCAGCCAGCAGTCTGTAAGGACAAGGCAGCCAAGTCAGTGGGTCTGATCAGCCAGGCAGGCAGCCAGGCAAAGTCATAGCTGCAGGGCAGCTCAGGTCAGGACCGAGGGAAGGGTGAGCTTAAATGCATTTCTGAGTGAAGGCAGGAGGCCCCCAATGTGGCATCTTGCAGCTCTTCCCCTACAGCTTGGTTCACAGCAGGCTGGTCCAAGGTTACACAGCTGCATGATAACAGAGCTGGTCTGGATATGGGGAGCTAGCAACAATCATGTTACAAAATGAGTGTTTTTCAACAGAGTGTGATTTGTTAATACTGTGGCACTGATTCTGTACCTAGAGGTTGCTGGGCTGAGTCGTTTATCTGAAAAAAGTGGTGTAGGTTCTGATACCCAGAAGCAAAGCAAATCGGTACCAGGTACAATGCCAGTAAACTCATAGCCAGGATAAGAACGGATCAGCTGAACACACTTACTGGAGATACATTATGAAGTATTTCTCACTCACCTCTAATTCCAGATTAAGACCAAAACAATAATATTTTTGCTTATTGTCTGGGTCATTTTGCCCTCAGAAGGAATCTTAAAACCAGTTCTTCTCTGTAATATTCTTTCTGTGATCTAACATGCCTGTGCCTTCTCACTTCCGTGCTACTCAGAGGTATCACGTTATCTCTGATATCTTTAAGGCTGCCATATGACCATGCTCTTGCACCAGATTATCTTTCCCCAAGGATCATATTTGAGCATCAGATGTGTGCAGACATGGAACTACTGAACTAGTGCATCCTTTAAACCCCATACCTGAATGCTTTGCTTTGTGAAGGGGAGATCATAACTGAAGCACTTAAAACAGTGCTACTACTGGAACTATCATTCTGTTTACTGATGTGAGCTTTCACTGAATAATGCGAGGTATTCGGTCACAAGGTAGAACAGACTTGCTGTGGCATAAGTGGCTTCTAGTTAGCTGAAAGACTTCTGTTCCTTCCATATTCAATGGGAACATTATAGTTCTGTGTTACCAACCATTGGAATTTCATTTTACATCTATGACATTCAATGCTTTTGTTAAAATTCCAGACCCTGGAGTTACAAAGTGATGTTTTCTTCCTCTTAAGTATACCTTTCCCTCTGCATCCTTTTGTGAAATGTTTCTGAGAATATTTTTCTTCTGCTAGATCAAATGTGTGATTTTTGAATATGGGAACAATACCTATAGAACACTTTGGAGCCTAGTCCTCTCGTTCTTTGCAGATTGTCGATTGCAGACCTTGCTGCTGGTAAAATATGAAATTGCATTTCAGTGCCCTCTACTGGCTAGGTGATCCGGTTCAGCTCTTTGGCGTAGAGAAAAAAAGTACACGTTAAAATGCCACCGTGTTTGTTACAGCACCGAAACTAACTCAGAACAAGGTGGAGATATGCAGAAATCTGCTGAGTCATTTATTGTACTGCTGTCTTCACGGGATCATACATGATAGTGAACGCTCAGGAAGTTGTAACTTCATTCTATTTATTCTCTCTTGCAGTTTCGACGATGCCTTTTGCAACTCCTGTGCTTTCGCCTGATGAGATTCCAGAGAACTGTGAAAGAGAGACCAGCAACAGGGAACGACAAACCAATACGACCAATAGTTATGTCTCGGAAAGCAGGGGACAGGCCAAAGAAGAAAGTGACTTTCAGCTCTTCCTCTATCATTTTTATTATCACTAGTGATGACACTCAGGAAATGGATGACAACAGTAAACACAATGGGACAAAAGTAAATGTCATCCAAGTAAAGCCACTGTAGGGATGAGCTAAAGAGATGTGAGAATGAGATGGACTTCAGCCAGCAGACTGTTTAGGTTGGAGACCGGTTTCAGTGACAGTGTCCATGGGCTGCCACAGGAAACCACATTCTTAAGCTGTGAAATACTGAAGGGATTCTGCATCTGCAGCTCTGCAGGCAGTTCAGTTTTGTCACAGTACTGAAGTCTCTGCATATGTGCCAGAATTGCTGATGGATGTCTTTACTCTGAATTTCCTTAAAGCATATTGTAGGATTGCCATTCAGCAGAACGTGGTCAGGCTGGATGAGTGCGTTGACAGAAATACTACAAAGTTCAGCAAAGGCAGGTGCAAAGTCCTGCGCCTGGGAAGGAAGAACAGTGCTGCAGCACAGCAGGCCAGGCTCTGGCTGCCTGGGACGGAGCTCTGCAGAAAAGGATGTGGAGTGCTGTTGCTGAACGAGTAGGGCGTGAGCCTGTAGTGTGCCCTGTCAGCAAGGAAGGGCATGAGCATCCCAGGCTGTGCTGACAGGATCAGAGCCAGTAGTCTTGACTGAAGTGATTATGTCCTCGACTCAGCCCACATTAGACCACATCTAGATACTGCATCCAGTTTTGAGACCCCAATACAAGAAAGACCTCTGTAAACTGGGGTGAGTTCAGTGGAGTCCACCAAGATTGTCAGGGGTTTTAATACTTGGCCTGTGAGGAGAGGCTGAGGGAGCTGCACCTGACCAGCCTGGACATGGAACATCTTTAGGGGAACCTAATAGCAGCATTCCAATAGAGATGGGGAGGTTTTCAACAAGACGCAGCCAGGCTCTTAAGGGTGATTCATAGTAGAAGGATCACAGACAATGAGCATGAACTGAGAGATTTGGATGGGATATATGGAATAGCTTTTTCACTTCTGGGACAGCGAACCAGTGGAACAAGGCAGACTAGAGATTTCCTGAGGTTCCTTCCAGCTTCAGTTATCCTGTGATCCCTAAACCGCCAACATTCCCAGCGCACAGAGATATCAGGGAAGAAGGAGGAACGTTTGAAGTTGGCTGCAGTTTAGTTGGTCTGAATTGGTGCTTTGCAGGGTAGGGGGTGGGAAGAGTGATGTCAGCAACGACTGGGGTTATGGTTAAACCAGAAACTCCCAGAAAGCTGTCCCTGTGTACTCAACAAGCCATTCTTTTGGTGCTACCTGGTAGGACTCCTGAGCTGCATAGTGAAGAAAAATCATGTAAATCAAAGCATCAATGAAAAAGGTCAGTGAAAAGGGAAAATCAGGAATATTTTTTGTTGTTATGATATGTGCTTTATGCATGTTTATCGTACATCCATTTATTCTGTACATGGACCAGGAGCATCATCCTATATTAATCCCGTACCTGCTCTGGCACTCTGGCGAAAGTAATGGTTAAAGAAGAGCAGGGTAACTTTTGCCTAAGTTGCAGTGAGAGTAATGATTGTCTGTCTTGGAGATCAGTAAACAGAACAGATAGAGATTTCCCCCCCCCCACCTTTGTAAGTGTTGCTGGTACAAAATGGTGACAGGATTCTGCCACAGACACAGCTTCCTGTCAACACTGGATAAGTTAGAGAACTAATTTTTAATTATGGCAGCTGGTTCTCTACCACATCTGTTGGCACCAGTATAATTTCTCTGCCTCTGTCTGCTAAAAGGGCAGTGTGGATCTGCAACATGCAGCTTTTCCATCTCTGTGAAACCTGTAAGAAAAGCAGTTAAGAAACTGCTTGCTTCCTTTGGGGCCAAAGCTTGTGAGAGGTGTAAAGAGAACATGCTGGATAACTGTTGGCACTGTAGCCATTGGTCTCACAGTCAGGAATAAAACTTCAAAAATAAATAGAAAAAATCAGGATCTAAACCTAGAAGCTTTCAGCTAGTTCCTGCAAGTAGGGAGTGACCTCAACTCAGAACAAGTAACTGACTTTGTGCTTGTGCCCGTGCTTTTGAAGAGGCAAATTCCCTATATATGCACCCTTCTAGAGCTTTAGCACTGGCAAACTCCCGCTGTGTCATGTTCAAAAGTGCATCTAGAGTCCACTCTGGTTTCTAGATTAAATCGTATCATCTGAGAGAAAACAGATGATAAATACTTGTCTTTGTTTCTTTCCTATTTGTTATTTTTGTTGTAGTGCAAATGCATAGATAAGTTGTCTTACCATGTCAAAGATCTGCCCTTACTAGCGCATATTCATTGCAATGCCAAGAACTACATTTTCAGCCAGCGATCACTACATCTATGCACATTTATATTTACAAAGGGAGAAAGATGTACATTAGCATTCCATCCTTTTAACAGAATGTGTGGTATTTTAGTGTTTTCTGTATATTGAGCCTTCAATGAGTGATTAAATGTACCTTATTTATGTCAATATATTCTCAGTGAAATACATTTTTTTCCCCACTGAGAGAGATGGTTTGGTATCGTCACTTGCTGGATACAGCTTGAAGGGTAGTATTAGGCCCTGAGAAAACAATAGCATTTCAGGATTCTAACTGACCTTTGTCAAGCACAAGATAGGGTCTGTAAAGAGAAACTATCCACTGCTCAGATTTATGAAGGTAAAATTTGAATAATTAACAATAATAGTATATGATTTTTTAATAATTGATGTGCAACATATTTACCACTATAATACATAGCACACTAACAATTATGTAACAATATATGAAAACTAGACAGTAAAAATTGTTGTAAATTTGTTATCTTGGCTACTTTGTGTAAATTCGTGACCTAAGGTGATAAATTTTGTGAACTCTTTGAGGTAGCTTGTTCTTATAGCCTGTAAAGCATCACTAGCTTTGAAAGTGAAGTTAGCATGCTGCAGTCCTATTTGCTAATCTTTTAAGCTTAACTATTTTCTGTGGGTAACTGCAGCATTGAGGCAAGATTTACACCCTGCTACACAATTTAAGTATTGTAACAGTCAGTCTTTCAGTATCACCAGGTTATTTACAGATTTGTTACATTTGTTTTTTTTTTTAATTTTAAGTCTGTCTTTGGTCTATTCTGGGGATGTTGCAACTGGCTGGTTTATTACAGTGGAGATGCAGAGATTTACGTGGGTCCTTTCTCTCCCGTTACAGGGAATGGAAGAGGAAGATGGTTAGCATTAACATTTGGACCATTAGTTGTTCCTAAAGTAATAGAAATGCAGACTAAGAGAGAGGAGAAAGTGTGAAGGGCAAAAGTATAAGAAGAGATGAGAAGGGCACCCTATTTATGAAGATTTAAAATAAACTAGTTGGTAAGGATGATCCTGTCATGCAAAGGGAAGTGGCAGGTATAGTGAGTACTATGATAGCCTCAGAGTCAATTCATTTCTCTTAATGATATTTCATTGATTTCATGCATTACTGGAAAAATACATACAAAGATTTAGCTAGAATGCCATTCATAACCTGCAACTGCAGGGGCCTCAGTTAAACTGCCTCCCAGCAGCTGGTGCATCAGGACTCTCTTGGGAGGCATTTCTGCATCTCCTTGATGCTGCAGAAAGGATCCCCTCTCACCCTGTGTTTGAGACAGTCATGAATCCTGAAGCTGTGTGCACCGACCTGCCGGGGCAGGGACTTCTGCTGCTGCCCTGGATCCCATGGAGGCAAGAAACTGCAGGATGTGTGGTGCAGGTCTGCTCCATAGCCTTGTGACCTTCCTCCTTTTTCATCTCCGAGAAGAAGCTAGATTTATGCTGAATGTATCCGTCTTCATGCAGAAGAGTCACATCTTATACTACTAAGGCATTATCTTTTATCACAATGATTACATCAGTCAGGAGATCAGTATTCACAGGCATTATCCTTTGTGCTCCTGTCCTTTGCATAACCGCAGTATCCTGCTGCTGTTTCCTGCTAGAATACCACAGCAGCTAAGTGAAATGGATATTCAAGCACTGTATTGTGCTAAACCATCCAGAAAGAACAGCCTTTAAGAATACATTTGTCCTTAGCTTATATAAACAACCTTCAGCTCAAGAATGAAATTTGTATGATATTCAGAGGCAAGAGATGAGCAAAGTCTGACTATGATGGTGGAAGACTTCACAAACTCGTATTTGACCCACATATAAACAAACATCTCGGTTTTAAAATCTCTGTTGTCAAGTATTTCTTTTGTCAGTCTAGCTTACCACAGTTAAGAAGCCTTATTTGTAATCTCTCATAACGCAAGAGGAGGGGGGTAAGGCTGCAACAGTCCCAGAGGGTGGGGATTGCCTGTTCCTGCTGCTGTGAAAGGCTTGGCAGTAGGTGCCCCTTTTGGGTTGGACTGGTGCTGGCGTATGCCCCAGTCTTCCCTCGGTGGCAACACAAGCAGGATGAAAAGCAGAGGGAGAGATGCACAGCTGGTCTCCTCGCCTTCTGCCACGGGCAAGTGCTGCAGCCCTCCGATCCCACTCGCCTGGCACCCAGGGCTGCCTTGCCTGCTGCTCTGACCTGGCTCTGCGCTTCGGTTACCCAGCTCATGCTCAGCATCATGAATGCCTTTTTCCCTCTCTCTCTCTCTCCTTACCAGATTAGTACTGAAGAACTACTTGTAACGCATTAAAGCTGAAGAGGAAATTGAATTGATTTTCAGCACAAATGAGAATGCAGGTTATTAGCAACTGGCTTGGCACCAAACCCTGCCCGGGCCTGGCTTGTCGTGGCATTTCCAGCAGTGTTCGCGCTCCCTCTCGTGGCTCACTCAGCCCGGTGCCTGCTGAGAGCAGAACCAGCCTGGCCTCCGAAAAACCTGTTTGCATTACACATTTCCCCTCCATATGGGCAGATTCACTGTTTCATGTCTATTATATTCTGTTTATATTGCATATGCTTCTGTCTTTGAAAAATTATGAGAAATAGATATCTGTAAATAATAGGAAATCTGGCCTGTCACAGGGATAACTTGAGGAACTTATGTTTTTGCACGTTCAGGAGAATGCAGCCAGATAGCAGGCTGGTTATATAGAATGTGTAGGCATGGTGCTGGAGCAGTCTATTAAAGTGCTTCTAAATCCATGTTTTGCGTTGCTGGATCTTTCTCCAAGTGAAGGTAAAATTCCATCTGTTACTTCTCAAAGCAGCCTGAGGTCGCCTCTGAGGGAGAATAAAGTGTATATTGCATACTGGTTAGCCATGCTAGTTTTCACCAGTCTGTCTTTATAGATGGATGATTGAGGCCAGGATATAGTGTAGAATTACTAAACTTTAACAGGCCTGCTGCCACTCTCTTTATCTATATTAACTGAATTTCTATTATATTAGTGATCTTCCAGATGTAGCTAAAATGGGGTTTTGTTTCTGTGATGGATGGATCTGAGACAGAAATGAGAAAATACTCTTCATCTTCACGCATCTCATTGTCTTCATGGTTTGTATGTAATTGATTTGCCTCAATATGCCCTTAATACACTGTGCCTTTCATTCGGTTTGCTGCGCTGGTGTGACGTGTGTACTGAGCACATGGGATGGGCCATGGCTGATATCTTGAACAGTGTCTCTGCACATTCTACCTGCAATTGCTCTTTTCTAAGGTGTGCTGAAGCCTTCAGAAAGAGGCACTTAAACAATCGGGCAATATTTTCCTTCCTTATGCCAAATATGCATTTATTTTAGCACACTTTCAGTAACCTGTCTGACAGGTGGGTCTGAGGAGACCTTAAAGTGTGCTTGATGGGCTGTTGAACATGAATTGTAATTATCCTCCTGGAGGATAATTTACCTAGAGGTAAAATACAGAAGAGGATTTTTGTCTGCTTCTGAACTCTCTTTCAGCACTGAGCCTAAAAGATCTCTTGGGTAGATAGTGTTAGTATGGCATCTGTGTACATCACACAATACCAGTCTACACCTGCATTTCACATGATGGCTTCTGTTAGTCATGACGCAGGCCTTGTAGACATAGTTATAAAATAAGGATTTTCTTTGAACCCATCAGAAAAAAATGAAACTTTACAAATCACAGAACTATGTATGGTTTTCAGTTTTGCAGATGCTTGAAAGCTTCTAAATGAGGGGTCAGTGAGACAGGACAGGGGAAAAAAAAAGTGTAGTAGTAGGAAGACATTGGTTTCTTTTCAAAAATACAAGAACAATGCCTGATGTTTCCTCTAGTGTGAGGAGGTGATGGTAGCTATATGACTAGTACACACTTAGGATGTTTAAGAGTATGTAACAGCCTCCAGAGGTGCTCAATAAACAAATATTTCCAGTAACAGAGCTATTTGTGGCTACACAAAATAGTCCAACTCATGAATATCAGATGTATTTAAAATTTTAACTAAAGGCTTAGATATAGCTGTCTCTCTCCTGCCCTGAAGCTACTTCTATTAAAGTTAATACTGTGTCTGGTTTCCAGAGAATTGCTATGAAATGGACTGACAGTGGGCAGCATTTGCTTCGATAACTGTATTGTAATAGCTTATTGGTACCTATTGCAGCAATAATGTGTGATAGAATAATAATCATACTTACTATGATTTTTCTCTAACATTTTGTACATCTAGATCAGGGTATTGTTGTAAAAGACTTTCAGCTTTTAACAAAAATTTGAGAGATCATATGCTGGCAATTTCCAAGGTGAAATATCAGTGATTAGAAATGGACATGATGCTGCCTGAAGCAGATGGAACGTTTCCCAGGAACAGTACGTCCCAAGCCTTACCTTTTGAACATCATCTCTTAATAACTGGTCCTTGAAACACTACAAAGAGACATATAAATGATCATGTCTTTCTTGTAAAGATAATGAACAACAATAGAAATTATGTCTAAAATGTCAAATATAGGAAAACTTGGTAACCATGTCTTCCTTTCTTTATCAAGGCATTTATTCTTCTTTGAAATGGAATTTTTAGACTAACAAAGCATTCCTTTTTCTGAGTAAATGTCCTTCCATGTTCCTATTTTTTCTCTTTTTCAACCAGTTGTAACATTCTTTCAGCAAGATTGCATTCTTTTCTGACAGAACGGCTCAAATGTGTGGATTCTGGTGAGTAAAGAGGGATGCACAACATACTTGAGATCTCTGCCTTATTGCAAGGAGGTTTGTGAAGATGGCATCAATTTAGCAGTAGAGAAAGGGATTGAATTTCTATGTACAGAAATTTTTAAGTGGGACAGCATTGGAATGTACTTCAAATATAATATATCCACATATTTATTTTGCATGTAATACACGGTTATAGCTGAACATAAGGGATTCATTGGCCGTAAGAATAGGTCAGCTTTCATTGGAAACAGCTTAAGATGTGCATCAATTACATTGCAAGACCGTTTTTTTATCCAAATAAGGTGTCACCCTGCAGAGGGAGCCATTGGGTTATCAAGCCAAATGCGACTATTGTATTTTTATTGCTGGAGTTTGACTTTTTTTTGTGTGTTCTTGGTTTGTTATGTGGTTGGGGTTTTTTTGTTTGTTTTTTATAACGAGCTTGTAGGAATCCTTATGGATTTAGTTTTCTTCAGTCTTTGCTACGTTTTGCAGAAGCTTATCTCTTAAACTGTTTGTCCTTCCTAGAGGTGACAATTACATGCTTAATGCTTTCTCTACAAATGAAACAAGATAGGAAAAGAGGTCCATCCTGTTCCAGAGTGCCAAGGACAGTGCTTAATTTATATAAAATACAGCAGATCCCACAAGGGTACAGACTGTCCAAGTGCCATATCTGGGTATAGAGTGCTCTGTGCAGATGGAAGCAGCATTCTGCTGTGGCTGAGGAAAGGAGACTTACCACCAGGGACAGTGCACAGAGAAGAGACAAGGTCTTTACTTAATAGAATTTTATTTGTTGCTGTTTCTAGTTTTAATTACACTGTACACCACCGTTGCTAGACTTCCCCAAAACTGGAAAGCTGCTCTCCTGGTTGTTCTTTGCCAGTCTACTGAGGTGACTGTGCCTGGCATTGCCTCAGACGTTGGCAGTAGACACAGGCTGAATTGTGATGATGTCAGACTTGACAATTCCTCTTGGGAAGCTAAAGCTGTTCCATTTGTATTATATGTGGACTCAACTGGAAGACATAGACCTATTCTAACAAATTTAATTTGCAAATAGAGCTCAGGAGATCTTTTATGCTACAGCATCATACTACTTGTAAGTGAACATCCTGCCGCTTACTGTCACATGTTCCCTGTTCAGTTAAGGTAGTTATTTTGCTTCCTTCATAAGTAGATGTGCCACCAAATTAGGAACTCCACTCATCTCAGAACAGTACAAGTCTGAAGAACATGTCACGTAATTTTCACCAAACCACGTCAGTCCATTTCCTAGTCCTTGTAACACTTTCCCCTTGAATTTTCAGCCATTTAGCATCTGTAAGCACGGATGTATCTGTGATCTGCAGGATTTCCTGTGTTGTGACAGAGGCCCACAGTGTCTTTCTTGGTGTCAGTGTGAGTCCAAGGAGAGCTGCAGTTCTTTCACAGGTCCAGACAATGGTTGCTTTAGTCAACTGCAAATTTGTGTTGCCTAGAAATAGTTTTCCTATGTTTTCTGGCTTATCCTTGTTCTTTTCCAGTCCTCGTAAAGCTGTCTTTTTATCTTTTCTGAAATAGGTCTCCTCTGACTCTTATACAGCCCGGTTTAGAGAATATTGGAGAGTGATTGCATCATTGCATTTTTCCCTTCTAAAGGGGAGAGAAGCATGCTTTAATTTTAAAACATGCTAGATTTTCCCTAGGAGGTTGTATTTTTCAGTACAAAGCTCTCAAATGTGGCTAAAATTTGGTCAAGTCATAATGAGACAGTAACTTATAACATTTTTCCCATTGACACTTTCCCCAGTCTAGCTTGCTTAAAATTAAGGACAAGGATTGTTAATATTTTCTTAAGCTGAAGAATATACATCAGAGGTCTAAAAGATACGCTGGAGGAGGAGAAAATACCAGTGGAATGGGGAGACCAGTAAGCTGCAAACTCTGCTCCCTATTCCCTTCCCACCCACTGAAGCACACTCCCCTTCTCCAGCGGGTCACTTTATGTGCCAGTTAAAATTAATAATTCATAAAGGCAGGGTAAACTTTTTTCCCTAATGGATTCAGTACAGTACATGCTCCTTGGATTGTACTTCAGTTTACTGTGTAAACATGGAAATTTTTCACAGCAATTTCACACTTGGGTAGAACTCTATGCTAATAATTTAGTTAGGTTTTGGCTTTATTTTTAACCTGGTCTTTGTAGCTCAGTCATCTTATTGCTACTGTAAATGGCCTTGGAAAAGATATGGCCACACAAGCTAAGTTTCTTGTTTTGGGGGCTTCCATATGAGTCCACAATGATGCTCCTTTCCACTGCATGTCTGGAAGTCCTGAAAACTACAGCAATATTTTTCTGACAGATCTGCTAGATAGATAGAAACAGTTTGTTGCACTCCCCGATGTGAGTGATTTTACACTGTTGTTCAGGCAAACCTGTGTGATACAGAATGATTCTACTCAATCCATTGTTGCTCAGAGGGCTGGCAGCAAAAACCTGCAAAGCTCTGGTGACATGTAGTTCCCACCTGAAGACTCGGGTATTGACCATCTATGCAGTATTCTTGTGAAGTAGCAATATTGTTAAACAGAAGTATTGGCTCTGTTGCTACAATGTCTTTCTTAAAAAAAACAAACAAACAACCCAAAACTCTAATCCTTTCTAAAATTGCATCCACCGTAATATCAGCACAATGCGCTGCTGATTCTTTAGTTGCAAACGTGATCTCTGTGGTATAGCACAACCAAAGACTAGAGAGCCAAGGTTGTGCTGATTGTGGTTGTTAACATGTTTCTTTGGGCTTTCTCTGAAGTAGATGAAAGAAGCTCATGACTTTTGCGAAGTCAGCCAGTGGCTCTCTACAGCTGGGCTTCAAAGGCACATTCTGCAACACACAGAAAGATGGTTTAGTGTTGTGCACGTAGCATGACTGTTAAAATGCAGTGACCAAGCACTGTGTTCAGGTTTTGCACTGATCGCTATAGACTCTACTCTGGTCTCTTCCAGACAAATGGGTAGATGTAGGTAACATGTAATGTATGTAATGCCCAGCCAAACCAGCACTCCACAATCACTGCAAAACAGCGTGCGGAAGATGCAGCAGACATGAGATAGACTCAGGGTCTTTGGCAAAGGAGAGTTAGGCTAGCCATACCAACTTTGGTGCAGATTGCAAGAAAAAGAGTCACTAAGACCGGGGCTTGTGAAGCTGAGTGGGGCTGAGGAGCCAAGGGGACAGCTTGTTCTTTGCAAATAGTCAGTGAACAAGTGGTGAGTGCAGCAAGGTCAAGACGTTGGCCAGGGATAGCAAAAAACAGCATCTGACTGACTCGTAGGGATGGACTGTCTGGAGTAAGTATCATTAGTTGCAAACCAGAAGTGTGTCCGTGTGCTTTTATATGAAGCTGCTCACAGAAAGCAAGAGGGGAGAACGAATAATTACCTCTTCCTACCCTTCAGTATCCTTGAAGGTATGTGTTTGAACTGGTGTGCAGGAGCTCCACAGTTACAAGTCTGGATTATTTTGTGGACAGCAATGTCCGTGGAGTTTGTAGAGGGCTTTTGGATCTTATAACCTTTTAAAGTGTAAGAGTGAAAATAGACCCATCTATCCTGAGTTCCTTCACCAAAATCAAGAACCATAACTGTGGTATTATGTAAAAATAGAGAACAAGAATAGCTTGGGGGCTTATCTCAACACCATGCCTCAAAGCCATTGTTGCCATAAAGAGGGTAACAGCATTTTTACAACTCCAGGTGACTGGGTGCTCAGATCTTATACCTCATGGCAGAGAAGTTACTGCCTGGTGAGTGCTGAAAAAGATGAAATGCAGAAGACACTTGCTATAAAGGGCACTCATTCCTCCAGCCTCACATGCGTAATGCTGAGTGAAGAGAACTGCAAATTTCTGAAAGAGGAATGCTTCTTAAAACAGCAGCTGAGGCTGCCTTGGACATTTGTAAGTGGATAGCTATGTGTGTGCCTGGACCTACCCAAACATAAAGAAGATGCTTCACAGTTTTTGGAGTCTAGAGAGTTATTCAGCTTATCTTGAAGCAGATATATGTGTTTGATTAAATGGCAAGTTCTGTGGATTCCAATGCTTGTATCTAGTAAAAACTGTATTGACAGTGATACCTGCTTATCACAACTGCATGGCCTCGAGTTGTTGCTCAACAGGGGTGCAGGTCTCCTGTTGGTCCTGTATCAAATTTGCCAGCCACCTGTGGGTGTCGAATACCCTAGGGCATCTCAGGTAGCAATAGGCACCTACATGGGTGCAAAAGACTTAGATCTCCGCTGACTACAATGGAAACCTATACATTTAGGCATCTAAATTTTATACGCCCAAATATGCAGGCTTGAATCTTCCCCCTCTTGGCTCTTTAACACAATGACTCTGTCACTTCATAAAATAGTTTTGCTGAGGGCTTCTGTTTCTCCTTCCCCTTTCTGACTTTCTGTCTTTCTTGTCTCTTCCTTTCCGTCTTGAGCCGAATACTATGAACTTCACCTGGACAGCTTAGTTCCCTGCCAGCTAATCATCTAGCATCCAGGCTGTCAGATGTAATAATGCTTTATCCAGATGCATGATTTGGCCCAGTTTTTTACGATTATGTCAGGTGGCTGGCAGTTTGAGGCAAGCTGTTGTCTGGACTATACTCTCTGTGTGTATCATGATTATTGCTAATTTCTCTTATGAGTTTGACACTAATGAATGCAATTCCACTAAATGGCGTCATTTCCTTGGAATAGTGTTTCTGACTGAAAAGCATTGCATTGAAATATTTTTGGCTAGCACCACTTGGGAAGAATGAGACAAACAAAGGTCTTTCAGTCTTTTCTATAAATAAAAAGTCTTTAAACATGTTTATGCTACCCCAAGTCTATAGGGTTTTTTGTCATTTCAAATTGAGCAGCTGCTGAAGTATTATGGGCTTCAACCAGAGGTAGTTAATGCCACTATAAAAGTAGCAGAAGAGATGGAGGGAAACTGTCGAGAATATTACTCCTGAAAACCATGTTCTAACTGAAATACTTTTCCTTAGGAAGAGATTATTAGCCTGAAAAAGACAATTTTGACTTCTCCACAAAAAGTGAAGCACTGTCAATTGACAAATTTACTGTTCTTGAGAATCTGTCAAGTCCAGTGCTGTTTGTTCCTTCATACATGTGTCAGTGTTCTGAATCTAACATAGTTTTCAACTTGTTATTATCAGTTTGTTGGCAACTAGTGGAAAGGAGATGCAAAATTCTGCCAAATCAAGATTGCAGGGATTTGCATGCATTTAGCGTTCTGGGGAAACTAACTGCATGAGATACAAGGCAAAATGGGCTCCAATGTAAAGCTTCTCCAGTGGAATCTACTTTGCATCCTGAAACAGTGGATATCTCCATATGGCTCCTCCATCTCTGGACTGCCTGATCACCCCAAATTATCCTCACATTTCTCTGCAGTGGGACAGTATTATATCTTGCACAAATAACCAAGCTGAAGGCAGGCTCCACAGGAAAGTCTGTGGCAGCAGAAGGAATAGAATCATAGAATAGCTGTGGTTGGAAGAGACCTTTTAAAGGTCATCTAGTCCAAGCCCTCTGCAATCAGCAGGGACATCTTCAACTAGAGCAGGCTGCTCAGAGCCCTGTCCAACCTGACCTTGAATGTTTCCAGGGAGGGGGCATCTATCACCTCTTTGGGCAACCTGTGCCAGTGTTTCACCACTCTCACTGTAAAAAATTTCTTCCTTATATCTGGTCTAAATCTACCCTCTTTTAGTTTAAAGCCATTACCCCTTGTCCTATCACAACAGGCTCTGCTAAAAAGCTTGTCCCTATCTTTCCTATAAGCCCTCTTTAAGTACTGAAAGGCCACAATAAGGTCTTCCCGGAGCCTTCTCTTCTCCAGGCTGAACAGCCCCAGCTCTCCCAGTCTTTCCTCCTAGGAGAGGGGTTCCAGCCCTCGGATCATTTTTGTGGCCTCCTCTGGCCCCGTTCCAACAGGTCCATGTCTGCCCTGTGCTGAGGGCTCCAGAGCTGGACGCAGGACTCCAGGTGGGGTCTCACCAGGGTGGAGGTGCAGCCCAGCATGAGGTTGGCTTTCTGGGCTGCGAGTACACGTTGTTGACTCGTGTCCAGATTTTCATCCAACAGTGCTCCCAAGTCCTTCTCCTCAGGGCTGCTCTTGCAGCGGCAGGACCTTGCACTTGGCTTTGTTGAACCTCATGAGGTTCTCACAGGCCCACTTCTTGAGCTTGTCCAGGTCCCTCTGGATGGCATCCTGTTCGTCAGGCATGTCAGCTGCATCATGCAGCTTGGTGTCATCTTCAAACTTGCTGAGGGTGCACTCGATCTCACTGTCTCTGTCATTGATGAAAATGTTAAACAATATGGACTCCTGAGGGACACCACTCATCACTGATCTCCATCTGGACATTGAGCCATTGACCACTACCCTCTGGATGCAACCATCCAACCAATTCCTCATCCACCAGACAGTCCATATCTTTCCAATTTAGAGAGAAGGATGTTGTGGGGGACCATGTCAAAGGTCTTACAGAAGTCCAGATAGACAACATCTGCAGCTCTTCTGTCATCAGCGGCGCTGAGTCTAGTTGGAGGCCGGTAACTAGTGGTGTCCCTCAGGGGTCAGTACTGGGCCCAGTCTTGTTTAACTTCTTCATCAGTGACCTGGATGAGGAGTTAGAGTGTACCCTCAGCAAGTTTGCTGATGACACCAAACTGGGAGGAGTGGTAGATACATCAGAAGGCTGTGCTGCCATTCAGTGTGACCTGGACAGGCTTGAAAGTTGGGCAGAGAGGAACCTGATGAGGTTCAACAAGGGCAAATGCAGGGTCCTGCACCTGGGAGGGAACAACAGTACAGGCTTGGGGCAGAGTTGCTAGAGAGCAGCTCTGTGGAGAGGGACCTGGGTATTCTGGTGGATGACAGGTTGACCATGAGCCAGCAGTGTGCCCTGGCTGCCAAGAAAGCTAACGGGATCCTGGGATACATCAAGAAGAGTGTGGCCAGCAGGTCGAGGGAGGTTCCGCTCCTCCTCTACACTGCCCTAGTGAGGCTCCATCTGGAGTTCTATGTCCAGTTCTGGGCTCCCCAGTTCAAGAAAGATGAGGAGCTGCTGGAGAGAGTCCACCGGAGGGCTATGAGGATGATGAGGGGAATGGAGCATCTCTCCTACGAGGAGAGGCTGAGGGAGCTGGGCTTGTTCAGCCTGAAGAAGAGAAGGCTGAGAGGGGACCTAATATATGCTTACAAATATCTGAAGGGTGGGTGTCAGGAGGATGGGGCCAAACTCTCTTCAGTGATGCCCGGCGACAGGGAAAGGGGCAATGGGCACAAACTGAAGCAGAGGAAGTTCCGTCTGAACATGAGGAAGAACTTCTTCCCTCTGAGGTTGACGGAGCACTGGAACAGGCTGCCCGGCGAGGTTGTGGAGTCTTCTTCTCTGGAGATATTCAAGACCTGCCTGGACAAGGTCTTGTGCAGCCTGCTGTAGGTGACCCTGCTTCGGCAGGGGTTTGGACTAGATGACCCACAGAGGTCCCTTCCAACCGCTAATATTCTGTGATTCTGTGATTCTCTTGTCCACTGATGCAGTCACTCCATCATAGAAGGCCACAAGGTTGGTCAGGCAGGACTTGCCGTTGGTGAGGCCATGCTGGCTGTCTCGAATCACCTCCCTGCCCTCCATGTGCCTTGGCATAGCTTCTGGGAGGATCTGTTCAATGATGTTCCCAGGCACAAAGGTGGGGCTGACAGGTCATTAGTTCCTGGGGTCCTCCTTTCTATCCTTTTTAAAAATGGTTGCAATGTTTCCCTTCTTCCAGTCACCAGGGACTTCACCTGACTGCCGTGGCTTTTCAAATATCATGGAGAGTGGCTTGGCAACTACATCAGCCAGTTCCCTCAGGACTCTGGGATGCATCTCTTCCGGTCCCATCATAGACTTACGTATGTTCAGGCTCCTCAGGCGGTCACAAACCTGATCTTCTCTTACAGTGCGAGGGATTTTGCTCCCCCAGTCCCCATCTTGCGGTCGATCCACTTGAGAGGTGTGGGAAGAGAGAGGTTGCAGTGAAGAGCGAGGCAAAAAAGTTGTTGAGTACCTCAGCCTTCTCCTCATCCATTGTTACCAGTTTGCCTGTCTTGCTCATCAGGGGGGTACACTTTCTTTGACCTTGTATGTTTTCCTGTAGTTTGGTGTTCTGTGAACTCTCCTGCTCTTGAAAGACAAACCCTCCAACAGAAATTTGAACCACTTTTCTTGCCAGGCAAGAAGATATATTTACTGCAGCTAACAAGGAAGGAGAAGAAAGCAGTTCCTGCACAGAAAGCCACAGGGGGGTGATTTTTCTGGTGGTGAAAGTAATTGTCTTTCATTAACTAACATCCAATCCCAAACTTCAACACTGCTTTCCTTAGCAGCTATTTTGGGATTCAAGAACATTTGAAAGTTACTTTTAATTCCAGTGTCTAATTATTTTTCTAATCTTCATTTTAAAAGTCTGTTGAAATAAAGGTCACAAAATGCTGACGATAAATTTCCCAGGTCACTGCCTTTCAGTGGCTGTTGCTAGAATGAGCAACAATGTTATGACTATAGTATGGATTAAATATCCTAAAATATGTTTTTACTCCTACTATCCTAGCAAAATGAAGATCACAAGGCATAATGATTTAGCAGACATTTTTCCATGGCTTGTTCAGCCACTGAGTTGATATCAGAATCCCTTTAAATGCAGTTGTTAGCAGTAATAGCAATGCTAGACAGTTCTTTTTATCAGCTAATGACTTAGTTTCAGAGGACACTGCTAGACTTCGTGGCTATCTTTTTCCATAGTGCAGCACAAAATAAGTAATTATCAGAAGTTCAAACCTTTAAAATGCTGAACAGATAAAAGCTAGCTTTGTCTGTCTTGGAGACAGACTTTCCCTTAATTTTGTGAAAACAGAGCACAGGGGTTGAGTGGCTTCCCAGCTTGTTGTCTTAGTCAGACTTCATCATCCCTCAGATTTCCCTGCAGTCACTCTCACACTTCGCTCTCAGTATTACACTGCACCCCTAACAGCAGTAAGATTTGGAAAATTATTAGCAAGAGAACAAGTGTAGGTTCTTTAGGGATGAACTTTTTGTTTTGTTTTCATATTGTTCTCATCCTGGTTAATATTGACTCTAAATATTTGACAGCTTACGTTACTAATCATGATGTCTCATATGGAAAGGAACAGTATTATCACTTTCATTCATTATGCAAGAAGTCCAGCTGAAGGAAACTCTGGCACATGGAGTCATAGCTCCAAATGGACAACACAGATCCCCGCAGAGACTGTTCAGGTGGCCTAATACTGACCTTGGGTAATAACATTTCATGTTCATGGACTTGAATCCATTGTGGAATGCCTTGCTGGCAATGCTAGGAGCAGTGCTTCAGCCCAGGCAGGGTGGCTAAGCAAGCATGCAGTTAAGCAGGAAAATAAGTGTAGCTTGAAACAATCTGTTACAATCACTTGGATGAAGCAATACTCAGAGAAAATAGGATGAGAGAGCAAAATTGGTTTGTAGCTGTAAAAAAGGTTTTGGCCTGGGCAAGGCCACTGCTTAGCAGTGAATTATGAAGCATCAGAGCAGGACATCAGTATCGCAGGGCAGAAGGGCCGCAGCGATAAAGGTGCTACCCAGGAATTGGAGAGGCATGTCTATGGCAGAGAGCTGGACAGGAGGTGAGAGCAGAGGAAGCTTAAAGAATCTGGCAGAAATCTGATACCCATAGAAATAGCTGTCTTGTCCCTCAGGCTATCCTTCTGAAAAGAGGATAGCTGCTGATAGTGTAGCTGCTTTGTCGATGATATATAGAAACTGTGTTTTAGCTGCAGATTTGCCAGAGATGTCACTCAGAAAATCCTGAAACCTGTACCAAAAATAAATAAGAAGCTCTACTTAACATGGGCTGAATGACAATTAGTTGTTACAGTTGAGTTTCCTGAGTCAGAGGGGAATACATCTCACAGGTCAGTTGGTTGATATCAGCAGTGCTTGCTCACTTACAGGAGAGGTTAAAGTCAGTAGGAGATGGGTGCAGACAGTGCTCCTCAGAGTTAAACACAATTGTTTAACAGATTAAATTGCCTTGACTATCTGTGTATTTTTTAAAAATGAAGTTATACCATTCCTCCTCCCTCTTTTTGCATTGGTTTTGACAGCTGCTGTTGTTTACAGGAAGCATTAGGAGAGAAGCTAAGCTACAGACCAAGCAGAATTCCTCAATGTCAGCCATTACGTAGCTGTTGTCTATAAACAGCATTGTGCATATGCTGTCAAGGTCCATGGGCTTTTCATTCCCAGCAACTGCCATTTTCTGTTAGCGGTAACTGGGAGGTAAATCAGGGCCTTATGATATATCAAGCCACTGAATCAGAGCTTCACTTCTCCTACTCTCTTTGGTTTGCATGAGCACTGAGAAGCAGTTAGTATGAGTTTTATGTTAATGCTTAAGGAGGCTCAGATATCACAAAGGAGCACCAGAATTCAAGGACAGAAAAACTACAGCGCAGACAAAGGAACACGTATATTTTAAGGCTTTAAACACAATAACAATGACACCCAATGAGACACAGCTATATGAAATACTGTGGGCTGTCTGCGACCCTCTCAGCAGAACAAATTTAACTATGATTAAACGCCTTAAAGCCATCTGTAACAGTAAGCTCAGACCCATGCTGGTATCATTTTGCATTAACACTAAGGAGAATTAGGGCTGCCCTTTCCTGTACCCTCTGGCGCTGAGTAGATCTGGCCACAGGGCAACCCCAGGCTTAATTTTGATGCAACAATCTCAGTTGGAAATGCTAAATTGGTGCCAGACTATGATGACATAGGAGGCAGAAGAAAAACTGCAAGTATCAACAGGTGTCCGTGTGCCTGGGTCTCTAAGCATCCTTAGTGTATGTGTAATTCACCCACAAGGAAAAGCGAAGCTATCAGTGCTCTGCATTAGCTTCTGGCTCTGCACATGGGCCTTTCCTTTCCTTTCATGGTCACACTCCTTAGGCAGTAATGAACCTGGCAGTTTGCTGTCGGGTTTATTTTCCTATCAAGGAATCAGCAGTTCTGTGCACAGGCATCTTGGGTCAGTGGGGTTGCCTGTGAAGACAGTAATACATGTGCATGATTGATCCTGCAGGATCTGAGACCTCAATGTCTTTGTTACTCCTAAAACCAATTTTCTCCAGTTCCATGTCTGCATTTCTTTAAGTGACTGCTGGTGAATTGCTTATAGCTGCAGGGTCTCCGGTGCCAACCTGTGTCCTGTATCTTGTCATCCTGTGCCTGCACTCCTCTCCACTGCATCTGGTGTTGCCACTGCTCAAATCCTCTCCTGTCATATTGGACCTGTATCTCTCTATGCTACACCATTATGTTAGTCATAAATATCTCATTCTACATAAAAAGTCCTTTTTTACTTGTAACTATTATCAATATCCATCATTTTGAAAGGTCCTGGAGAACAGGAGAGGTGCCCGAGGACTGGAGAAAAGCCAGTGTCACTCCAGTCTTCAAAAAGGGCAAGAAGGAGGACCCAGGGAACTGCAGGCTGGTCAGCCTCACCTCCATCCCTAGAAAGATGATGGAGCAGCTCATTCTAGAGGTCATCATCAAGCAAGTGGAGGAAAAGAAGGTTATCAGGAGTAGTCAACATGGATTCACCAAGGGGAAATCATGCTTGACCAATCTGATAGCTTTCTACGATGGCATGACTGGCTGGGTAGATGAGGGGAGAGCTGTGGATGTTGTGTACCTCAACTTCAGCCAGCTTTCGACACTCTTTCCCATAACATCCTCCTAGGGCAGCTCAGTAAGTGTGGGCTGGATGAGTGGTCAGTGAGATGGATTGAGAACTGCCTGAATGGCAGAACTCGGAGGGTTGTCATCAGCGGTGCTGAGTCTAGTTGGAGGCCGGTAACTAGTGGTGTCCCTCAGGGGTCAGTACTGGGCCCAGTCTTGTTTAACTTCATCAATGACCTGGATGAAGAGTTAGAATGTACCCTCAGCAAGTTTGCTGATGACACCAAACTGGGAGGAGTGGTGGATACACTAGCAGGCTGTGCTGCCGTTCAGCGAGACCTGGACAGGCTCAAAAGTTGGGCAGAGAGGAACCTGATGAGGTTCAACAAGGGCAAATGCAGGGTCCTGCACCTGGGGGGGAACAACCCCATGCACCAGTACAGGCTTGGGGCAGAGTTGCTGGAGAGCAGCTCTGTGGAGAGGGACCTGGGTGTTCTGGTGGATGACAGGTTGACCATGAGCCAGCAGTGTGTCCTGGTTGCCAAGAAAGCCAATGGGATCATGGGGTGCATTAAGAAGAGCGTGGCTGCAGGTCGAGGGAGGTTCTCCTTCCCCTCTACACTGCCCTAGTGAGGCTCCATCTGGAGTTCTGTGTCCAGTTCTGGGCTCCCCAGTTCAAGAAAGATGAGGAGCTGCTGGAGAGAGTCCAGCGGAGGGCTATGAGGATGATGAGGGGACTGGAACATCTGTCCGATGAGGATAGGCTGAGGGAGCTGGGCTTGTTCAGCCTGAAGAAGAGAAGGCTGAGAGGGACCTTAATAAATGCTTATAAATATCTGAAGGGTGGGTGTCAGGAGGATGGGGCCAAACTCTTTTCAGTGGTCCCCAGTGACAGGGCAAGGGGCAATGGGCACAAACTGAAGCAGAGGAAGTTCCGTCTGAACATGAGGAAGAACTTCTTCCCTCTGAGGGTGACGGAGCACTGGAACAGGCTGCCCAGGGAGGTTGTGGAGTCTCCTTCTCTGGAGATATTCAAGACCCACCTGGACAAGGTCCTGTGCAGCCTGCTGTACGAATCCCTGCTTGGCAGGGGGTTTGGACTAGATGACATACAGAGGTCCCTTCCAACTCCTACCATTCTGTGATTCTGTGATTCTGTGATAAGAACTTTGATTATACTATGCAAAGAAAAGCAAAAGTGAACCAAATTAACCACAGTGACTTGGTAATTGGAAAAACCCAAGTGAACCATGTGAAAACAAAATGTTAGGGAGGCCAAGACAAGTTCAGACAGAGCAAGCCTGAGAATCCTTCTTGCGAGGCCTTGCAAACTCACTAGTCCTGTGTGTGGCCTGTGACTAGCAATGGCAACACTTTCCTGGCAGATGCTGTTTGCACCACATAGGAAAGGTGCACATTTGGTTCGTAGCTTTTGGGCGCAATGCTCCCACTTCATTCCAGAACCTCCATTCCTGTCTCCATTTACGCCCATGTTAATGCTTTCTCTTTGGCACTAGCAGTAGTGTCTGCTGCTCTTGGATTTCTTTTGCAAACTGCAAAATGTCAGGAAAGACTTTACTCTCAAACCATAGTTACCTTGGGCAGAGACGAAGCATGGAAGGTTTAAGCTGAAAAAGGAATATAATAAGTGAGGCATGTTTTCAGTTACGAAACTTCAATAACTTTTTGCAGTCTTGATTGCCTCTTGCTACCTGCAAGAGCCATAAAGAAACATCTTTAAAGCCAGATTTGCCTTCTGGGCTCATGCTGAGAGTTCAGCTTGTTATATATGAGAAGATATTCTTGCGAGTGGAATACAGATTTTGCAGAGGTAAAAACTGGGGCAGGCTCATTCCTGTTGTCATTATTTAAAAAATGTCTACTGGAAGATCAATCAAAACATCTGATTCTTCAAGTCTGAGGGAATGATGTGTTCCTTTTCATCTCAGTGTCAACCTACAGTCACTCTGCATTTAGCTTTATAGGGTCATCTTCAGCTACGAAAGACTAATGAAGATGCCAGCATTTAGTTCAGGGAACGCACCCTTCAGTTTCCGTGACAAAACAGCTGGAAGTTTAATCTGTTTCTTCACTCCCAATTGTGAAAGTATCCTGTGGGGAGAAAGAGCTGCCTGACTCAGGGTTACAGTATTAAGAAACTGTTTTTTGCACTTTTTGCCATCTTAAATCCGTGGTAGAGTGGTATTCCCTCAACTCTTTTCTGTCAAGCAAGTGTGGAAGCTAAACCAAGACAAATGGGCTGTCAGCTGTCAGTGGAGAGATGTTATAAAGCCTTCACAGGTAGCATTTTGCTGTCAGCTGCATCAGAGGTGTCATAAATTGAAGTGGCCTGCAGAGTGAATTTTCCCCACCGAACTAACTTGGTGCTGCTCAGCAGCATAGCTAAATCCACATTTTGAAATTCTAAGCACAAAGCACTATAAGCAGAGACCTGATTGCTCATGTCATGGGAAGCAAAGGTGGCAGAAGGGACAGAGATAGGATCCAGAGCTTGGGGAAGGGTGTGGAGAGACCATTTTGTCTCTCCTGCCGCTGCTGGGTGATCAGGAGGTGAGTCAACAGCAACTGGTGGGTCTTGGTTTCCCTCTCTTTCTCCTTCTCCACCCGCTCCTTTACCTGTCCTCCTCCTGCCCCCTTCCATACCTCCCATTCTACATTACCCTTTGGCAGCAAGTAGCATGTGCCCTCAGTGGCTTTCCAGGACTTCTATAAGGCAAAATAGGCACCAGGTTCACAGGCATTTTGGTGCCTCTAAGCAGTTCTGCCATTCTCCACATCCCCTTTTGCCTCAACCCGGAATGATGCTGCTGATGTGGGGGACCTACTCGCTCTGCTCTGCTGCAGAAAGAGCCTGTTAGTGCCTGCGTGGCACCTTCCATGGGACACATGCTTAAAAATCGACAGGTTTTCAAAATGTCCAGCACTTTGCAGCCTGTCCCAGGGTAGCAACCTTCTCTGAAACATTTGTGCATCAGTTGGTGACTGCTTTGATGATACAAAGGCTTACTCAGAAATGTTACCTTGGGAATAGAGTCACTAAGCTTATTGCGATCAGGTCCTAACTCATTTTGTAATTTCGTGTGGCTGAGGTAATATAAACCCACTTGAGATCTGTAGTGAAAGGATCCCACTTCATTAATGAATTCTTATGTGAAAGAAAGCTAATACAGTCTTAAAGGCATTGGAAGTCCCTAATGCCATCCTCAGGTTAATAGCATTTGAAAACATGCTTTAAAGTGTGGCTTCTCAGTCGCCTCCACGCTTTGTCCTCTTCTTTCCTCTGAATCAGAGGGAAGTTGTACAAAAAGTGGTTTTATGGTCACTTTTGTGGGTGATCTTGGTGTGTTAGGAAAACATGTTTCAGTAAAAAGAGCTAGAAAAAGATAGACAGGTTTTGAATTTGCACGTTTGTCCTGTGCAATTAAGTGTGGTGGGAGTCACAGAGCTGTCAAGGACAGGAGAGGTAGATTACAGTGACAGATTTTGAAAGGTTTGTCTTAGCATAAAAACTCCAAGTTTAATTATCAAAAAAGCTCCTCCTCTTAGAAGTACTAAACTCCATGATAGCTGCAAGCTTACAAGTGCAAGGGAAAGGAAGGGGAGAATACGAAATGTTGCTTGAAGGTTTCATTAATGTGCAGAGCTGTTTAATAAATCAGTGGTTATATCTATTTATCAACCTGACAGCTACTTCCCTCTTCTCCATCCCACTGTTTGTTGACAACACGTCTACTTCTTCATTTCAGAGAATGGAACATTAAGGCAATAAAAACTGGTGTAAAAAGTGACTGGTATGGGGAATAATGGAGCTAGTGAAAATGAAATCTTTCATTGATTTTTCTTGAAAGGGAAGGTGACCCTACTCTGTGTGAAGCTGTAACCATGGCAGCAAATCTAGTCACTGGGAAAAAAATGCTGCTGCTTTTACAGTAGGAGGTGGAAATGGACACTCTGAGCTGAACGTTTTCAAGCCCATGATTGGGAGCTTGAGACGTTTTCATTTAATAGGCTTTGACTTTGAAGATGGATTGTGCTGCTGTATTTCTTGCAGAAAAGGTGTCAGTGGGAAGAGACCATATTTGGTAATTGGGCCACACCAACACAGAGAAGCTGGGGGATGCTTGCATTAGAAGCCGAATCCCTGATGGTGATACTTTCCAATAACAGGTGTCAGGGATACAACAGAGTGTCCCAGATACGTGGGGACCAACTGTTACTTAGATAAAGCACCTTTACATCATTGGCAGCATAAAGGGGCCTTGAAGCACTGAAAAAGGGCCTGGATGTAACCAGGAATTCAGGCCATAACACTTACGGGGCACTTTAAGTCTCTCAAGTGCTTTACAAAAGGCTAATTCTCATGCTCGCCTGGGAAAGAGGGCAGCACAGATACTGAGCCAGCAAGGTCAGCTCGCTTGTCTGAAACCAGAGAGAAAAATCTGAGTCAAAGCTGGTGCTGGAAAGTGCGGTTTTCAACCCTGTGCTCCGAGCAGCTGATCCTGCAGCAGTTGTCCCCCCAGCCATGCCAGGCGCTGACGCGTGCTGTTCTAAGCACGTGCTGCTGCTTTTTAGTGGCTGGGGGGACTCCCACACATGGAGAGAGCTGAGGGTTCCTCATCGGGCAGCCGGGGCTTACCCTGGTTTCTGCCACAGGCAAGCACAGCATAACTCAGTGCTTATGGGTACACTCTTCCCTTTGCAGCCACAGTGGGAGCAGGCTGAGGGCCGATACCCATCAAGAACTCAGCTCCTACTCCTCCTCACTCTTGCTTCAGTCAGTTTTCAAAGGCTTTGCTGAGCACTAGTGCATAAACAAAGAGGGCTGGAGTTCTCATTCTCCATTTT